>NC_138377.1:34495754-34540904 GCF_054177405.1 Leptonychotes weddellii | reverse complement strand
GCCCCTAGATTTAAGTTTCTAACCCATATTATTTTCTTTGTCTCTGAAAAACTTCTTTTAACATTTCTTGCAAGGCAGGTCTATTTGCAAGAAATTTTTTCATTTTTATTTTTCCTTCACTTTTGAAGGACGATTTCACTGGGAACATTCTAGGTCAGTATGTTTTCTTCCTTCAACACTTTAAACATTTCACTCCACTGTCTTCTTGCTTGCAAGATCTCTGAAGAGAAGAACAATGTAATTCTTATTCTTCCTCCTCTATAGGTAAGGTATTTCCACCCAACCCCCTACTTAGCTTCTTTAAAACCTTTTCTCTTTGTCTTTGGTTCTCTGCAGTGTGAATATGCTATGTCTGACTGTAGCTTTTTTAGTATTTATCCCGCTTGGTATTCTCTGAGCTTCCTGGATTTGTGATTTGCCGTCATTAACTTTGGAAAATTTTCAGTCATTAGTTCTTCAAACATTTCTTGTGTTTCTCTCTTTTCTCCTTCTGGTATTTCCATTTAAACCTTCTGTAATTGTTGCACAGTTCTTGGATATTTTGTTCCATCTTTATCATTAATTTGTCTCCTTTGCTTTTCACTTTTGGAAGTTTGTACTGATACACTTTCAAGCTTTCATTCTCTCCTCAGCTGTGTCCAGTCTACTGATGAGCCCACCCAAATCATTCTTTATTTCCGTTACATTGTTTTTCATTTCCAGCATTTTTTCATGTCATTGCTTATATTTCCTATCTGTTCTTGCATGTCGTTCACCTTTTCCATTAGAACCCTTAGCACATTGATCATAGCTATTTTAAACTCCTGGTCTGCTAATTCCAAAATCTCTGCCATATCTGAGTCTCATTTTGATGTTTGGTTTAGGTCTTCAGATTGTGTTTCTTGCCTTTTAGTATGTCTTGTAAATTTTTTTGTTGAAAGCCAGACATACTATATCAGGTCAAAGGAAGTTAGGCAGATTTAGTTTTATGTTTATCTGGCTAAGAGGCTGCATTATTGTTTGCTGTAGCTGTGGTGTCTGAGGCTAAAATTGCCTCTTGGGTCCTTGTTTTTGTTTCTCTTGTTGTCTTTGGATGTCCCTAAGTGACTCTTTAAATAGGGTCTGAGGTTTGCAGTTTTTTAGCAGCAATTCCCTACTATTACACAAAAGCCTTACTGATGTGGTAGTATGGTCGGGTGTGGGAGGAAGGAAAGCATTCTATAGTCCTCTGATGAGTGCTCAGACTTTTAGTGAGCCTGAGTTATTTCCCCTCTCCTATGTTGAAGGCTAGAGGGGGCTGGAGTTGGGTGTTTCCCCTCCCCAAGGTCAGTTAGGCTCTGGCAAAATAGTTTCCTTTGAGGGCAGATCTTGTTAAGAAGAACAGAGTGCTCTGGGAATATTTTTAAAAGTTACTTTTCCCTTTCCCCATGAAGATTTCTCAGATCTTCACAGTGAGAATTTATTAGGGTTCCTGAAGGTAAAACTCAAAAAAGTTGTGGGACCCCTCTAAGGCTGAACCCCCGAGTTTTTAGCTCTCAAGCAGGTCCACACAGAGCCTCCAGCAATTCCACAATTAGAATTTAAAATATTCCTACTGATATTTGCTCCAACTGTCATGTTGGCTTCAGCTGCTGGCTTCCACTCCTGGTAAACTGTGATCTTCTGGTAAGCTGCGATTCTCTCTATCCGTCTGTCTCTCCAGTTTTCAGGGCAACAGTTTGCCCAGTGACCTCAATTCTCTGATGGATCTAAGAAGAGTTGTTGGTTTTCAGTTTGTTCAGCTTTATTTTCTTACTGTGAGAATGGGAGCTTCCAAGCACTTTACATGTTGGACCAGAAACTGAAAATCCTTCAGCATTTCTCTGTAAAATTGTGCTTAAAATCTCTATCATAATTAAAAAGTGCTAGTGGCAAATTTTCAGGCTATTCTTATTCTCTGCAAACTCAGACAAATATATATATTTATTTTGTTTTGATCCTTGAAAGAAAAAACAAAGGATTTTTAATGTCAGTTGTCTGCTAAGCACTTTCTTTCCAATGATCTGCTTTTTTCCGTATGTTACTGTTCTTATAATACAATAGGTCGAAGGTGGGGGAGGAACTAAGGGTAATAATAAGACAAGAATCACGAATTGATCACAAGTTCTTCCCATATAATTTGATACATTCTAAACTATCTGAATCTGATGTGTTTCACTCTTTCAAAGCATCAATGCTCCATATTATTTAGTGGTAATCCAAATTTCAAGTTTTACCTTGCCTCCTCCTCAGTCACTGCCCAACTTCCTGCTTCCTACTAATATGGGTTAAGAGTCAAGTCGTTTGTAAGTCATCATCAGTCTACGCAGAAAGTTCTCCAAGGTATTTTGGATTCAAATTTGGACACTTACAAAAATTACAAGGTGAATGAATAAGACTGTTCATTAAGGATTATTTAAATTGTAATAACCTAAATACATTTATTAATAGGTGGTTGTAAAGAGGATGATTTAAAATTTTATCCCGCAGAAAACTTGGCTTTTTCAAATTCTGTTACTTAACAGGATTGATTGGATTATGGAATACTATTTTGCTCATTTGTAATTATGTGAAAACAAATTGGTTGAATATTACTGCTTTCCATGCTCATATATGTATGTGTGTGTATAAACATATATACATACATATTTCTTCACACATACATAAAATAGCATATTCTACACATTTTGGGGGCAAATTTAATGAATGTTCAAAAATATCTTCTGCTGATTGAATTATCCTTCTGCTTTAAACTTTTGAAATGCTCAAAATTTTTTTCAGTGATTTAGATTTGCTATTACAAAATGCTCTTGGGTGCCTGGGTGGCTCATTCTGTTGTGTCTGCCTTTGGCTCACGTCATGATCCCAGGGTCCTGGGATGGAGCCCCGCATTGCACTCCCCGCTGAGCAGGGAGCCTGCTTCTCCCTCTGCCTGCCGCTCCCCCTGCTTGTGCTCTCTCTCTTGTTCTCTCTCTCTCTGGCAAATAAATAAAATCTTTTTTTAAAAATGCTCTTTTTTTTGATGTAACAAACATTATACACTTTGGCTATAATTACTGGCTAAAGAGAATTTCTTACAAGTATAACGAGAAAGGAACTGATTGAAGGTCTCTGCCATTATGTTTACATACAAGAATGGGAACCCCGTGGGCAGTTCCAAAGTTGAAAATAGAGAATATATATGGACTTATATTAACATAATAGGCATTCTTGGATAGTTAAAACTAGCTGAACTGTGGCAGAAGCCCAAGTAATTATTACTAGCAGAGGCACAAATTTGGGGGTAATAGTAAGAAGAAGAATGGAAAAAAAACCCACCAACAATACTAATGCTAACATTTATTGACTGCTTACTATGTGCCAGGAATTGTTCTAAGTGCTTTACAATGTATTATCTCGCTGAATTTTGCCATAGTTCTGTGACATAGACATAAATGAATAAACTGAGGCACTAAGATTAAATAACTTGTTAGTGTCAGAGTCTGTATTCAAACTCACTCCTGACTGGCAAAACTATGTTTAACATTGAGTTTTCAGAATGTTAACTTAAAAGGTTTGTATTTTAGAGTCATCGTTTTCACAATTAAAAAACAAAACATGAGTAAATATTTTTGGTCCTTTCCTCTTTTCAGGCATTTCCAATGGTATTTTTAAAGAAAACATATCATTCAGCAACGTAAATCTAAAAAAAAACAAAAACACAACTAACGTTAAGATCAATCTTTATATTTTCACGGGACTACTGACCAGTTAAAATGAGGTGCTTTGTGAATCAGTTGTTAAGTTTAGTGCTATGTTATGTAGACCTTTGTTTTTACGCATCAATATAACTGAATCCACTACAGATATCCACAATAATATACAACTCAAAGCTGGATTGTAACAATATAACTAATAAGGCAAATGTGAGAAGTAAAATAATCCAGTGTCCAGTGGAAATATAAGGTCAATGATTCTTTGTTGAACTCAAAATACATTCTTTTTTCGTTTAAAAGACTGACAGCCTTGAAATAATACTTTCAAAGTCAAAAAATGATGTTTTATACAGCACATTGCAAAGTCAGGTTAGCAAACAGACGATACTGGCCGCCACCATATCGAGTTACTCCGGTTCAGCAATCTCCTCCTGGCCCAAGCCTGGGTGGTGGGTTTGGAGAATCCTTCCTCTTTTCAGTCTACACAGTGAATTAAAGGTGATCAGTCTCAAACTAAGGGTCTTCTTCCTTTTTTTCCCAGTCTAAGATTATTTTTGGCTCTCTTACAAACAACGAGAAAGTAAAATGAAAGTCCACTTAAAGCCATTTTCCTCCTCTTTCCCTGAATTTCTGGTTTATGCTTTTGTTAAAGCCACTTACACCTATTTGTAAATGCTAAGATAATTTCAGATTTTAAGATTTCCCTGCTACCTTAACTACTTCCCTTGAGAAGTTTACAGCATTAGGGGTTTGTTCGCTTTATATTTTTATTTGCATTTATTCAGTAATCAAACTTCATCACAGAAAAACTTAGTGAACAAGGAGAGTACCCTTGTGTTCATGCTAAAGAGTGCGGTTGGTGACATGGCCCGTGGTTGGGATAACCCGGCAAGAAAAACCCCACTGTAACACATCTAAGCAAAGGGTCGAAAAGGTTTTCTGCCGCGACGCGAAAAGTCCGCTTTGTTAAACTGGAGCTCAGCGGAGCTGGCGGCAACCCTGCACAACACAGCCATAGAAGAGAAAGAGAGCAGGAGACTCGCTGCACCGGGAGGAGGAAATGTGATGCAGGCTTGAGACCCAAAAACCGAAATCCCTTCTCAGCAGCGCCTCCCAAAGCCAGCCGCTGCTTTCCCTAGGAGAAGGCAGAGCGTCCCCAGACCCAGGTTGGCCGCACCCCAGCTCCTTTCTCTTTCCTCCGCAGCTGCACACAGACGAGCACGTGAGCGCGGTAGCGCGTCCCAGCTGTGCCTCAGCTGACCGCCTCCTGATTGGCTGAGACAGACGTGGGCTGGGGTGGGACTGGCCGCCTGCGTCGCTCGCCATTGGCTCTCAGGGAACCCGCCTCCCCTCAGGTGAGGCGGGCTTGCGTGAGCGCGAGCTGGGCTCCGCGGGCGGGCGCGCCCCCGACACTCTCCTCCCTCCATCCCCTGCGCGCCGCCGAGCGCGCCTCCGCCCTTGCCCGCCCCCTGCCGCTGCCTCAGCTCCTCAGTGCACAGAGCCGCCTGGTCTGAGGGGACGCGAGGATCGGCCTCGTCGCTGCTTCGGCCAGTGCGTCGGGCCGGGCCTTGACAAGCAGCCCAAGGGGAGGCTCTTCGGAGCTGGACCTGGACCCTTGCGATTGCCGCCTGCTCCTCCTGCTTGTGTTTTACGAGGGGTTTCCCGCCTTGCACCTCCCACCTCTGGACGTGCCTCCCCTTCTCTCCTCGCGTGTGGAGGGAGCCAACGCTTAGGCCGGAACGAGCCTGGGGGCGGCCGGCCATAAAGGCTTCGCGGAAACCGATTCGCCATGGAGGGCGCCGGCGGCGCGAACGACAAGAAAAAGTAAGCCCATTTCCTCCGCCGGCCGCGTTCTCCGCCGGTGCCCCCGCCCGCCCGCCACCACGGGCTGGCGGGCCGGCCTCAGCGTTCCGGGGTGGGGGGGGGGCGCCTTTTTGTTTCTGCCTCTTCTCCCCTCCCCTCTCCCCCAGCCTCGCCGGCCGTGCTCCCCCGCTGCCCACGTCGCCATCTTGTCGTGGGGGGTGGGAGACGCATCGAAAGTGCTTTCAGGGGCCGGGGGCTGAGCCCTGTTAGCCCTCCCTCCCTGCCGCCTGGGCCTCGCACCACCCTCCTGCCCGCCTTGAAAACCCGGCTTGCTTTCTACCCCCATCCGGGTGGACTTCCCCTAGCCCGAAAACCCCGGCAAGAGGAACGAGCCGCAGCTCAGTCGCCGCCGTATGCACCCGAGCTTCCGCTCCTTCCCGCCCCCATTCTCTCCGGTTCCATTGAATACTCGGCCCCGGGGCGGACCCTGCACACTGGTCCTGGCTTCCCAGTGGGCTCGGGGCCCTGGGTTTCCGACCGAGGGGCTCGTGTGGTCGGATGCGATCTGGCCGTTCGGTTGTCTAGCCGCGGCGGGGGTCTTTGCCTTTGTGCATTAGGGATTTGTCGCGGTGGCCTGAAGATGCTAACTTTAGTTTGCACGTGCAGGTTTTGTTTTGTTTTGTTTTAATTGCCTTGAAAAACTTGTCTAGACTGAGAGAGTAACGGGAATTTGGAGAAATCGTAACATTTTAAAGAGAGCATCAGAATTGGATACTTGTGTTTGTATCAGCTGTCAAGAGAGCCCAGACGTTATAAATTAATATGTGCCTCATTCATTCTTAAAAGTATCTTACTGAAAATGTAGCGGTTGGCTGAATTTAGGCGAACAGTATTAATGAAATTGAAAAAAACATGATCGCAGCAAATGAAATGTAGCATCAACGTTTTTAGAACACTTATTTTCATGAAAGTGAAGTATATTAAAGGAAAACCTTCTAGATATATCCGACGTAAATAATCATTTTGTTAGAACTTAATGCAAATTTTTAAAACACTTTAAAGTTTGAGTCTAGGTAGTACATTATGGGATTAAGAATTGTAAGTGGAACCAGTGGGATTAAGAGTGATTCCACACACACACACACACACACACACACACGCACAATTTGGTACACTTCTGGTATTTTAACCTTTGTGGAAATCATTTTAAGGAATTGGAGATTTATAATAGTTGTGGTTAGTAGACTGGCTTTACTCCTTAAAGTCCTTTCACTCTTCTGGAAGAGATTAACTTCCCTAATCAGTATCAGCAGAAGATAAACTTGTGTTGTTGCTGTTTTGTAGATACCATTTTGATCCTTATTTAGTGGAATGATAAATTCTCAGTTTGTGTACACCAGAGAAAGCTCTTATAAAATTCAAAAAGTGAGTAAACAGGTCTAGACTTTTAATTCCAAGAGTTAACAGGAATTAATTGCAATTAATTTTGCAGAAGTGATTACAGTGCTTTTGATGAAATGATGAGGCTGCTAGATTATAAACGTAAAGCAGATTACCTCCGTGTAGTGCCAATTTTCAGTCCTTATTATATGTTGAATCATACTTAATATTGTGCATCAAGTTATGCACCAATCCCTTTTTATATGCAATATTGTACTCATTTTTCCTTTGCAGTTCATCAGTTGGGATATCACAAGCAGCTTTAATATAAATGAATTAATTAGTTACTGTGCATCACTCCCAATTCTACACTAGTTCTTAGATGTTGCTCAGTCCCATCTGTTATTTTCAAAATATTCTCATTTGAAAATTAAGCAAACTTGGATCAGATTGAGTCATATTTCTTAATATAGAGATTCTTGTAACTGAAAAGTTACAAATAAGTTAATAAGTGGCTACACAACAACTTTTAGATGCTATTTTTTAAAGATTTTTTTAATCATTTTCTAACTAATAATTTTAAAACTTTTTGAAGAGGTAATTGAGAGATTACAGGGCAAGGTATTTTCTCCTTACAGTTTTTCCATTTTAAATGTGCTCTAGGGCCCAGGCTGGGGGGACAAATTTGTCTTCTTTAAAGGAGGTCTAGGAAAATAAAAAACTGAAGCATTGGAAGGAATCAGAACAGAGGATGGGTATGGTTATAATGGGTTTAACAGGGAATTTCATGTTGATTCCTTAGCAGTAGGTAGGGGCTGGACTTAATAGCACATTAATATCGATTTTTAGATTTCAAGGGAAGGTTAAGAGGTTCATGGTTCTCTTTCAGGTTTCAGGCCAGACTCCTTCAGTATCCAAAACCAGTTATTGGATCATTAAAGTAAAATTTCTGAGAATGGACATTTCTTAACTTCTTTAACTTTTGGTCATTAAAAGTCAAGAAGCTCTCTCATTTATTAGTAAGCTTTTTTCTTGTTATAATTTTACTTTGATTTTCTTCTTTTTTGAAGAAGAACATGCCTGGTAGCATAGGATCTGGACCCAGACACCTCTTAGTTAAAACTAACAGTCCAGTTTTTTCACTTGTTAGCTTTGTGAGCTTGGGCAAGTTACTGAATGCTTCTGAGCCTATTTCTTCCTTTTGAAATGATGATAATAATAGCAACCACCTCAGAGGTTATTGTGAGGATTAAATGAGGTAATGTTCACTGTCTGTCTGGTTTAGGAATCTTGGTAACACTGTAATTGAAAATAGTCGTTACCTATTCAAGTTCTAGTTTGAACTTCCATAGCACTTAAAAACCCTTTTTTTGCAGGTATTTCCAAATATTTCTTGTGTTAGTTCTTCTCCCCACCTTCATGCATCTTTTCTAAATCTCCTAAAAATGAAAAGACTAACATTGGATTCAGATTTAAGGGGGGGCGGTTCTTTTCCAGCTAAAACAGTACATCCCTGGGTTATGTTGGCATCTAGCATCAATTCTTCTTGAGCATCTGTTCTCTGTCTACTCTAGGCCCCCTTCTTCACAATTTCTTACGCCCCTGTTTCCTCCCCAAATAGGCCGCTTGAAACTTGAATTTACTCTGGATTTCAGAGACTAGAGTCATAAAGACGTACACTACTCTTAAAGTTCATTTCAGCAAGGTATGTGCAACGCACTGCAGTCTTAGGAGTGGCGGTAACTTAAAACATTTTTTGTCTTGACACCACAATTTAGAGTAGACAATTTTATAAATACTTACCTTTGCTAAACATGACGAGTTAATAAAATACTCCCAGTAAAGTATGTGAACCTGCATGATAGAAAAACCTTGCTTTTGAATTTTTCCAGTTAAGACTATTGGCTTCTGCCTCAAGGCAAGGCTTCACACTGTATGTTAGTCTGATTTTTGAGGCTTGATTTGTATGAAATCTATGTTCCGTGCATTCTTTTACTTGTACTGTGGTAGTTCATTCCTGTGGTCCACTACAAAGCATTTTGTGCAGTTTGGGGAATGTCCAATCTTTCTACCTGGTGATTTCCATTATCTTTGTGTGGGTTCAAAGTTAAGACATAGTGGTTATATTCTATTATTGTATGTTAAGAATAGTGTGTAAGAGGCTGAGAGAGATTAGTCTCTACTGATGTTTTCTGAAGAACACATAACAGTTGATTATGTTTGGTGGTGAAAAAAACTGTTACCATATGTGGATGTTAAAGATTTGGTTAGATTACTGTTTGTTCATAGATTTGTCCTCTTAAAATATAATTTATCTTATTATAATATATATGCATATATATAATATAAAATAAAATTTAATATTTAATTTAATTATTTCCGAAATGCGATTTTCTTACTAAGATTGTTACTTACTTGTTTCTAAGATTGTTAACATAAGGGTTTCTAAAGTAGGAGAAAATAATATAAATGTGTTGTTGGATTCGTTTTCTATTAAGAAATTAATTTTAATTCATAAGAACATTCTTTTTTTTTAATGATGGAACTAATTATCCAGCTGGTGGATTTTAGCCAGCCTTCTGCTACTTGTAGTGTATGTGTTATGTATGTTTTCTGCTTAACTACAGAGCTTGTAAAAAATTCTGAAGCTAAGATAAGTCAGTCATGTTGCTCAGTATTTTTGGTAAAAGTTTGGCAAGAATTTTTGAAATAACTAGATCTTGGAATTTTAAAAATAATTTTATTCCTCTCTATTTCTTGGAGCATCAAGAATTAACTATTTGGGGGGTGCCTGGGTGGCTCAGTTGGTTAAGCATCTGACTCTTGATTTCTGCTCAGGTCATGAACTCAGGGTCCTGAGATCCAGCCCATCACCTCTCCACGGGTGGGGAGTTTGCTTGAGATTCTCTCCCTCTCCCTCCGCCCCTCCCCCTGTACTCACTCTCTCTCTCTAGAAGAAATAAAATCTTTAAAAAAAAGAGAATTAACTATTTTGTATGTGTAGTGAGTTTTATATTAAAATTCATGTTTTGGGGCACCTGGGTAGCTCAGTTGGTTAAGCGACTGCCTTCAGCTCAGGTCATGATCCTGGAGTCCCAGGATCCAGTCCGCATCGGGTTCCCCTGCTCAGCAGGGAGTCTGCTTCTCCCTCTGACCCTCCGCCCTCTCATGCTCTCTCTATCTCATTCTCTCTCTCAAATAAATAAATAAATAAAATTTTTAAAAAGAAATAAAATTCATGTTTTTTGCAATAAAAACTATCAAACCCATATTATTTGCCAGACATGACCCTTTCAGAAAAATGTAAAACATAAAATCTAAATTTTATAAGAAGAAAATTTAAGTGATTTCCTCATGACTTGCTTTTCCATAGCTTTTGAAGTGATTGTGAGGGGTTTTTTTTAAATTGTGGTTAAAAACAAAAACCCATCTAATGTAAAAATTCCCATCTTAAACATTTCTAGGTGTACAGTTCAAGAGTGTTAAGTATATTCACATTGTGTAACCAGAATTTTTTTTACCTTGTAAAAATGAAACTATAACCATTAAACAAGTCTCCCAGTTTCCCCCTCCTAGTTCCTGACAACCATCATTCTACTCTCTGTTTCTGAATTTGACTGCTAAATACCTTATATACATGGAATCATGCAGTTTTTGTCTTTTTGTGACTGGTTTATTTCACTTAGCATAATGTCCTCAAGATTCACCCGTGTTGTAGGCATGTGTGAAAATTTCCTTCTTTTTAAAAAAGGCTAATAAATACCACATTTTGTTCATTCATCTTTCTGTGGACACTTAGGTTGCTTCCACCTGTTGGCTATTTTGAATACTGCTGCTATGAACATGGGTATGCAAATATCTCTTTAAGATCTTGTTTTCAGTTCTTTTGGATATATCCCCAGAAGTATGTTGCTGGATCATATGGTAATTCTATTTTTGATTTTTTTTTTGAGGAACTGCCATACTGTTTTACATAGTGGCTGCACCATTTTACATTTCCACCAATAGTGCGCAGGGGTTCCTATTACTCCATATCCTCCCCAACATTTGTTATTTTCTGTTTTTATGATAATGGACATGTTGAGGAGGTTGTGTTTTTAAGGGTTTGTTTGTGTGTAATAACCAACTTAAAGTTAACAACAGAGAACAGTTGCCGGGGAAGCTTTATCAGAAGTGAAGTTAAGCTCCTCTAAAATGAGAATTAAGTTTTTCTAGGGACTTAGAAAGATTTGATTTGCCAGTATGTTTTCAGAAAAATCCTTAATTAAAATGGTCTATAACTGTTTTGTTGTTGATAAAGTCCCACTTACTTGGTAACTTATTTTAAAAGATTTTAAAAAATAATGGAAATGACTTATTTTCATAAGAAAATGGTCTCCAACATGTTACCTTTTAGTTGTTCTGTGACCTCAACTGTCATTTATGAGTGTTTCTTCATTTTGAAATTTCATTTGGTTATAATATTAAACATAGAGATGATTTCAAAGTGTGATTTTCAAAATTTCTTGTCTTGTAAATGGGACAAAATTCTAGTGATGGAACATAATTTAACTGTGATTCTTCACCTACTTGTTTTGAAAGTCACAATATATTTAGGGAAATTAAGTGTCTGCTACTTAGTATTGCAATTTTCACTCATTAGTGACCATTCCCTGTGATGCTTCTTTTTTCCTAATAGTGAGAATCTGTTTTTTCACTTGAAAAATAGTATGGTAAAAAAATAAACATAAGGTTTTTTTTTTTTTTAAAGTCTTTATTTATTTACTTGAGAGAGAGAGAGAGCACGAGAGGGGGGAGGGTCAGAGGGAGAAGCAGACTCCCTGCTGAGCAGGGAGCCCGATGTGGGACTCGATCCTGGGTCTCCAGGATCATGACCTGAGCCGAAGGCAGTCGCTTAACCAACTGAGCCACCCAGGTGCCCAAAAATAAACATAAGGTTTAAAGGCAGAAAGTTTTAAGTCTTTAGGAGTTGGGATGTATTTCTGTTCTTATAGATCTTACAAATTAAGATGCTAACTAGATTTCTCTAAAGTGATCCCCTCCCCTTTTTTCAGTTAAAAAATTGAAACATATTTCAATGGGCAAGATCACAAATAGACTGAATTTGAAACTTACAGTGTGAAAGAGAATGCTCACACACAATGAGTTCTTAATAAGTATTTGAATGAACAAATGAAACAAAAAATGAATGAACAAAGAGAAAAGCAAAGAAAGATTTTAAGGTTTTTAAAAGGTTTTATGGAAGTCATTATTTTCCTCTTCTAGGTCCTCTTTTTCATAGGAATTTTTCTTACGCTTGGAAATGCCTTGTGCTACTTTAGAACTTTCTTGAATCTTGAACTTTATTTTTTTTATAATTTCAGAAATATTTAGTGTCTATTAGAACCAAGCTAGAAAAATATTTTGTTAATAAATACAGCTATGTCACATGTACTTGGCCTTGAAAGTAACCAGTGCCCTATTTTAAGGTATGTGAAAAGTTAGTGCCTGCCAATTTTATATATTTAGAGCACTGAGTAAAAAAAGTTTACTGAAAGAGGCATATGTGTATGGCTCTGAAAATAAGCTAGATAAATGTATGGAAAGTATCTTTACCTTGTTTTATCTTTAGCAGATGTTTCTTAAGTCTGCTCTAAACTTCCAGAAAGTTTGGACCAGTTTATACTCTCCAGCAGTGTTGGAGAGTGCCACTTTCTTGTACTTGGTCATCCTTAAAGTTTCTAATATGAAATACTTGGAGTTTGTAAATGTATTGGGATTTTTTATTGCAGTGACGAAACACAACTCAAGCTAGTTTAAGGGGGAAAGGCAGTTACTGGCTTACACAATCTAGTTTTGGTTGGAAGAACAGTTAAATCCAGAGTCTTAAGTGGTGTTCTCATAGTGTAATTCCTGACTTTCTCTTGAATATGACTTGGTTTATATGCTTTTGTTCTACTTGTATGTTGGCCTCATTCTGCCACTGACAGGGTATGTGTATGGTATGAAAGATGGCATGTAACATTCCCATGCCTGCATTCATACAGTTTGTATTAAAAAAATGAAAAGAAACTCCCTCTCCTTTCTAGTATCCATATATCAGTCTCCTGGATGAATGCCAATTTGCCTTGCTTGGACTATTCATTTTTAACTATGTCAGTGGGGTTTCCTGATTACATGAGTCAGATGTCTTATTGTAAAGTATTTGATTGTCTTGATGTAGATTATTAATTATCTCCTTATCTAGGACTCTTGATCATTGCTGGTATTGTAATGAATGAGCTATAGGTTTTTGTTGAAAATCATCTAAATTCATATACTGCAGTTTTTTTACCAATCATAACTGTTCCGCAGCTATTCTTGCAGTGCCTTTTAGAAAGCTTAGAGTCTCTTTTATGGATTCAGCGTTTTCATTTCATTTCCTTTCCTTAAGAAAGGCATAGTAGTGAATAATGGCTAAGAATTTAGGCTCTAAAGGTTGGCTGCTTGCTTTGCCACTTACTAGCTATGTGATCTTGTACAAGTTGCTTTACCTCTCTAGGTCTCAGTTTCCTCATCTATAAATTAGGATGATAAGAATATTTACCTTACAGGATTGTTGTGAGGATAAAAGAGATATTAACCCATATGAAACACTCAGAATAGTTCTTGGCACAAAGTAAGGACTTAAACTAGAAACTATCATTAGATTCGTTTTTATAATAATAAGGTTTTTCAGAAGAGTTTCACTGTCTTGAAGTTTCATATTATTGAGAATCACTCTAGCCTTCTTTGGGACAATCTGACAAAGGATGATGTCCTTTGGGCCACACCATCAGTGACCCTATATAATAGTGGTAGAATATTAGTGATGCTTTTCCTCTACATTGGTTTTTTTTTTTCGATGAATGTCTGGCCTTTGCAGATTAAATGAAGATACTTGGTTTTTTTTTGTATAGACATGCTATTTTTTTTTTTTTTATTTGACAGAGAAAGACACAGCGAGAGAGGGGAACACAAGCAGGGGGAGTGGGAGAGGGAGAAGCAGGCTCCCAAGGAGCAGGGAGCCCAATGCGGGACTCGATCCCAGGACCCTGGAATCATGACCTGAGCCGAAGGCAGACGCTTCACGACTGAGCCACCCAGGCGCCCCTTATAGACATGCTATTTTAAAATATCATTTTCCATAGTGATAATGGTAAAGGAGAAAAATTCTGAAGGCTCTTTATTTGGTTGTTGGAGATGGCAAATTAAGAAAGCCTACTTTTCCATGCTCTTTTGGTGTCAGGAATTCATTAAATGTCTTTTAACCTGTTTGCAGAGGAGAGTTGGAATTTCCTTGCCTTTGCAGATAACATAGCTAAAATATTTAAATGGGTTATATGTCAAACCAGTAAGCAAAGCCTTCACCGTGAAAGGAGGAAGGGGTATTTTTCTTGGGTAACGTGAACAAGTTGATTTATTTCAATGGTTCAGAAATTTGGTTTCAACCCAAGACCATTACTCTAGCACCTAACCACTATGGTCTGTAACAGATTATTATATATTCATTTATTCAGCAGATATTTGTGCATCTAATTTGTCAAGCAGAGCATTGAATTGTGATGACTTAGGCTACAGTTGAGTAGTTTTTGGTGTTAATTGATAACATTCATTATGTATTACATCTTTCATTTTTTTTAGTAATTTCAAGTTTGAGATTCTTGAACAATACAGACTTTAGGATTTAAGTTTTGTTATTAATATCAGTTACCACGGTAGCATCTTCTAAATTGTGTTTTCTAAGTTAGTCAGTCTGCTTTGAGAATTTTCTTAGACACACACAGAAGCACTCTCACAAAATAGTCTATTCATTTTTGGCAGCTTGATATGTTAGAAAGTTTTTTGTTCTCATATTTCTTAACACTCACTAATGTTTAGATCTCTTTTGGAGCAAAGTAATCCCTGTGAACCTTTAAGATATGCCCACTAACGTCATTTTGATTGTGCACATTAAAAAAATGTAACTGTTCCTTTTAGTGATAATTTGGTACTAATTTGATCATAAACAAATGTAACCTCAAACACAGAAGGCTTGTAGCAAGAATATAGACCTATGTAGAGATCATTTAGATGATCCAGAAGATGCTTTTTTTTTTCTTACATTGCCATCAGAATGAGAACACAGTTTAAAAATTCTTTAAGTTTACCTTCAACACTGCTTTAACTCTACTGAGCAAAACCCTTGCCATCTTTTAACTCTCATGTATTACTCTCTGCAGTTGAATAAATCACCTAATTTGCCTTCCATACGACATCCTTTTCAAATACATGAAGGTAGTTATTTCTATTCCTAAATAAAAACATCCCCAAATTTCTTTAATCTTTTGATTTAAATATTATTATTGAGCATCTGATTTGGGGAAAGGCATAGGCTGTATTAAATATGGGGGCTTCATTCTCTTGCCACTAATTAATAGTGTTACTCATTCCCTTTTTATATACAAGGAAATAGGGATCAGAGGGTTAGTTGGGAGAATTTATTGGCTAACACTGGATAGGATGGATTAGTGTAGGTGAAGTACCAAGACATTTGCTTAGGAGAACTTCTCATTTGTCATTGTTTCCAGAATCTTCATTATGGTCAGGGTTTAGAACTAAATAGGGAAAATCTTCAGCATGTGATTTCTGTGTGTATACCTTTATTCTAATACATGTGAATTTTTTCTGTTGTATAACTACTTACTATAACTTACATATCTTCTGTTGTATTTAAGCAAATAACTAAGGACATGTCCTTCTGAATACACACATCCACACACTCATGTAGTGTCACTGACCTTTAAGTTCCAGTTTCAGTTCTATTACTATCGAAAAGCATATAATAAGGAAAACAAAAGCATTTGCAAGCTGAGAGGGCAAAGGGAGAAGAGTGATAGAATAGGTGATATGGGTAAAGCCACTAACACACAGCTGTTATTCGTGGACAGTTATTCTCAACCCCTTTTATGTTTGTAGCATTCATAAAGAGATTTAAAGGTGATTTTTAAAAATTGTTTCCAAGACTTGAAAAAATCATTCTACAGTTACTACATTTTTCATTTGGTCATGTTTGAATCCTAATTATGCTTTTCTGTTTTATTAAGCACAGACTTTATTACTTGCTTGTCATTGAGTTGTACCTCTAGCTTCTTATTCCCAGCAGTTCTATGCAGTATCACCCAACCCACTCAGTGCGGGATTCTGCCTGACAAACATAGTTGTCATAGTATGTGTATGTAGTTGCAGCTAAAAATAAATTTTTCTTATTTTTCAGAATTTGCTGGCTAACTTGTATAATCTCTGTTATAAGAGATCTCAAACTTTTGTGGCTTAAGAATCACCTGGGTGTTTAGTTAATATAAGGATTTCCAGGTACCCACGCCCAGAGATTCTGATTTGGTAATTTTGGGATGAGACTCAGGAATTTGTAAACTTAGGATTTCTCGGCCTTTTGGCTAAGGTCAAGTGTAGGAATTTGTAAAGTTTACAAGCACCCATAGGTGAAGCACAAACCTTGAATAGCTTAGAGTGCTAATCAGAATCATCTGGGAGATTGTTTTTTATTATTTTATTTTATTTATTTATTTTTTGGGGGGGGAGGTTGTTTTTTAAAGAGACATGCCAAGTCTGCAATTTGAGTTTCCAGGGTTGGGATTTAGGCACAGATATCTAGGAAAAAAGTTCCACTGGTGATTGTGATGTATACCACAGGTCAACCCATGACTAATCTAGTCAAAGTCCTTAGTGTATTTTGTAGTTTTTGAGTTCCTAAGTATGTGGCATTGGTAATGTCTAAGAGGTTGGATATGGTATGTAAAGCATTTGGGCAGATTTTTTGAGAGAAAGTATTTAACCAGTTTTAGGTGTTGAACAATCTTTTACACCTCTGGGTATTTTTGAAAGACACATGAAGTATTTTCATAGAGTAGAGGGGCTCAAAGTGTTCTCCGGCCCGGCATCATTGGTACTTACCTGCTAACTTGTTAGACATGGAGTTTCTCAGGCCCCATCCAGCCCTCCTAAATCAGAAACTCTGGGTGAGGCCCAGTAATCTGTGTTTGCAGAATCGCTCCAGGTGACTGTGATACAAGCTAAAATTAGAGAACCTCCATCTTAGAGTAACAGCCTCACATACACATTTTTGGTATTATTTATCCACTACTTTATATATATTAGGAGATAAAAGATTTTTTTTTGACAGGCTCAATACCAATTCTGAACCAGGAGAGAGTTTATTTAAATCACTAGTTAGGAGTAATCGAAAAACAAAAGCATATTCTTTTTACAGACAGAATTGTAATACACAATATTGTCAACAAATGTAAATCTGTTAGCTAATTAATAAATTTATTTAATGTATAAATAGAACATTTTCACATTAATGCTACCTCAGATGTGATATAGATTTTATTTTCAGAATGTACCCTGAATTTAAAACAGTGATTCTTTCTTCCTTGCTTATTTTACTGCAGCACTAGAAAACTGAGTATTTAAACATTTTCATGAGGTTATTGGAAGGGGAATAATCCATCTTTTTTCTATTATTCCAATTGTGGATATTTACAAGATGTTGACAAGCTAGTAAGATAATAAACACCTAAACCAAGAAATTTAAGTTGCTTTCAAAAATAAAATAAGTACATATATTCTGAATATTTTTCTTTAGAAACCACTTCACTTGATTTTGGAATTTCAAATTAATTATGAAATGCTAAATTTTCAAAAGCCAATAATTAGAATGAGAAACTTAAAATACTGAATTATACTGCTTACTCAGTCTCTACTTTCCGCTTTCTGGAAAGAAATATTGTTTCTACTTCATTCCGAAAATGAGGAAAACATTTAACTCATTTCTAGTTAATCTTTCTGTAAAACAAGTTAAAAAGTAAGATGACTACTACTTTTGGATTTTTCTGACAAATGCAGGTGCATTAATAGTGTCAGTTCACTGATGGATTTTTCTTAAAATATAAAATATTCTGTGATCCTGCTATCTTGAAACTGCTATTAATATTTGTAAACTTTGCTAACTGTATATTGTTTATGCACTTATAAGTTACATATCCATATGTATATGTGTACCTATATACAGATTTACATAGGTACACATGTATTACACACAAAAATGGATTCATACTCAAATTTTGTTATATAACCTCTTTTCACATAATGCTGTGTTGTAACATCTTCTATAAGCACAGATTAATTTTCATAGATTTTGCCTTGTCTCTTAAAGTTTTGTTATTTGATTTTATGGAGCGATTATTCCTAGGGCTAATGTTTTGTGAGTTAGGGGTTGACCCTAGTAACTACTATCGAATAAAGACAAGAAACATAAAGATATATTTGTCCTAGAATATAAGTTCCATGGGAATAGTAACATGGTCTGTTTTGTTTATTGCCCTATGCTGAGAACAGTGGCTCATTGGAGATGACTAAGAAATACTTGTTGAATAAATGAATGACATTCTCTAACATGAATATCCTAAAGGTTCATTTTTAAGTTTATTGATTAGAACTTAGAAGACATTTTCCTGGAGAAAATAATTACAAAGAATAGCTAGCTATCCTGAAAATGTAATTTATATTTATTTGAAATGTCAAATTTTTGCTGTTTTTTTCCATTAAGTAGGGACACATTTTTTTATTAAACATTACCTGTTTGAACTGTTCCGGTTTTGCAGCAATTACCAGGTGGAAAATAATAACAACAAATACTATTAACCATAAGAATACTCTAAATAATAAATATATTTGTCTGAGGGTAACTCCCCCACCCCACCCCGGAAAAAAGCCAATAGGATTAGAAATCAACCTCATGAAAACTTCCATGTCTTAGGATGAAAATTACAACACTTTCTTGAAAAAGACTGTAGAAAACAGTCAAGTCTTCTGTTTCCAGCTGGGCTAGGAAGACGTAATTATAAAGGTATTGATTTAATTGGTTACCAGCATTAACTACAACTCATGCATTTTCCTGTCCACATTAGCTTAGGACAGAACAGTAAAAGACATTAGAGTATAGATCAGAGTGATAAGGGAAAATAATCTTAAACCTTTCACCTCTTTTCAATAAATTGGATTCTGGTCTCTGCTTTCTCCCTGTGCCTCCAAATCTCTTCTCTGGCAAAATCATCTGCTCTCCTTGGTGATAGTATTGGTGCCATTCACTGTTGTAGTGCTTGGTGATTTTTTTTTTTTTTTAATCAGTAGCTTTTTTCTAACTTACATCTAGTATGCTTACTAATTGCTTACTAAATGCTTACTTACATTTGAAAGTGCATATCCAGGTAATCACAGTAAATCTAAACAGTATGCATTGTTTATAGTACTGATATTATTATGCTCTTCAATTATCACAGTCTGTAGTGTCACAGGAGCACTGATGAAGCACAAATTCAGGGATCCTAAAAAAATGTTGAAGGGGCAGTCAGCCTTCCATGGGCTTAAGTCAAGGTCAAATAGAAGATTAGGGCCAGATACTAAAGCCAAGTAGAACTTATGCACATCTCTACTAAGAATACAGAGATGAAGGGCGCCTGGGTGGCTCAGTCAGTTAAGCGTCTGCCTTCGGCTCAGGTCATGATTGTGGGGACCTGGCTTCGAGCCTGCTTCTCTCTCTCCCTCTGCCCTTCTCCCCCACTAGTGCTCGCTAACTCTTTCTCTCAAATGAATAAATAAAATACTCTTTAAAAATTAAAAAAAAAAAAAAAAGAATGCAGAGATGAATGAGGTAGTTTCCCGCCTCCAAGAAGCTTTAAGGATTTTAGAGGAAGATAAATACAGTTGACCCTTGAACAGTGTGGGTAGTTAGGGGCGCTAACTCCTTGCACAGTCAAAAATCCATGTATAAGTTTTATCTCTCCCAAAATGTAACTACAAATAGCCTTCCCCAAAAAACTTAACTACTAATAGCCTACTTTTGACTGGAAGCCTTACCGGTAACTAATAACACATATTTTGTATATGTTTTATATACTGTATTCTTACAATAAAGAGAAAAGAAAATGGTATTAAGAAAATCTAAAGAGAAAATAACATTTACAGTACTGTATTGTGCAATCTAAATAGTAAGTAAATAAATAGTACAGGATTCATCTCTCTGGGACCTACATGACGTGGTCTACCAGAAATTTCTTGTTCAATATTGTAATTCTGTGGGGTATGACTGATAAAAAGAGCCTTCCTCTGAGTAGACAAGAAGATAGGCAGTTCAGATGCTGAAACTCATAAGAACTTTGGAAGTTACAGCTTTTAGCTAAGCAATGTTTTAAGAGATCCCATAGTCATATGTGAAGAACATCAGATAAATTTCTATATTAAATCTTTTTTATAGGTCACCTGATTGCTTTATGTCTAGATAGATTATATAATAGAAGACACACTGATTTTCTAATCTAATTTAGGTTTGTCAACTCTTGGAAGTACTATATTACCTATTTTATTGAGGCTCAGTTCTCTTCCAGAATTCTGGCTCATCTTCAAATTCTTCTTCTCCTAGTCTTCCCTGCTTAAGTATATTATGCTTTAAATATTTTATCCAAGCTCACATTTCTTATGGATTTGTCTTATAAATTTAGTTGCCACATCTTTGACAATTATTATCTTCAAAGTGGTGGACAATACAAGTATTTCTAAAGGTATGGAGATAATCACCATGGTTAGCTAAATCAGATACCCTTTAAAAGCATAAAGCAGGTAATAAAAGGATTTAAATTTTTTACCAAGTGTTTCATTTGGGTAGTCATTTGTTGGTCGCTTAAATTTGGTTGAGTAATTAAGAGAAGAAGGTGAGTAAGTCTGATGAAAGTTCCTGATTAATCAAATTCTGATCACCTGGACTAATTGTGACATTTAAACTTATATTCAGGTTTATCATGAGATCATTGGTCATCACACTTTTTTTGGTGGTTTTACTTGAACTAGATAGGAATCTGATTCCCACTACCATCCCTTCCTCTCACCTGCCAATTCAGAGGGGAAAGAAGTGAGGAAAGTTACGTGCTAGAGCCAGTGGTGGCGGAGGGACAGACTGGATCTCTACCCCCATACTTGGGAACTCTGGTATATGTATAAAATAGATTTTGAAAACTTTTATTATTGTACATTTGTTTCTAAGTTCAAATTTAAAACATTCACTTAAAGTTAATGAGAACAATGAGGCAGTTCTAAGCAGATAAAAAATGAAGTTGCAGACTGTTGACATTGTTGCATTTTCATGATAGTCTCAGTCTAATTTATTTTCATGGGTTTTTAAAAATACAAAATTAAGAAAATCCTGATTTACATAGATCACTAGTTATAAGTAGTAATTTTAATAGTTCACCTTAAATCTCAAGATACTAAAGTTAAATTGATCTAGGTGCTTAAATTGAATAATTTGTATCAAAGTTCAGTTACTAAAACAAAATATTCACATTCCTTATTAAGTTATAAAAGTCAGATAAAGCACGCAAACTTAAGTGCTAAAACTACATTATCATTAGTATATAATACAACTGTTATTCACTTGTTATACAACATAGTAGGAGCATGTGCTGAGAACCCTGCCTGGTTTTCTTTACTTGTTGTTGTTGTTTTTGAGGATATTGCTTCTATGATTGAACCTTGCAGTTTTGCAGGTGATTTGAAGGGAGGAGAGATGTGAGGTAGATATAATTATGCTTTATTCATAGGATATAAGGAGGATTAAGTGAAATAATGCTGGCAAAGTCCTTACCATACTGCTTGCTAAGTGCTCAATAAATGGTAATGCATTTTTTCAACATTTAATAAATAATTGACTTAACAGAATTAGGTTGAGGGTCATAGGACAGCAGCCGAGTATTTGAGGTAGAAACAGCATTCTTCCTTAAAACAACTGTGGAAGAGCAAAGACTTAGGAGTAAAAAAAACAACTGTGTTCAAATCCCGTCCGCTACATAATGGCTGTTTTTAACACTATATAACCTCCTCTGTAAAAAGGGATAATATTTAACCTATTTGCAATTTATGAGAAAACTAGTTACCTGGTACAGGGTAGCATTTGACACATAGTAGGTTTTAATAAAAAATAGCTATTAAAGAGGAAGATAAGGACAGAACCAGGTTTAGCCTCGTTTACCTCCAGCTGGGTCAGGAGGAATAGATGTTGCTACAGTTAAGCAGAGGAAAATGTCTCTGTTTGGTGTGACTTAGGAAAATCTTTCTGACTGACTTTATTCTTGGGAGAGTTCCCTAAAGATATGTCATTGTTTTGACACCTTTATTAATCTTTATTAACCTGTTTCTTTCAATTCTTACTGTTGTGCCACATCTTTTCTTCTTCTATTACTCCTGCCTTTATTTGGTACCTGTTGTGCCAGTAATAGATTAAGGGGTGCTAAGGGAAGAAGCAACCTGAAAATGGTAACTTATTAGAGCGGCTAATATAAGTATCTATAACTTACAGTCAGTATTGCTCATGTGGTAGGGTAGAGGATGGGAAAATATTGGAGTCAAAAGAAACTTGAGTCAAAAATCAGTTTTAGTTGCAGTCTGTAGTCTGCCTGCTTAACAACTTCCTGTTTTCAAGTTAATATGTACAGCTTTAGTTTCTCTAGACTTAATGGTGATTTTTTTTTTTTTTATGTTGAGACTACTTCTGAATGGCTGTGAGGGTATAGCCTTAGATATGCGGGCTACTTTTAAGATTTTGGTTAAAACAAAAACATCCTCACCAATTTGATATTCCAGGGAGGAAATACCTGTTTCAGAAAGGTTTAAAGCTTCATCTTGGACTTCTTGTGAGAGTTCCTTATGTCTTCAGTAATCCAAAAATTTTTGTAGCTGTATTTTACATTCTTACTTATACATTCATGTAATAGACAAATCTCTGTATAATTTGATTTACATGGCATCTTTAAATTATTCCATGAAAAGCAGAAAAATATATAGTGTTATCCAAGCAAAGGCAAACTAACATATAAATTTTCTCTTTTTCTCTCTTCCTCCTCCTCTTTTGTTAAATAGGATAAGTTCTGAACGTAGAAAAGAAAAGTCTAGAGATGCAGCTAGATCTCGGAGAAGTAAAGAGTCCGAAGTTTTTTATGAGCTTGCTCATCAGTTGCCACTTCCCCATAATGTGAGCTCGCATCTTGATAAGGCTTCTGTTATGAGGCTTACCATCAGCTATTTGCGTGTAAGGAAACTTCTGGATGCTGGTGAGTTGTTTTACAAAAGTGTAATAGGCCTAAAAATTAGAAATTAGAAGTAATTAGAAGATGGTCATACTCAGTCCTTCTTTAATGTGATTTTTATTACCTGCTTTTAAAACTTCAATAAGGAATTTTTAAGATATTGGCCTTTCCCCCCTCTTCTCTTGCCCCAACTTCCTACTTGTCTTCCTTTTAATAACATGACCTTTCTTTCTCTTTTCAGTGGTTTGCTTGCTGTGCTACTTTAAATAATCATTAAAACAGCTGGCAAATCTAATTGTAATTTTCAAATAAAGTATCAGATATTTATAAAAATATCTAAATATTATCATTTAAGTATAACTTTTAAGTTAATTATTCTTCTTTTCTTGTGCCTTTTTTAGGTGATTTGGATATTGAAGATGAAATGAAGGCACAGATGAATTGCTTTTATTTGAAAGCCCTAGATGGTTTTGTTATGGTTCTCACAGATGATGGTGACATGATTTACATTTCTGATAATGTGAATAAATACATGGGATTGACTCAGGTAAAATACCCACATATTAAGAGCCCTTCTGTATGTTTTTATGATTTTATGATATAGATCTAATTTTTTTAATGTGTTTACAGTTTGAACTAACTGGACACAGTGTGTTTGATTTTACTCATCCATGTGACCATGAGGAAATGAGAGAAATGCTTACACACAGAAATGGTAAGAAGAAAAGTCTATTGTTTGATTTAATGTGACAGATTTTACATAATAAGATACTGGTACTAATATTTAAGTTTTGCTGTTGTATTAACCTAAGGCTCAAAACATCATTTCATGTTTAATAAAATTTTGCTCTGTTCTTTTTAAAATCTACGTTATTCTATTTTTTAGAAATTCCATGAAAATACCTAAAAAATTTTTTAAAGCCCACCTAATTCCATGAATAATTATATAGATATAATACCACATAAAATGGAAAAGTAAATAAAAATCAGGACCTTCAAAGAAGTCAATTTATAACATACAACTTTAAGGCCAGGGGAAGTCATAATCAAATAATAAGATTTTAGATAGTGATTACACTTAAGGTACCAGTGTGTGTTCAAGCTTTCTAAAGTACCAAGATAAAGAAAAGAGAAAGTTCACCAGATTTTTAAGAGCCTAATAGCTGCTTATTTGACCTCAGAATGTTCACAATTATTTGAGACTATGTAGTAAAATTACCAAGTATTATACTATGGATGCCCCCACATTAGCAACAATAAAAAAGATCTGCTAAGACCTCTTAACTCTTAGGAATGAATTGTTAAAAATAAGTCTCTAAGATTTTTGGAAAATACCTCTTGAATTACAAAAACTTAATTGCTAAAGAAAGTCTCTTCACACCTGTGCCATCTTAAAGTATACTGATAATTCATAAAGTTACCACAATGAAAATTTGTCATTATTCTCTGTAGCTCTCCAATTTAAGTGTATGTTTGTTTGCTTCTGTATTAAACTCAAGTTCATAGCACTTTTTGAATATTTTTATGGTTTTCTTTTTCATCTCATTTCATTTATGATAATAGTTAACCTCTATTGAGAGATTACTATGTGCCAGAACACTGTTCTCTGCATATTATGTGCTTTCTTTTTTCCTTGTAACATCCTGTGAAGTTACTATTTCTGTTTTACTGAGGAAACTGAGGCACAGAGTTATTAAGTAACTTACCCAAGATTACTTGGTTCATAAATGGCAGAGTGTAGGTTAAGCTCAGGTAGATGGGCTCGAGTCTACGCTCATTCGTACTCTGGAGATCTTTCATGTTCACCAACTCTCACTACATTCTGTGACCACTTTTAACCTTGCCAGTAGGAGCCCTCTTCTGTTTGTTCATTTCATACTTTGTGTTTGCTGTGAACTTGGAAAGCAAATGTATAATTTTTAGAATTTTGTATAAAGGAAGAGTAAATACACTTCACACAGGGACCTAAGCAGGCTGTCAATTAGTTTAATATAGGACTTCTAGTGTTTAGACTGAGGTTTGTACTGGCTGTTCAGTGCTTCCCTAGGGCTAGACTATGAATGGATGGATATTAGGAAATTTTGTTTTGATTTGGTAATCATGTTAATGCATTATTCTAAATCAAATATATTCTATATAATATAGTTTAGATAATATGTTTTTAAACAGATTTTTTCTAATTTTTTAGACAAATGGTTTTTTAAAGCACATGAACTTACTGAAAATCATTCCTAATGTAATGAATGTTTGACGTTTTGTTGAAAGACAAAAATGCACTTTTCACTTTTAGAAAAGGGCTGCTGCAATGTATCACATTTCAATAAGAACCAGTGGTGTGTTTATACAACATAGTCCTATTATTTTTTCTTTTAAATTCTAAAATGATGACTTAGAGGTCATTAAACTATTAAAAATATGATCTATTTCTAGAGGTCTGAAAATTTAGTTCTTTTAAAATGTTTTCTCCAATTAGGAAAATGCTAGTACCTTGGTTTTGAAATTAATCTTCATGTCCCAATTTAAAGGCTTTGGGTTTCCAAAGATCAGTACAATTCAAGCTTAGATTATGAAGGACTGAAAATCCACAGAGAATTTACAAGTAGATCTCTGCTGGCACCACAACCATAGCCCAGTTCTGTACCGCCACTGAGACCAGTATGGTTCTTGTGGCATCTTTTTAAAATCCATTCTCAAATGCTTCTAGGGAGGGCAAATTTAATCCTTATTTGAGTAAACCCAGATAATTTGTATCAGCACCAAAACCGCCCCCTTACCTAGTTCCGTTAGTATGTAGAACTAGAACTCTTCTTCTTGAACTCTTCTTCCTCAAGGGTCCAGCATTTCTAGCTAAGCAAGCCTAAATTTAAACTTAATATCTTGTTTCTTTTCAGGGGAGCCTGGGTGGGTCAGTTGGTTAAGTGCCTTCAGCCTAGGTCGTGATCCCGGGGTCCTGGGATTGAGCCCCACATCGGGTCCCTGTTCAGCAGGGAGCCTGCTTCTCCCTTTCCCTCTGCCTGCTGCTCCCCTCTGCTTGTGCTGTCTCTCTCTGTCAAATAAATAAATAAAATCTTAAAAGCAAAGCAAAACAAAACAAAAAATCTTGTTTCTTTTCTACTTGGCACTTTTCTTTCAATATACTAGCCTTAAAATCTCCAGATCTTTTTTTTTCTTTTTAAATTTCTCTCCTACCCACCTACTTCTATTAGTTTTCAAGTTTTTATAGATTCTAGTTCTTCATGCGTCTTTTGTCACCCTTCTTTTTACTTCTGCTACTGCTCAGCCCGATTACCATCATTGTATTTCAATTCTAATACATCATATATATTGCTTCTAGATTAACGTACTTTAAGTTCCTGATTGTGCTTCCCATCTCAGAATTTTTTAGAAGCTCCATGTTGTATATTTAAGGCTGAACTCCTCATTAGGCCATCCAGAGCCCTCCATTGTTACAGCCCTAATCTTGCCTTTCTATCTATCTCAGTACTCTTCTGCATGTACTTCATATTGCAGCAACCTGAACTATCTACTGTCCCCCGAATATGTGTTTTATTCCCCACCTCTGTGCTTTTCATTTTTTTCCTTTTCACCATTTCTTAGTTCTATAAGGTTTGGAATGGGAGTGAATAGACCTGAATTTATTTCACTCTAATTTTGCTTTGAAAAGTCATTCAGTATTTTTGTTTTGTTTTTTCCTCTAGTAACAAAGTAGAAATAATGTCATGCCTGCTTTACAGGAAGATTTAAAGAAAAATCAAATATATAAAAATGTTATTTGCTTTGAAAAGAAAGTTGCTATTTTAAAAGTTCTATAAATAGAGTGCTCAATTATCAATTGAGCTAACACATTTAGCAAAGGTTTGGAGGAGTTTGCTGAAGTTCTTTTTTTGGGGTGTGCTTGTAAACTGACAGCACAATTATATTTCTTTGTAATTTTGCCAACTTCACCGGCTTGAATGTGAAATGATTAACTGTTACCTGAAACCAGGGAATCACTGTAGTTGTGAATCCCAGTTACTGATTGAAGCATGTTAGATCCTTGGACGTGTTGGAGTGTGAGTCGCTGTTCATGCTGAGACTTCTAATTGAAGATAGCACCTAAGTGCTACTCTTACTGTGACAAATTTAAATATTTAATTATGTTTTTAAATTTTATTTCATGCTTTCATTCATTAGGTCTTGTGAAAAAGGGTAAAGAGCAGAATACACAGCGAAGCTTTTTTCTCAGAATGAAGTGTACCCTAACTAGCCGGGGGAGAACTATGAACATAAAGTCAGCAACATGGAAAGTAAGTAAAAATGATTTGTAAGTGGTGATGTACATCTCAACACTGCAAATACTTAAGATAGCATTAGAACTGTGAGGGAAAACATACAGTTGTTCATTGGCATTTGCAGAGTTACCATATAAAACTAGTAATTTGTCAGTTTGAGGCATGAACTTAAATTATGTGAATTGTTGCACTGGTGTACCGAGCTAACTTCATCATTTGGCTTTGCCATCCACCCAATGTTGAATTTTGATAGAGCTTAATTTTCTATTTATTGTTGTTATATTTCTTTGCTCAGTGTTGAAACAGTCATCAAAGCAAGAAATAACAAAAGTAATAAATCAAACAGCCACTATGACTAGATGAATGAAAAATCAGCCCAGATTTGTCTGAAGGAAATTTTTTTAAAGAGTAATTTATGGTACCTGAGTCATGCGTGATGTTACAGGGGAAACATTTATTGATTTCAAAGATATGGTTATCAAAGCTTCCTTGCCATGTCACACTTCAGCTGTTTATCTCTGCATTTTTTTTACTAGAATTTTATATTTTTTAAAGAACTGCTTTGTTTTCTTTGTACACAGGTACTTCACTGCACAGGCCATATTCATGTCTACGATACCAATAGTAACCAATCTCAGTGTGGGTATAAGAAACCACCCATGACGTGCTTGGTGCTAATTTGTGAACCCATTCCTCATCCATCAAATATTGAAATTCCTTTAGATAGCAAGACTTTTCTCAGTCGTCACAGTCTGGATATGAAATTTTCTTATTGTGATGAAAGGTAAATGATATATAAGATATAATTTGAAATTTTAATTAGTCCCTAGCATTTTTTTTACTGTTCACTCTAATAAAGACTTTATGCTTCCTTCCACTAAGTTGAATACAGTGATACATTGTAGAACTCAGTAATATTACATTAACTTTGTAGATTAATTCAGCCACATTTATTGAATACTTACTATGCACTATGAGTACTTTACCAAGGTGCTATCCAGAAATCACAATGATGAGGTCTTTTTCCTTTCTAACTTATTTTAAAAAAATAAACATATTTCAAAGACAATGCATAATTTGAGGAAGAATAGATTACTTTTGGTTATGGACTAGAGAGGAAAGTGTTTGATCATCTCCTCACCCTACATATTGCCCATGATTTCTATTGCCATTTCCCAAATTTATGTTCATAACTATTTTTAATTGCCACTTTGATATTTTTATCTGGATATTCTTCTGTATTAATAAACTGAATATTTCTATGACTGAACTGCACCGCTATTGTCCCAAAACAACAACTTGAAAAATTGCTTTTCCTTTTAAAATGCTAGCATGGTTAGTATACCACTGTAGACACACAACTCCTGCAAAAATTTGGAATTTATCCTTAACTTTTATTTTCATTATCTGTACTCAGTTGGTCTCTAAATGTTACAGATTTACTATCTACATATATCTCTTGATCCATTTCCTCCTTTCTACCCTTGCGCTCCTGCCACTGAAATCTTCAGCTCGTTATTATAACCTTTGATTCAAATTTTTGCCATAATCTCCTAAGCTGCCTCTCTGCCAACAGATGTATGTAAGCCTTTTAATCTCTCATCCACATTCCCAAAAAGTGGACTTTCTAATGTAAAAATTAGATCCTGTCATACTACTTTTGGAAATGCCTCAATTGCTTCCCTTCATCTTTTTTTTTTTTTTTTAAAGATTTTATTCATTTGAGAGAGAGAGAGAGAGCACAAGAGGGGGGAGCGGGAGAGGGAGAAGCAGACTCCCCGCCGAGCAGGGAGCCCGATGCGGGACTCGATCCAGGGACTCCAGGATCATGACCTGAGCCGAAGGCAGTCGCTTAACCAACTGAGCCACCCAGGCGCCCTGCTTCCCTTCATCTTTACACAGAAAAAAATTCGGTTTATAAAAATATTAGGGGAGGGCAGGAGATTTTTCTTTATCAAAAGATGTGCATTTTGAAAAGCTGAAAGAAAAATAAACCTCCAGTAAAACCCAAACTTCTTAGCATGGCCAACAAAGATATTTATGACCTGGCCCCTGCCCA
Organism: Leptonychotes weddellii; assembly: GCF_054177405.1. Classification (NCBI taxonomy): domain Eukaryota; kingdom Metazoa; phylum Chordata; class Mammalia; order Carnivora; family Phocidae; genus Leptonychotes; species Leptonychotes weddellii. The sequence continues at coordinate 34,511,563 of NC_138377.1, read as the reverse complement.
CTTCTCTAAATTAATCAGGAAGAGAGGCCATTCCTCTGGTGTGGCCCCCTACATCCTACAGCTAGAGAACACCACATGCTGACTTGCTGTCTTAGTGCCTTTACACACATATTCCCATTCTGCACTGAAGTTTTCTTCAATTCCTAACATATTTGCCTTTCAAGAGCCATCTACTCCTTTGTGGAGCTTTCCTTAATCCTTCAAGAAACTATACTATTCCTTGTGCATTTGTCTGCCATAACATTTTTTCTACTATTGTAATTATTTGCTTGCTTGTCCCATTTTTAGTGTAAGGCTGTGTAACATAGTAGCTGAAGGCATAGATTCTGTAGCCAGACTACTAAATCCTGACTTTGCTGCCTATATCCAGGTAATCTTGGGCATATTAGTTTTTCTTTATAAGCATCTTTTGTTTCTTCATCTTTTATAACACTTACTTTATGTAGGGTCAACTTAAAGACTGTAAGAGAAAACTAATTTTAAGCACTTAATCATAAAGTAGATAGGAATCCCCCTCCGCACTGGACAAGGAAATGCGACAGAACTCTGGCTTTAAAATCACATAATCCTGGATTCAGTCCTGGCTTGCAGCTCTGATACTTACATTGTGGCCTTGGTATTTGAACTTAACTATTTCAAATTTTATGATCCTTATCTGTTAAATAAGGGTAATATTTTGAAAGGCTGTTGCCAGGATTAAAGGAGTCTGTTGAGTGCCTAGTACACGTAGTGAATGCTTTACCACTGGTGTCCGCTATCAGAAAAATGAAGATAGAAAAGCTAACAAGTATTTTATGGTGTTTATTGCCATTATTCATGTGAATATATGATAGAACAGAGATACCCAGCTCTTTTTGAGGAATTATTTTTCATTTTTTGATCTCAGTAGCAAAGTATAGAAGTAAGTTGGGGAGAAAGGAAAGTGGTGGAGCTAGAATCAGAATTGAGAAAGGGAATGACATTTCTCTCTGGTTATATCAGAAAACTGGCAAAATGATCATGACAGAGGAGTAAAGACTGCCAGCTTAGAGATGAATCAAGTAAGGTTTTGAGTTTGACCAGGAGATTGTTGTTTTCTGGTTAGAGCTCTTTCTAGGAACTTCTCACATCTAAAACCTCTAAGAACTGAGACCTAGAAAAATATTTGCTCAGTTTTGAGAAAATCTAAAGTATCAAACTTCTGGCATTCAGAATATCTCACAAACACTTAATATTTACTGTAATAATTTCCACATATAGTCATTCAACACATTTATTTGAGCATCTACAAGTTCATGGCAAAGTAGAAATGAAGAACAACAGTTCTTATCCTCAAGACGCTTATAATGAAGGAATAATACGCTGCATAGGTGCTTTAGATCACAGGTTCCTAGTCTCTTAAAAACACTTTGTGATAAGATTTTCTGAATCACTCCCCTTTTTGGTACAGAATATAAGCTATGTAATTCTCTAAAGTTAAATAAAATTGACTTTCTAGGAAAATATGTTGTTTATATTTTAACATCTTGTGTCCCTCAGTGATAGACATACCTCAACTCAGATTGAGAAGTACTGACTAGACATCTAATTAAATCAGAGCTTCTTAACATGGTAATACAAGGCCCTCATTAATCTGGTTACTTCTCTAGCCTCATCTCTCCTCACCTGCCCCCCCCCCCCCCAACCACATGAGTCTTTCTTGTTTATACAATGTCAAGCGTTTTCTTATCTCAAGCATTTTCTCATCTCTGTCTTTGCTTCTGGTATACCGTCTTCCTGAAATGGTTTTGCTCTCCCTGCTTCTCTCCTATGTTCAACTCCTAAGTCTCCTATAAGAAGTTGTCCCTCACCCCACTATTTCTTCTCATGGATAAGGGTGGTTCCTCTGATTCCTGCAACAGATTCCCATCATTACACTTAGCACATTATTTCATAAGTAGTATGGTAACTGTTCCAGAAGATTAGCTACATGTTGAGTTTTGACCTTGTATTTTCACACCCAGAACAATACCAAGCATACTTACGCATATAAAGATTTAAATAATGGAAGTTTTTTTAATTCCATGGGAATCTTATTTAAATAACCTATATAAAACCAATTAAAATTATTTTTGGAGTATAATTTAAAGAAATAGGACTGTTTTTTATTAAATAATTTCCTTTGTAATGCTGCCACCTAGTGCAGATGTGTTTAGGGATATCCTTTTGTAAAGAAGTTTGGATTTTAGCTTGGTTTGGTTTAATTTGTTTTTTTTTACAAACCACTTTCTATTTACCTATTTTTATTTTGGAATAAACTATATGGCAGATCTTGCCTTAAAGTTTGACAACACAAAGAGTATTACTTTTATACATTTCTTAGAAGGATATCTCCTCTGTGTGTTTCTGTAGTTTTTTTGGACACAGTACATTAAGTAACTTTGCTTACACCTCAGTTAGAAAGTCGTTTAAATTCTAAAGGCTGAGAAAATGAAAAGTTGAACTCATGTTTTGCTCTCAGAAAAAAGAGAACATTTCGGTTTAGTATGGTGCTAATAAGCATTCTCTTTCACATGAAATGGGTTCCATTTCAGACTTGTTACAGAAAGTAATAAGATCTAATCCCTGTCCAAAAAGAGTTGCCTGGAAACCAAAAGGGGTAACTGAATTATTTTCTCTTCCATTTTCAGTTTGATATCATTTTTCATCTGAAATGAATTCCTATAATTTTATATTATTTAAAAAACTAAGTATAAGAGCATCTTCTAAAACCAACATAATATGTATTTCTTAAGTTCTCATTTAGTGTGGATAGTCTTTGGTTGGTGATATTAAAATTCTTTAGTATTGATCCCCCAAAGTGAAGCCTTGCCTAAGGGCACTGTTAAAAGAATCTGGTTTTATGGTAAACTAATGTTATGGATTTAATCTTATATTTCAAATTAAATGTCAGTGGCTACCTTTATAACTTTTATCATTTAATTTAGCAGTACTTCCTATCTATTTATGAATCCCCTGTCTTTTTACCAAAAGTAAGTACAGTAAAATGTGATAAAAATAGGGGGCGCCTGGGGTGATGCAGTGGGTTGAGTGTCTAACTCTTGGTTTCCGCTCAGGTCATGATCTCAGAGTTGTGGGATCTGGCCCCATGTCAGACTGTGCGCGCGCGTGCGCTCTCTCAAATAAGTAGATAAATCTTTAAAAAAAAAAAAAAAGGTATTAAGTTTGGGTGAAGGGGATAAAAGGGTCAAGTAGCAGGATGAACCCAGAGGACTTACCAGAAGTGCATGGTACTGCATTTAGTTAACTGTAGAGTTACCAAAGGTGAGATGTAAACTTACTCTAAGCAAAGGAGGATGCTCTTAATGCATATCAGTTACTTTGGAGAAGCAAAATTTTTCTTTATCACTTAGTTTTTCTCTTTTTATAATTTTTACTTAACAGAATTACTGAATTGATGGGATATGAGCCAGAAGAACTTTTGGGCCGCTCAATTTATGAATATTATCATGCTTTGGACTCTGACCATCTGACCAAAACTCATCATGATAGTAAGTACAGTGGAAGAACTACAGATGTTCTAATTATTTAACTCTTGCAGTCTCTTTACTGTTTAGCCATATATCTAACTTTTTGGTTAAAATTAACCAGTCTTCCTAGACTAAACATCTTTTTTTTTTTTAAGTTTGGGGCTTGAACTCACAAACCTGAGATCAAGACCTGAGCTGAGATCAAGAGTCAGACGCTTAACCAACTGAGCCACCCAACTGCCTCTCCTAGACTAAATGTCTTTTTTTTTTTTTTAAGATTTTATTTATTTGAAAAAGACAGCGAGAGAGAGCAGGGGAAGGGGTGCGGGGAGAAGCAGGCTCCCCACTGAGCAGGGAGCCTGATGCTGGCTGGATCCTAGGACCTTAGCATCATGATCCAAGCCAAAGGCAGATGCTTTAACCAACTGAGCCACCCAGGCACCCCTCCTAGACTAAATGTTTTAATAGAACTCTTCATAAGGGATTTTGACCATTAAGTCTATGTTTTGTGTTTGTTATAACGAATGCTAAAGTAGAATCATTTAATAATATATAAAACTAAGTTGGCATTTTAAATACAAAGACTAAAGGTCATAGAATATTACAGCATCATTTTCAGAATTCATACTTAAGTATTCAGACCAGTGGTTGGCACATGGAAGGCACTCAGAAAATAATTGTTCAGTGACTCAATGAATTTGAAGGTGATCAATGTCATGTACAAGTGGTAACAAGCACCCTTGACATAAGATACAATTCTGTTTTACTCGTGAATGTTATTTAAAAGATCCAAGAAAGTAAGACTTTGAAATATCACTTGCCTGTTTAATCTGTACCTAAACATGACTTCCCAATGTGATTGGGGATACCTGAATGTCACTGAGTTAGTATGATTAGCCTTGAACTGCAGAATGAGCCCAAGTCGGCAGTCAGGGCCCTAGTCCTCGTGATAATGTCATCATTACTATTTATCTAGTACTTTCTCCCAAATCAGTAAGAGATTAAGATCGCCTAGATTGCCAAAAGATTTCAGCGTGATATCAGTTGAGATTCAAATATGCTAGCACAGTTATTTTGAAGCATCGTTAATTCTCTGGAAACCTCAGTAGAAATTTAAGGAAATGTAGCAGTGCCACTTGCTCAAATGCTCTCTGTAGAATCAAGATTATTCTTTCTGGAGTCTTTCTGATACTTTCAACATCTAAGTCATTAAAGGAATTTTAGTCACTGCTATCCCTCATTCCTGGCTTTCATTTGATTTAAAGTGAAGATTGGCAGGAAAGGAGTTTATTTTGGGGGTTAGAAGAATGAAATGTGTATATTTTTGGCTATGCCAGGACTTTTCTCTGTTTAAACGGTTACAGTTGATTCCATTAAAATAAACATCTCTTTTCTAAAATAATGACCAACATTCAGCATCCATTCATTTGATTGAAAATTCAAAGTTATTTTCTCTGCGTGACTCTTTTTCCTTTCCTTTCCACTCCTAGTGTTTACTAAAGGACAAGTCACCACAGGACAGTACAGGATGCTTGCCAAAAGAGGTGGATATGTCTGGGTTGAAACTCAAGCAACTGTCATATATAACACTAAGAACTCTCAACCACAGTGCATTGTATGTGTAAATTATGTTGTGAGGTAAGCTTGGAAAGTAAATATTTTGGGGGAGCAAGTCATTACTTTTTTGGATAATCTGTTCTTTTATAGGAAGAGAAGATTATAAATGTTATCTGAATTTTATTTTCACATTTCTACCTAATTATGGTTTTTGGTACTCTTGAGTGGAGTGTCCAGGCCAGCTATTCTGCAGTGATTCTGCAGATATTATCGGTAGCTATCTGTTTCCATTCTTTTCACTCTTGTTTTTAAAAAAGACCTTGAAAAAAAACCCAGAGATCTCCTGTTGGATTAGTTTGTTCTAGTTATGTATCTATCAGCATATACTATCTCAAGTAATTGTGTTATTTTTGTAGGAAGAATACCGGCCTTGGAATAGTTAGATCTGTGTCATAGCTCTTTCACTCATTAGCTCCATGACCTTGGGAAATTCTCATTTCTTTGAATTTCACCCATATAGGAGAGATGATAATACTTAGCTCAGAAGGTTGTAGTGAGGATTAGATGAAATCCTATATAAGGTGACTGTAAAAGGCTGTATAATGTGGCGCATGGCTCTTGTATATTCATGAACTCTTCTTTTAGTTGATTGGCTTGTGAATATTAGGATATCATAAAGCAATCTTTCATTTGATCTACTTCAGCAAGTGACTGCCCCCTTCTAGTCCATCTTTCAGATTACCACCATGCTGAGTGTTCTTGCACGAATATCTGATCATTTCATTTTCCTTATAATGGTTTTAAAGGTCTTTTTATCACCCCAAGGTAACCATGGCTTACTTGCATAGCATCATTTCTTGTCATTTTCTCTACTCTCGTGCTTTCACAGATTCCATCGTCTTTCTAAAACTATGGCCACCTCTCTTAGGAAGACTTTGGTCATTTGTTTTTATTTTTGCCACTTCTGACACTATCCTTTAATGTTGTTATTGAAGTTTTTTTCATACTTTAATGTTTTAATATTAGTGCCAAAGAGTTCTTTTGTGGCTTTCCCATTGTATAAGAATCACCCACTTGGAATGTCCTTCTTTTCCCCCTACCCCATTTGCCAAAAAAAACCCTACTTGAGCCAGAGTTTCAGCTTGTTGGCTTCTCTGTGAAGCAGACCTTCTCTATTTTAGCAATTACCACTTTGTTTTTTAATTGTTTGCACATCTACTTTCACACTGGGTTATAAACTTCTGAGGGCAGGGGTTAGGTATTTTAAACTTTGTATCCTTGGTTCATTTCACTTAGTGAACACTTAAATATTTGTTGATTAAAGGGACAATAAAACATTTAAGGCAAACGCAAAGATGGATCTGTTGTCATCATCCCTCTTCAGCTCTGTCCTGCAGGTGTTACCATGATACCATTTTCTTACCGTCAAGGAAAATATGGCACCCTTCTTTGAAAGGCCTTGGGTGTTTATATATCTTTATATTCTGGGACCATCCTTAGGTCATGCCTCATACATCAGTCCCAAAGAGTTCTTCTGTGCCAGTTTCATTACATGTGAATCAGCCCAAAAATTGTGAAGATCTGTTTGTGCCCCTCATGTACTTGACTATTACATTTCTTTCCAGAGGGATAGCTGAGTTTTCTTTTCTTTTTTTTTTTTTAAAGATTTTATTTATTCATTTGAGACAGAGAGAATGAGAGAGAGAGAGCACATGAGAGGGGGGAGGGTCAGAGGGAGAAGCAGACTCCCTGCCGAGCAGGGAGCCCGATGCGGGACTCGATCCAGGGACTCCAGGATCATGACCTGAGCCGAAGGCAGTCGCTTAACCAACTGAGCCACCCAGGCGCCCGATAGCTGAGTTTTCTTAATTGGTCAAATATTTGAACTGTCTTGTACTATGAATTTTTATAGGTGTTTATTTCATATTGGTATTTTAAACCCTAAATGTGACTAAGTATGCATGAGAGATTAGGATAAGGCATCTTAAAATGTTCCTTTTCATAAAGAAGAATTTTAAGAGATAAGGTTATTTCAGAGACACCCCCCCAACATTGTGTCAGTGCTCATTTAAGAATTACTAATCTCTCTTTTTTGACAGTGGTATTATTCAGCACGACTTGATTTTCTCCCTTCAACAAACAGAATGTGTCCTCAAACCAGTTGAATCTTCAGATATGAAAATGACTCAGCTATTCACCAAAGTTGAATCAGAAGATACAAGTAGTCTCTTTGATAAACTTAAGAAGGAACCCGATGCTTTAACTTTGCTGGCCCCAGCTGCTGGAGACACAATCATATCTTTAGATTTCGGCAGCAATGGTGGGTCTTTAGTTATTCTTCTGATTGCTTAAAAACTATGTCTGTTGGTACAAGCCCATTTTAACTGAACTTGGACATGTTTTTGTTGGTAATCATTTGGACATTGTAGTCTTATATATTTTGTTTTTCAAAGTTTTTTTCAATATTTGCTTAAATATTTTTGCCCCTATAATTTCTCAGCATTCCTGCTTCTGTCACAGTGTTGGAACTTGTGCTTCAAAGGGTTCTTAGGTATTTCTTCTTCCCACTTTAATGTTTCTCCGCTACTCTGTTTCTATATCCTATTGCCATATTTTCTCCACAATGTAGCAGTTATATTGCAGTAAGCGCAGTTCATTAAAGGATATATAGTCATACCATAATATCAAACACTGAAAATAAAAACTACTTTTCAAAGTTGGTTAAATTTTAATGAATAGAAGGTATGAAAAGGTTGGAATTGCAGGGGTTTTTATGCCATAAATATAATAGAAGCTGTCAATAGTAGATTGGAAAGATAACTCAGACTTATGTTTATACTGTAATATCTGTAAACTTTCTGATTAAGGAAAATTTGGTAACATTTTTGTTTGATTTAGACCTTTTATAAAAGGGGGCATACATTTCTGTATATTAAAATCTAGCTATTCTTTAAATTGACTAATAATTTTTTTCCCTATAGACACAGAAACTGATGACCAACAACTTGAGGAAGTTCCATTGTATAATGATGTAATGCTCCCCTCATCCAACGACAAATTACAGAATATAAATTTGGCAATGTCTCCCTTACCTGCTTCTGAAACTCCAAAGCCACTTCGAAGTAGTGCTGACCCTGCACTCAATCAAGAAGTTGCATTAAAATTAGAGCCAAATCCAGAGTCCCTGGAACTTTCTTTTACTATGCCCCAGATTCAAGATCAGCCAGCTAGTCCTTCTGATGGAAGCACTAGACAAAGTTCACCTGAGGTAGGTGTCATGATATAAGAAGAGGATAACTTTCATATTTTAATGTTCAGGAATGTATTTATAAAATGAATACAAAAAGTCTTGAATTTAGACATCCACAGAGAATAGTGTGTGTGCCTGTAATTGCTCCAAGCCCATTGATACTACCCTTTGAGTTGGAGAATTGTCAAGTAGCAAAAGGCTTATTTTAGCGAAGCTTCAAAAGGAAAGGACCCTAAGCTATTTGCCTAATTTAGCCCAATTCCATTACTGTTCTGGATTAATGTAACGAAAATACCAAGTCTTACCCAGAGTAAATACCTAATAACTTTTTATTCAAGTTCTGTCTTGATAATAGTTTTTCTATAAACACTGAAAATAGTCTTTGAGGGCTAGGCTGAGGCCAAGACTAAAGATGTCACATAGGGTTCTATTTCTAAATCTAGAATGATTCCACTTCGGAGCTTCCTACGTCTAAAAATATGCTCAGGATTAGGGCAGCTCAGACTTGAGTATTATGACCTGTGATGTGCAAGTAAGTCTTAATAAGTGGTGAATAATTTTACATTAAATATTTATCAGTTCAGACTGGCAAGTGAAGAGTAGGAGATTTGACATCTCACAGCCTTCTGGAGAATATATTTTGTACTGTGGTTACTCTGCTTACCCAGCATAAAAATCTATTGATTCGTTTTGTTTTTAATCTAACAAAGATGTTAAAATGAGGGAAGCAGAAGTTTATGCTTAGACTATGTAGTTACAGTTTATTGGTTAGAATCCTTGCTCAGAACTCCTAAAATAGTACTGCATTCATTAAGATGAAGGCAAGCAGAAGAACTTAAGTCTCCACGCCTCCCCCACCCCAGAATACATGTGAGATTTTTAGGTACATCCCCACAGAAGTGTGGCTTCTCAGAACAAAGGTAGATTCCAGTGAGTGTATTATTGGCCAATTAGGTACCATGTGGGAGTTGAATTATTAGAGGAGTTTTATTCTTCAGAAGAAGCAGATGAATGTATCTTTTAGTCCTAATTTTATAAATGCTGTTACACAGTCAGAAATGTATATATTGGCAAAATTAGTTAAAAATGTAAGCTCAAAAGTTTAACTTCTCACTAGTTAGATAAAATGTGATGGAAGAGATGGACTTTGTTAGGGATTCTCTGAGGTGTGCTTTGAGAATTCTAACAACTAGCAAAATATATGCATGTTTCCTCAGGGAAATGTAAACACATTGAATTCCTTTTACAGCCTAACAGTCCCAGTGAATATTGTTTTGATGTGGATAGTGATATGGTCAATGAATTTAAGCTGGAATTAGTAGAGAAACTTTTTGCTGAAGACACAGAAGCAAAGAATCCATTTTCCACCCAGGTATAGGAACTTGTTTATTATATTCTCTATTAAACTTTATTAATTTTCCGTTTGAAGTGATTCTGGGTTTAACTTCTTTTTCTTTTATAAGATGTGGCCATTGTAAAACTCATGTACTTGTTGCTTTAAAGGACACTGATTTAGACTTGGAGATGTTAGCTCCTTATATCCCAATGGATGATGACTTCCAGTTACGTTCCTTCGATCAGTTGTCACCACTGGAAAGCAGTTCTACAAGCCCTCAGAGTGCGAGCACAGTTACAGTATTCCAGCCTACTCAAATTCAAGAGCCTCCTGTTACCACTACCAGCACCACTGCTGCCACTGATGAATTAAAAACAGTGACAAAAGATGGTACAGAAGATATTAAAATACTGATTGCATCTCCATCTCCTACCCATGTACCTAAAGTAACTACTAGTGCCACAGCATCACCATACAGTGACACTGGAAGTCGGACAGCCTCACCAAACAGAGCAGGAAAAGGAGTCATAGAACAGACAGAAAAATCTCATCCCAGAAGCCCTAACGTGTTATCGGTCACTTTGAGTCAGAGGTAAATAACATTAAAGTGGCTGTTCTTTTACTATTTTTGAGAAAATGTGTGTGGTGGTAACTTATTTCTAAACATAGCTAACTTTCTGATAAATATGCTTTAAGAACATTAAATTGACATACAAATTCTGGTAAAACAAGCACTCAAAAAAATGTTTCTAAATTAACTTGTGTATTTATTTTCTTGAAAATAACCATATCACCTATCTAAATGTAGGAGGTAGGAGTGTCTTCCAGTACCTTTAAAAAATGTAATGCAGCCAGTAAGTTCTTAACTGTACAAAAATTGGCCCAGTTTCTTATAGTTGTTTAAATCAGACTAGTTAACTGTCCTCTACTGTTTGTCTCTTTGAGTTATTTTAAAGCTTACCTGAATAAAAGACCTTCCAACTTAAGGGTATTTCCAATTCCCCATTTCAAATTAAGCCTGATAGTCTTCAGTCCCCAGTATTCAATACAGGGGAAGCCTTCTTTTAAAATGTATGTATAATTGTTTTTATTTTTCATGACATATTTATAGAACATTAGCTATATTATAAGTTAAATAAGTGTTTAAGAGCTAACAGGAATCTAAGCATGATGTAGGATGTTGCTTTTATGGAGTTAGTTTGAGCAAATACCTGTACACCACCCAGATTTTAAGTTATAATTTCTATATATAACTTTTATAGTGGGATTTGATATTTTAAATTTGAGGCCGTAGTCAGAGGAAACCAGTTTTAGCTAGTCAGTGGGGCAGTTTGTGGAGGAAAGAAACCATTAATAACAATAGCAAGAAAAAAAGCACTGCCATAACAAGACTTTATGGCTTTTTTCTCTTGCCCTTCATCACTATTTTGACCTAGAATGCTAGGAGGAACCTTTCCCAGAACTAGGAAAAGATCTTGGGGCTTTAGTTTAACAAAAAAATTTTAAAATGTAATGTTTACATTACTTTATAAATTAGTATGTCATCAACTGACTTTAGACTCTGAATTCCTTTAAGGCAGTGACAATGTCTTAGACATTTTCATGGTACTAATACTTAGTACAGTATGTAATGTGTAATACTTGCTCAGTAAATGGTTATTAGATGGATAGATGGATGAATGAATATAGTTATAGAATTGGCAGTGACCTTGAATTTGCAGTTTACTGTTAGCTAGACTATGGGATGTTCAGTTTTCTGAACAACTTTTTTCACATTAGTTCCAAAATAGTATACAGTAAACTTTTTAAGAGATGAACTTACCTTGAAGAAATATAGAGGCTTTTTCCTTACTACTACTGAAATGATATTTACATGACAGAATTATACTTCATAAAGATAATATATTTATATAGGAATTTTAAATCCTGCCTATCTGTATAGTGAGGGTTTCATAGAATTTTTTAAAATAGAAAACAAAACCTCATGTAGGAGAGCAATTTGAATAATGTATCACTTATCCATATGGCATTCTTAACTATATGGAACAGAGCAAGGAGCTATTGTGATTGTGTATGGGCTGGGGAGAGGAGTTCTTGAAAAGACAAAACAGATAACAGAATTCAAGTGCCTGATGCATAAAACAGTTCTTCACTATTTAATACTAATTTTAAATGCAGATAGTTCAGGTTTGATAACCAGATCAATACTGAGGACAAAGTGGCTTAGTGGAAAAGATTACTGGGAGAGGAGTGGGTATCAGATCTAGAATGTACTTCCATATCTGCAACTAACTAGGTAACTTAAAGTCCCATTGCTAACAAGCTTCAGGTTTCTCATTTATAAAATAGGTGCTATATACCTCCTTATCTTGGAGATTGGTGTGAGGCTAAAATGAACTAATGAACATGCAATGTTTTATAAAGAAAAACACTATACAAATGTGAAATTAATCTTGTATTCTTGTAGTCCCAAGAATATCTGTGTATTTTACTGGGTGGAATGAAGAATCAGTATTTCACTTTAACCTACAAAAATATCCATTTAGTTCTGTTCAGATCTATTTTATAAATAGGTAAATGCATCTTTTAAGAAATTTCGTTTTAAAAATTGAGCTTTAGGGGCGCCTGGGTGGCTCAGTCGTTAAGCGTCTGCCTTCGGCTCAGGTCATGATCCCAGAGTCCTGGGATCGAGCCCCGCATCAGGCTCCCTGCTTGGCGGGAAGCCTGCTTTTCCCTCTCCCACTCCCCCTGCTTGTGTTTCCTCTCTCGCTGTCAAATAAATAAATAAAATATTTAAAAAATAAAAAAATAAAAATTGAGCTTTGACTTTTAAATAAACTTTAGTAATCAGTAAAGTTCTCTTACATACAACATTATATTCCTTAATGTTGGCAAGCAGGCATTATATATTTTCAAAAACAAGTTAGTTGGATATTTTAAAAATAATAAAGCAACCATTTTTTTTTCAGAACTACCATTCCTGAGGAAGAACTAAATCCAAAGATACTAGCTTTGCAGAATGCTCAGAGAAAGCGAAAAATAGAACAGGACGGTTCACTTTTTCAAGCAGTAGGAATTGTAAGTGTGAGAGTACATGTTTGTTTTTCTGTTCTAGCTAATGTGTTGTATATAAGTAATTCTTTGTTTCTTCCAAATACAAAAGTTGTATTTTCAGAGGTTAAACATTCTTTCACTTTGTATGCACTATTTCATAAAAATACATTTAATGAATACATTCTTGTTGTAAAAATTCCAAACACTACAGATGTATTTTAAGTGAAAAGTGAATTTCTCCACTCATTCACCACCAGTCTTGTTCTCTTTGCTTTCAGTTACTTTCCCATCTTACCCCCCAAAAACAGTAGTTAATGTTGTCAGGGATGGTGTAATTCATACTGATATTTTCAGATCATATTAACTAGAAAGCATTTAAAAAACAATTGCCATAATAAGTGGCAAATAATTTTATCATAGTATTAAGAAAAAGAAAAATAATTTAGGGCTGTATTTAAGAAATCTGCCTACATACTGTCATTACACGTAAGCTGATTTCAGTGTTTTTGATTTTAAAAAATTTCAACACAGTAAAACTGAAATAACTTTACTGTTTTTAGGGAACATTATTACAGCAGCCAGACGATCGTGCAACTACTACATCACTTTCTTGGAAACGCGTAAAAGGATGCAAATCTAGTGAACACAATGGAATGGAGCAAAAGACAATTATTTTAATACCCTCTGGTTAGTTTGTTCTTTCTACCCTTGAACATCCCACAGAGAATTAAAATATATGAAACTTTATTTAGAAGCTTTACTGTCAGAGTGATTTTCATTCTTTAGCATCATTAAAAGTGTTAACGGTGGTAATGCAGGAATAGCTATTTCAAGATGGAACTTTTAATTTTTAGTAATTATCTTTTATATATCTGTGTCTATATCAGTATTAAATAGAAGCTGAAACTTGTACATTTTTATGCCTTATTCAAAACTGATTTATCACTCCTTTGTGCCATCATTGTGTCCTTTAAATGCTTCTGACATAGCACCAGTAACACTTTATTGCACTTACTTGTTTACATAGCTGTGGTTTTGCCCTAAAACCACAGACTAAACCATAGTCTAAAAACCCAGAGCTTATTTGCTTTATTTCCTGCAATATCTATAGCATAATGAGTGTTCAATTAAATATTCATTAACTAGGTGAATGAATACTTATGCATGTCTTTGTTTTTCAGATTTGGCATGTAGACTGCTGGGGCAATCAATGGATGAGAGTGGATTACCACAACTGACCAGTTATGATTGTGAAGTTAATGCTCCTATACAAGGCAGCAGAAACCTACTGCAGGGTGAAGAATTACTCAGAGCTTTGGATCAAGTTAACTGAGCTTTTTCATAATCTCATTCCTTTTTTTGGACACTGGTGGCTCATTACCTAAAGCAGTCTATTTATATTTTCTATATCTAGTTTTAGAAGCCTGGCTACAATACTGCACAAACTTGGTTAGTTCAATCTTGATCCCCTTTCTACTTCATTTACATTAATGCTCTTTTTTAGTACATTCTTTAATGCCAGATCACAGACAGCACGTTTTCACAGTTCCTTGGTATTTAAACCATTACATTGCAGTAGCGTCATTTTTAAAATGCACCTTTTTATTTATTTATTTTGGGCTAGGGAGTTTGTCCCTTATCGAATTATTTTTAATAAGATGCCAATATAATTTTTTTTAAGAAGGCAGTAACCTTTCATCATGATCAGTTTGAAAAATTTTTACTCAGTTTTTTCACATTTTACATAAACAATAATGATTTGCCAGCAGTACATGGTAGCCACAATTGCACAATATATTTTCTTAAAAAAATACCAGCAGTTACTCATGCAATATATTCTGCATTTATAAAACTAGTTTTTAAGAAGAAATTTTTTTTTGGCCTATGAAATTGTTAAACCTGGAACATGACTTTGTTAATCATATAATGATGATTCTTAAATGCTTGTATGGTTTATTATTTAAATGGGTAAAGCCATTTACATGATATAGAAAGATATGCATATATCTGGAAGGTATGTGACATTTATTTGGATAAAATTCTCAATTCAGAGAAATGATCGGATGTTTCTGTAGTCACTTTGCCAGCTCAAAAGAAAACAATATCCTATCTGTAGTTGTGGAAGTTTATGCTAATATTGTGTAATTGATATTAAACCTAAATGTTCTGCCCACCCTGTTGGTATAAAGATATTTTGAGCAGATTGTGAGCAAGAAAAAAAATCATGCTTTGTTAGCAAAATTGCCTAGTATGTTAATTTGCTCAAAATTTGATGTTTGGTTTTATGCACTTTGTCGCTATTAACATCCTTCTGTTTTCATATAGATTTCAATAATTGAGTAATTTTAGAAGCATTATTTTAGAAATATATAGTTGTCACAGTAAACATCTTGTTTTTCTATGTGCATTGTACAAATTTTTCATTCCTTTTGCTTTTTGTGGTTGGATCTAACACTAACTGTATTGTTTTGTTACATCAAATAAACATCTTCTGTGGACCAGGCCCCCTTTGATCAGCTTTTATGTTAAAATATTTGCTTCAGTGCCTCCAACTCATAAAATTGATTACCAACAATTTAATTATGAAAATTACATCAATAATTATTTCTACATTTATTTTGTCACTTTATACTGTGTCCCTAAAGTCATGTTAAGTAAAATCAAATTATAATGTTCCACTGTAAAAAAATACGCTTTTAGAAAAGAAACTTGTCATTTATAAATTTATGAACCTATTAAAGTAAAGCCGATTTTAATGCTTTAATCCCAGGTGAATGGGATGAGTGAAGCAAATCCTGAACATTATAGTTACATAATGTTGTAAGGGCTAGAAGTGCCTCTAAAGATTTCCAATCTATTCCCATTTCATAGATGAAGAAATGTAGACCTCAAATGATAATCGACTTGTCCCAAGTCTTCAAGGTAATAAATGGTACACCAAAGATTTTTTTTTTTTTTTTGGTACACCAAAGATTTAAACTTAGGTCTTCTGACTCTGATATGAAACTAGAACAAACTTTGCATTTTTTGTTTTAATGATACTGTATATATTTTTAAAATAACTTTACTCATTTTTTCCTGTATTTTTTTTATGGAATAGCTATATTTCTTTTTTTTTTTTTAA
>NC_138377.1:34481210-34495254 GCF_054177405.1 Leptonychotes weddellii | reverse complement strand
TCCCCAATGTCTATCACCCAGCCACCCCATCCCTCCCACCCCCCCCACTCCAGCAACCCTGAGTTTGTTTCCTGAGATTAAGAATTCCTCATATCAGTGAGGTTATATGATACATGTCTTTCTCTGATTGACTTATTTCACTATATTTCTTTTCTGATTATAAAAGTAATACATTCTCACTTTAAAAAATTTAGTACAAAAAGATGAAAAATCACTGTGAACCTCTGCACCCAGAAGTAACAGCAAATGATTTTTATGGACAAATTACAGAGGCAGTGCCAGAGCCTTAGGTCCTGTAACCTGATGTTATGAGAACAAAATATCCTGAACAAAATGAACTAAGCCCCAGATCTTAGGTGGCTGTTTTTCTCTCAGACTGAAAAAATGTTATTACAATTACATGAAAATTTGGGCACAAAAATTTATAATATGAAGACTTACTCCAAGATTTGGGGAGCACATGTATATTTCACTGTAAATACTACAATATGAAGTGCATCTGCATTTCATTACAGATAGTACAGAGATGGTATTTTAGAATAAAATAGTTGCTTCATATTTTCAGGTCAAAATACCAAAAATCCTGCTTATTTTGGTAGCAAATTAGCTCTAGTTAAAAACTAGAAGTGGATGTATAGTTTTCAAATATTAGTAAGTGGTCAGATTATATGTAATGACCGGGAGTCAGAAAATGACTTGTAAGAGCAATGATTTAGAAGAGAAAGTCACTTTAAAGGACAGTAGAACTGGAAGAAAATAAGTACCCACCTCTTGGTCATTCAGAAATTCCCCCCCCCACACACACACCCCGGAGTGCTTGAAGCTGTTGCAAATAGCGGAACCAGCTCTTCCTTCCCAGCATTGTGCCCTCTCTTTGAGACTCATTTACTTCTTTATAATGCCTTTCTCTGAAGTATAATCCTACTCTAACAACTAGAATTCTGTAATAGCTTTTCTCTCCTTATGCATGCCTATCACTTCCCCACTTTTTTGGTGCCACTGTGAGTGAATGATCACAGTATTATTTTCACACCTGAAGAAAGTATGGCAAAGGAATTTAGTGTGTTTTGTTTTGTTCTAAGCCTTATCTTTAACTTTGGAACTAAAAAGAGTTCCACAGAGAGCTTACCACAGCTAAATACAATGGCTTTTAGATTAGGAGTTTAAAATGAATCTGACATCTATTAGGTATATGTTAGACTTTGTGCTAAGCATTTTGCATGTTATCTTACAATCTTCAAAAAACACCTATGAATTAATATTTTTATCTCATTTTATAGATGAGGAAACAGTCTTGGAGAGGTAGCTCAAGGTTCAAAGCATTTGAGCTGGCCATCAGTGACTCCATAGCCCATGGTGCTGAACACCGCAGGGTGCCAGCCAGTTCAGTAGAACATATCCTTTTCCCTGGTAACTGTTTAAATAGCAAACAAGAGAAAACAGTGGGGTGAAGGTAATGATACCAGAGCACATTGAGGGGATGTCCTAAGGGAGAAATGGCAAGACATAAATGGAAATGAGTAAAAATGGTGTTCTACAGTGCTACCGAATTTTGAGTTTGAACTAGAGATTCAGGTGTCTGGTGACGGAGACATTAACTCACAAGTGAAAGAGGTGATTTATGGAAAGCCCGCTAATGAACTATAAAAGGTTATACCAATGTATGATACGGTTCTCCCATAGCTGTTTGACTTAATGGCATAACAGACATGTTTAAGTCTGTATAACTTTGCAACTATCACTCCAAATAGCTCTTTCCCCCTAAAACCTCTAAAATACAGAAAAGATGAGCTTAAAGTTACTGGCTTTGCATAAACTTAAACACTGAGATTCTAAAAGTTCCGATTTCTAATGTAGCAACATCAGAAACAAGTTGCAAAGAATATGGAATCTTTTTTCTAACAATAGGGTTTTGGTTAAATAAAACCTTTGCCAGCATGTTGCCAACTGTAACCAACAAAAGTGTAAAGAAAAAAATCTTTTACTCAGGTGTTTGGTTTTTTTTTTTTAGGTCCGCCACTAACCACTCTACTCGTATTTCATCCCTTAAAATAGCGCTGAACCTGTTGTCCCAGATCGTTTTACAGATCGTTGTTCGATCTGTAGAATTTGATACTAATAGTCTCCTTGTACTATAAAAGCTATACCTTTTAAAACGCCTATAAAACGCCTTCTGGAGCTTTATTGTGGTCACACTTTTCAGAGGTTTGGACATAATTTTCTTACCTGTAGTGGACGGTTTTATCCAAGACGCTGCCCAGACACCCGATCTCCTTGTACTATTTAATTTCTTTTATTCCCTTGTCTCGGCTCCATGATCCGGGACGGAGAGAAAAGACAGGTGCCTGAGAGCAGCACTGATCAGACAGACCCCTCAGCGGGGAAATAACAAGGATGCGGAAGGGACCGGTCACCCCTTCCAAGCCTGGTGCCGCCGGTACTACATGATAAGGATGCGAAACACAAGCCGCTGGGAAAAACTTGCCCAAGCCCCGCCCGCCGCGCTGCAGGCCCCGCCCCGGTACGTGCTCGGGCGCAGCACCGCAGCCCCAGCCCCAGCCCCCGCCCCCGGCTCCGAGGCCGGATTCGGCCCGTGGGGCTGCTGCTCCCGGCGCCCGCCTACGTGTGAAAGCTCATGTGAGCGGCGCGGCCCCTGCTGCCTCTGCCCGGGCGGGCCGGGTGCGCTGGTGGTCAGCAGCGCCCTTTGTCTTCGCTGATTTGTCCAATTCTGATGTCTGGCCTTTGTCCCAACATCTCTTGGCATGAGATGGTTGGGAGATTCAGGGAATAGAGACCCGATGTGTTGCTGTGGAGCTGTCGGCGGAACTCCCAAATACTTTGGGGTGTGAAGCTGTGCTTTATGGAATAGAAAAGTATCTGAGGTGTCCTAACAGATTGGACCTTGTTTAACTATATAACAGGTTTTAAAAATTAGTCATCTACTAATCTGGTCAAAAACAGAGGACTCTTTTGGTTATTTAAATAAATTTCCCATGAGGCACTCAAAGATGTAGTTTATTTTAAATAAAGCACTTTGAGATATCCCTGATTAAGTAAATTGGAACTTTAGCTGCCCCAGGTGTTTTGTTTGGTTTTGCTTTTTGTTTGTCGTGTTTTTTGAATATTGTGTGCCAGCACCCTATTGAGGCCAGCTATTGAGAATCCTTTGGGAGAAGATAATCTTGTTGGACAGAAGGGAGGTGAGTTTATGGAATATGGAGAAGCCTGGGGCATTAAATTTAATCTCCTGTAATTAGTATGTTAAGATTGTGCAGTGTGTAGTAAAAGTACAAAGAAAGGTATTGTTTAAATTAATAACCTCATATGTGCATATCCACAGTTGTCAACATTTTACATTTTATTTTGAATTGCTTCCTTCAGGAAAATTCAATGTTCATGGTTTTTCAAACAGAATATCCAAGAAAGTAAGAGTCGCATTTTTAAAAAGTGATCGAGGTGTTTTAAATATGTTTACTAATAAAAACTGATCTGTAGCCTCAATCATCTTGTGTGTTTGTATTTATTGATTTAGAGGGGTGCCACTTAAAGAGAGTGCTACAACTCTTTTGGTCTTATGGATGCTTAATAATCATAAACTGGTGATTCTCCACAGAGCAGAGCAGAGCAGGCTGGGGGGTGGGGTGGGTGGCTGTAATGTTTATCACCAAGGGCAATGTATTTTAAAAAGTTGAGAAACATCATACATATATATATATAGCCTCACAAGCAGACTAGAACTCTGTTAAGTCAATGCTATCTTTTAGAGATCTTTGAAACATTAAAACATTAAGAAACACTATATAGAGATCCTTTCCAAATATTTCTGGATAATATTTGCTCTTTGAAACAGATTTTTTTTTTTTTAATGGTTCTACACATACCTGCTATGACAAACATAGGAGCTCTGAACAGCTGTGGGGTAAACCATCATAAACTGTTTCCTGGTTTCCCAGTCTGCTGGTAGAATATTGAAAGCAAAAACAAAAGCATAAACAGAAGTGAGGTATTAACACTACAAATTAGAGAGGAGCCAGCACAGCCTGGGTAGGTGCTATGCCTCCTCCCAGGCAAATTCAACTGCAAACATCTGCCACGCCTGTGAACTTCCATGTCACTACACCTTTAGCTTTCTTCTTCTTCTTTTTTTTTTTTTTTAGCTTCCTTGGTCATTTATGCATGTCTTATCTCCCCCAGTAAAGTTCTTAGCTCCTTCCAGCATGATTCCATACGATTCATCTTTGATTGCTCCTTAAAACCTTCCACTCTGCTTGCACAAGGACAATTCACACATGATTAAAGGTGGGAGAGGATCTCATGTGACAAGGGGAACAGAGAAGAATTATGATCAGAGAAAGAGAATGGGGAAAACAGGACTATCTTCCAGTCTTCCAGTGAAATCCATTCATTCAGTGAACAATTACTGAGGGTGGAGTGAGTCCAAGGTGTTTGCTATGTTCAGAATGTTTGTTTCCTCTCAACATTCATATGTTGAAACCTAACCTCCAAGATGATACTAGTAGGAAGTGGGGCCTTTGGGCAGTGATTAGGTCATGAGGGTGGAGCCTCATGAAAGGGATTCCTGCCCTTATAATAGAGACCTTTTTTATGAGCCTCCACCCTCATGACCTAATCACTGCCCAAAGGCCCCACTTCCTAAAACTATCATCTTGGAGTTTAGGTTTCAAGATATGAATGTTGATAGCCTCTCCTTGAGAGCTCCATTGCTTCCTTTGGCTGTGTGAGGATTCAATGAGAAGTCAGCCATCTGCAAGTGTAACAGGGTTCTCACCGGCCTCCAGAACTCCAGGAATCAGTGTTTGTTATTTATAAGCTCCCGAATTTATGGTATTTTTCTTAAAGCAGCTTGAACAGACTAGGACAATGTTATTCTAAGACCTGTGGATGATACAAATATTCCAGAATGTGGTGCCTACCATCAACAGCCCATTCTATGAGCTACTCACACATTCAACTGTTAATGGGCAAAACATGATTGAAAACTAAATAGAATGTTTATTGGCCATTTAAGATGTTCTGAGTCACCATTACCTTTTCTTTTAATGAATTGTTTCTAGCTTGATAATCTGTATCCAGACTACAGTGCTCCCCACAGGAACCTCAAATTTGGCTTCTGAAAAACTAACTGTGCTCCAAATGATTCAGCATATGTTCTCCAAATGCCTCCTCCTCCTACATTCCCTGCTCCGTGTCCCAAACCAATCCCTAGAGGTCACTTGTCACTTACGACCTTATCCACCACATCCAGTCTGACTCAGTTCTTCTTTTTCCTTAAATTTTCACTGTGGAAATTTTGAGTATGTAAAGAGAATAGTATAATGATGCCCAAGTCTCTGCTATTGGGTTCCCTAGGAAGTAGACTCCGAGATGGAGACTGCAGGTCATGTATTAGTGCTTTAAGGGACAACATGAGAAAGCAAAAAAGCGGAAGTGGGCAGAGGGAGAAACCAAGCTGAGATGCAGTCCCAACAAAGATTTTCAGCAGCCATATGTGGAGCTCTAGACCTGGAATAGTCCTTGAGAGTTGTCCCAAGTTACAGAGAGGGCTGGAGCCTTTACACCCCTACACTGATCAGTCATTGGATGGGGGAGTTATGCCTTTAAATGCATCTCCAGGAAAATGGCAGTATGAGGAGCTCCATGGACTTGTTCCCCAGTGAAACAACTACAACTGGCAAGAATTTTTAAAAAATACCATTTAAAGTTTCTTGAAATTGTCTGAAGAGGATACAGCAGATGAAGAAAATTTTATTTAAGAAAATATACTAAATCTTGGTAAGAACATCAAGAGTTATTGACACTTGAGCCATGACCTGCTGCCTCCCCCACTCTGCTCAGTATGACAAAAGCTCAACTCCAGGTGGGTGTGGCCAAGAAAGGGCTCCCTCTTCCCCTACATCCCAAAGGGCTATGGTATCTTTCTGGGAGGACCAGGCAGCCAGCACTTCTCATCCTCTTTAACTTCATGTTGCAAAGGTAAGAGATTGGAGAGATCGGGAACTCCTTTCTTCCTTTCAGACACTATTCATAGGACAGGCTCTATCCCATGTGCAGCAGGCCAAGAGTGGTAGGACCCCAACTGCTTTCACCCCAGCTCACATTTGTAAGCTGGGAGTTCCATGCCAGCAGAGGCAGCCTGAGAAGAATTACTGCCCCCTCCTACAACCCTGCTCTCATTCTGAGAGAAGTGGGTCTCTATCCCCATCCCCAGCTCCATAGCAGTGGCTCAGAGATTTTGCCCAGGGGGAAAGAAAGTTCATTAGAACAGAAACTCAGAAGCTCTCCCCACAGGAATGGACTCTATTTGGAAGAGTGTGAGAAGAGGGGCGCCTGGGTGGCTCAGTTGGTTAAGCAACTGCCTTCGGCTCAGGTCATGATCCTGGAGTCCCGGGATCGAGTCCCGCATCGGGCTCCCTGCTCAGTGAGGAGCCTGCTTCTCCCTCTGACCCTCCCCCCTCTCATGTACTCTCTCTCATTCTCGCTCTCCCAAATGAATAAATAAATCTTTAAAAAAAAAAAAAAGAGTGTGAGAAGATTCAAATCCAAAGGTGCTGTTAAAAACAGTGTATGTTTTGGTGGTAATTAAGAAGAGGCTGGTAGCTCCATGGAAGCAACAAGTTAAACTGCAGACCAAGGAGTTTACCAGAGAAAGCCAAGGAAAGAGACAACTAAGAGAAGTCCTCTTGGGATCGGAACAGGCCTCAAAGACTACCTCTGCAAAGGAGCCTAAATGTAATTGGATTAGACTGTGGAGCAATTCATGCCCCTAGGACACTGTCAAAAGCAATGGAGCAATCAATAGGCAATTACTGGAGCTTAATGGTTGGGTGTGATAACAACAGAGGCCCTTTAACAGAGAGATCTGGAAGAGACAGCCAAAGAAAGCCTTGCTAAAACCACTGTCATCCCAGGTAACTGTGTGCAAAGCCAGGGCTGTACCCTCTGAGTAGCTACTTAAGAGGCTTCACCTGGGGGAAATGGACTTCACTAAAATAGTCCAGCCAGGTCACTAAACAAATAAACAAGGACAAAAAACCAAAAAACAAAAACAATAAGCCCCATGGGAAAGAGGGAGCAATCAATATTGAGAATTGCTACAATAAGTTATATATACTAACAGTAAATATTTACTCTTCCATAGAGTTTTTGTGAGGAAGAGGTTGCCCAGTTAGGGACAACGTTTCCCAGGTTTCTTTGCCTTGGGGTAGGACGATGTGAGTGACTTTTAGATAACAGGATGTGGACTGAAATAATGTACACCAGTGCTTCTTAAACTGTCTGTGGTAATGGACAATTTGTCTCCAATTTATTATGGATCAATACTTTTGTAAATGAAAACAGAAATAAATTACCAGAAAATTGATATTTAAAAAGTCAGACCAAATGCAAGCCTGTTTTTTATTTAGAATTAACAGACATAAAATTACTTTGCCAGATTGCTATTAAAAGTTTACAAATACTTATTCTTAATTTCTGTACTACTAAGTGATGGAGAGGTATAAATAGTTTGTGAACCAGCAGAGGTTAGCAGACCACCCGTTGAGTATACACCACTCCTAAGCATGGCTCATAAAAATCTCTCAGGCAATCTTTCACATTCTTTCTCCCTCTGTCTACAGACTAGATGTTGATGCTCAGGGTGACTTTAAAAAACAATGGCTGAAGATGGCAGAGACTTCATCAGTCTGGGTCCCTGGATGACTTCTCGGAGTAGAACCCTTCCTGCCCCAGCTTCCCATTAATGTGAAAAAAAATTTTTTCTTTTGTGTTAAGCTACTGAGCATTTAAGTTTATTAAGTCACACTACTGGCATTAGCTCAGCTAATAATGAAATATAGGGAACATATTTATAGACAAAAGTCCTTATTGGAAAAGATTTAAAAATTGACTACACTAAAAATAAGAATCTCTGTACATCAAAAATCACCATAAAGATAGTAAACAAAAACAAATCAGACTGGGGAAAGATATTTATAATACATACAACATACACCAGTTTAGTATTCAGAATATATAAGGTGATCCTACCAATCAACTGAAAAAGGTGAACAACCCAATTGAAACATGGACAAAATATATGAACAGGCATTTCATAGTAGAGGGAATAGGAAAAAAATTAGAATTTAAGAAGATGCACAACCACGTTGATAATCAGAAAAATGCATATTAAGACCACAATTAGATACCAAGTTTTTGAGATGATATGGCTGAATTTGGAACTGCCATACACTGATAGTGAAGTGAAAATCAGTTCAACCATGCTAGAACAATTTAACATTATCTTTTAAAGTTTTACACTTGCACCCATTATCATCCAACAATTCTACTGTACGTTGTATATACTGCTGTAAGATGTAAGCAGAATTGCCAACTTTGGCAAACAAAAATAAAGGACCTCCTTTAAAATACAGTTAAACTGTGCTTAAGATAAACAATAAGTAATTTTTAAAATTTTATCTGCAATTCAAATTTAATTTGGCCTCATCTACTTTATCTGGCAATCCTACAGATAAGAGGAGCCATGTACAAAAGTGTTCATAGTAGCATTGTTTATAATAGTAAAATCTAGAACCCACCTAAATTTGCAGAGAGGAAATAATGGATAAACTATGTATTCACACAACAGAACATTAGACAGCAGTGAAAATGAACTACAGCTATGAATAAATCTTAGAAACATTATTTAATGTAAAAAATAATTCAGGGGCGCCTGGGTGGCTGAGTGGTTAAGTGTCTGCCTTCAGCTCAGGTCATAATCCCAGAGTCCTGGGATCAGCCCGCATCAGGCTCCCTGCTCCGCGGGAAGCCTGCTTCTCCCTCTCCCACTTCCCCTGCTTGTGTTCTCTCTCTCGCTGTGTCTCTCTCTGTGAAATAAGTAAATAAATAAATAAATAAATCTTTAAAAAAATTAAAAAATAATTCAAAGACCATGTATTAGAAATTGCAAAAAAAAAAAAAAAAGTAAAGTAAAAAAATAAAAGAAAGGGGAGTGGTGCCTGGCTGGCTCAGTTGGTAAAGCATGCTACTCTTGATCTCTAGGCCATGAGTTCAAGTCCCAAGTTGGGACTTAAAAAAAAAAAAATTGCAAATACCATTTTCATAAGACTCAAAACCAACCACAACTAAACAATATAGTGTCCATACACATGTCATAAAGTATATACAAGAGAAAGAGAAGCAAAACAACGTAGTTGTTAACTAAGGTAGTGGTAGAGGCAGAATAGGTTAGAGGAGGAGTTCACAGATTAATGTGACAGAGTTGGTAGTGTTCCTGTTCTGCACAGGTAGAAGGTACACGTGTATTCGTTTCATCGCTATGCTTCTTATCTCAGATATGTTACATAAGCTTTTACATAAGGTTTTGTGTATACATAAAATATTACATAAAATTTAAAAAATAGATCGACAATCAGGAACGTTACGTGAGTTGAACAGATCTACGGACAGATCATCTAATGCTATTATATTGGGATACGACTCCTAAAGAATAAATATAGCACGCCCTGCAATCTGAAAATGGTGAAAAGTACAAAATACAGCTCCGTATCTAGCTCCAGGGAGAAGCTCAGAGGTGGAGTGCACAGAGAGCCAATTAAGCCAAATAATCAATAAATATAAATAAATACTTTCGGCTAAGTACTGTGCTAGATTATTATGAGCATAGGGGGTGGGTGGTGGCGGGGAGATGTTCACAAGTTTCTCAACTTGTGGTTGCAAAAGACTGCTACGGTTACAACGAGAGACACATTAAGCACTATATTATGTGGCTGTGGACTCTGACAGAATGAGTCCAGTCCATTCCTCCTAGTAAACCGTCTTTAGATCCTGTTTCCACCAGGAGGTAGGTTGAAGACGGGGAACTGTTCTTGCCTAGTCACACTAGGGTGACTTTAAAGGAAAGTGATAGTAAGGGTAAAGCCAATTAACACAAGCTAGCCTAATGCAGTCCTAAAATCCTTCTTGGGCTCACAGGACACTTGAGACATAAACCTCTTCAATGAAATTTAAAGGACTGACCTTAGCTCCCTGCTAAGGAGAGCTGAGCAGGTAAAAGCGACAGGCATCCACGCATGCGCAGTAAGAAAACCTCGGCTCGCGCGAGTCCGGCTGGAGGCGGAGCTAACGGGGCCGGATAATACGTCACGGAGCGCAAGTGCGTCGCGTGTAGGGGGTGGAAGGTCGGGCCCTGGTTTCCTCGGCGACCGCGGCGGGCTGGTTGGCGCGTTTTGTGTGGGCTTTGCAAGCATGGGGACTCCTCCAGGCCTGCAGACTGACTGCGAGGCGCTGCTCAGCCGCTTCCAGGAGACGGATAGTGTGCGTTTCGAGGATTTCACGGAGCTCTGGAGGAGTATGAAGTTCGGGACCATCTTCTGGTGGGTGTTTCTACTCCGCTGCCCTCCCCTCTCCCTGGTCGGGGGAGGCATCGCAGCCCCTGGGAAAGGCTGAGAAAGGCGGCAGTCTCAGAACGCTGCCCCCAGCTCTCCTGGGCCTTCTTCCTGGGCACTTTCATTGGTTTCGGCTGCATCCTTCTGCAGCCTCCAGGCGAATGTTATTCCTGCCTGGCCGTCGTTCTAAACCCTCCTCTCCCACCTCCTCTGCCTCATCCTGCCCATCCCCCATCATTTGCCTTCCTCCATGCTTTATCCTCCATGTTTAAAAACAAAACAAACACCTAAGCAAGGACAAACCCCTGCACAACCGAATTCATTTTTCATACAACAACCAAAGTTGTCTTTTTTTTTTTTTTAAGATTTTATTTATTTATTTGAGAGAGAGAATGAGAGAGAGAGAGAGAGAGCACGAGAGGGAAGAGGGCAGAGGGAGAAGCAGACTCCCTGCTGAGCAGGGAGCCCGATGTGGGACTCGATCCCGGGACTCCAGGATCATGACCTGAGCCGAAGGCAGTCGCTTAACCAACTGAGCCACCCAGGCGCCCCAAAGTTGTCTTTCAGAAGTGCAGATTTGATCCTGTCACTCCCCTGCTTACCACTCCAGTGGTTTCCGGTGCCCTTAGGATAAAGCTCAAATTCCCTAATATGCACGGCAAGACGCTCTCTGACTGGCCTCAGCCCATCTCAGCAGCTTTATCTGCCGTTCCATCCTCCATGCACGCAATTGCTCCATTCTGCCTATGGCCCTCTTCAGGCGTTTCCAAAGCCTGGAGCTTCCCCCCAGCTCTTTCTGCCAGGCCACCTTTTTCTTCACTCAGTTTTAACCTCAGATGACAGTTCTTTTTCTTTTCTTTTCTTTTTTTTTTTTTTAAGATTTTATTTATTTATTTGAGACAGAGAGAATGGGAGAGACAGAGAGCACATGAGAGGGGGGAGGGTCAGAGGGAGAAGCAGGCTCCCTGCCGAGCAGGGAGCCCGATGCGGGACTCGATCCCGGGACTCCAGGATCATGACCTGAGCCGAAGGCAGTCGCTTAACCAACTGAGCCACCCAGGCGCCCTCAGATGACAGTTCTTTAGGAAAGCCTTCCTTTCCCCTTCTAGAGTTAAGTAAGGCGTTCCTCTAGAGTTAAGCAAGGCGTTCATACTCCGTTTTTCCGAGAGCACTCTGCTTATTTTATCTGTGGACTTACTACCACAGGTTATTGTAAAGTATAGTATAGTAGTTAAGAGCAGATTACTGAGTCCCACTGCCTGATTTTGAATCAGAGTCCACAGAGTAACTTAACTTTGGGGAACTCACTTGCCTGAACTTCCATATCTGTAGAATGGAGACAGTGATAATACATCATATTGTAGGTCTCAGAGTTAAATGAGCTAATAGATGTTAAGTGCACTCTAAGTACTCCATAAGTATTCATTACTATTATTGCTTTAAAATTTTCCCTCCACTCCATAGAGCTCTGAGGACAGTGACTGTATGAATTTGGTATCCATTAGCATAACATATATAATATTGCAAAAACTAAATAATTGGCTGAATGAGTTTTTGTGATTAAAACTCTATGTTTTCCTGAAGAAAAAATAAAAGTTCTCTTTTTTGTCTTAATATAATAATTACTTATGTAGTTTGTACATTGCATGGTTTGAGGATAGAGAGCTATTTGTTGTACAGTTAATGAAAAGAAAGGAACTAATTTTTTAAAAAGACTTTATTTATTAGAGAGAGAGCACGAGGGGAGAGGGAGAATCAGGCTCCCCTCGGGGCTCTATCCTAGGATCCCAGAATCATGATCTGAGCCAAAGGCAGACACTTAACCCACTGAGCCACCCAGGCACCCTGGAAAGGAACTAATTTTTTTTTTTTAAGATTTTATTTATTTGACAGAGAGAGAGAGCACAGCAGGAGTGCGGCAGGGAGAGGGAGAAGCAGGCTCCCCCACAGAGCAGGGAGCCCGATGTGGGGCTCGATCCCAAGACCCTGCTATCATGACCTGAGCCAAAGGCAGTAGCTTAACCAACTGAGCCACCCAGGCGCCCCAGGAACTAATTTTTTAATGGCTACTAAATGTGATGTGATTATAGCTTAATGTATTTAATCCATAGAACAACTCTGAAAAGCAGGTATATAATTACCCTTGTTTTATAAAAGGGGAAATTGAGGCTTAAGGAGGTTAAGTAATCTTCATGATCACACAGCTAGTAGGTGGTAGAGCAGATATTGAAACCTATATGTCTGCCTGTATCCAAAACCCATGGTCTTTCAGTGCATTTCCCCTGAAAAGTGGCAGTTAAGGAAAATTTTGCTGGGGTTACTTCAATATTTAGCTAATGAGGAAAAACTAAAATGAGAAAGTAGGGACTACTTGAGTAGTGATGTTATTTCTTTAGAAATTGCTTTGGTTACTAATACCACAGTAGGTATTTTGCATTCTTTTAGTATATTTATTAATTTGAAGAGCCCAGGCTTTGGGAGTATAGGGCGATCTGCTTTTCTACTCTGCTCCTTCTTTACTTTGGTGAGCTTTACCCTGCAGAATTGGGAGGAGGGCAAGGGTTAGGTTGTATTGTGGTTCTCTAACTTTTTCATCTAGGTGTCTCAAAGACAAATGAGGTGTAGGATGAATCCCTGAGAGTATTGGGGAAAATCTCCATTATATATTAAAATGCATGTAATTTTTTTATTTTATTCTGTAATATAACCATGATTATTTTAATATGTTAATTGTTTAAATTATTTTGTTAATCTGTTAATATGTTAAATGTTTAAAATTCTTACCCGGGAATAATTTGTAACCCCTCCCTTTTTGCTCCCCAATTCAGCAAGTAAAGTTGATGCTTTACAAAGAGCATTATGTTTACCTAGTGTATGTCTGTGCCTCAGGGTGAGAAGCACAGCAGAAAATTAGGTCATGCTTGATCACGAAAGGATCAGATGTGGAATGCCCCTTCAGTTTCTAGCAGCTTCTAGGATATACCTCTTCTAATTTTTGTTCATTACTTATTTACTTAGAGTCATAATATATTTTCTCTTTGTTTTCTAGTGGTAGAATGAGAAATTTAGAAAAGAACATGTTTACAAAAGAAGCACTGACTTTGGCTTGGCAATATTTTTTACCTCCATACACCTTCCAGATCAGAGTTGGTGCTTTGTATCTGCTGTATGGATTATATAACACCCAACTGTGTCAGCCAAAACAAAAGGTAATACTTGTTTTCCCTTAGCAAAATAGGAAATAGGTACAATATTTTTACAACCAACTGATTTTAAGAGGAATGCCAGTGTTTCAAAATTATAATACATTTGTGAAAAAAGATTTACCTTTAGTAATTTTTTTTTTACTCTTCTTGTTTGTAGATTAGAGTTGCCCTGAAGGATTGGGATGAAGTTTTAAAATTTCAGCAAGATTTGATAAATGCGCAACATTTTGATGCAGCATATATTTTTAGGAAACTACGACTAGACAAAGCATTTCACTTTACAGCAATGCCCAAATTGGTATGTTGTCTAAAATAGATCGTTTTTCAAAATGAGAATTTATGCTTCATTGTTTATAAAGTACCTCAGTCTCCATATGTAATTTCTAATACTTGTAGAAAGGTCTCTTAAAATAGGAGAAAATGCTTTCTGATTAC
>NC_138377.1:34466840-34481110 GCF_054177405.1 Leptonychotes weddellii | reverse complement strand
TTTTTTTTTAAAGATTTTATTTATTTATTTGACAGAGAGAGAGATAGCGAGAGAGGGAACACAAGCAGGGGGAGTGGGAGAGGGAGAAGCAGGCTTCCTGCTGAGCAGGAAGCCCGATGCGGGGCTCGATCCCAGGACCCTGGGATCATGACCTGAGCCGAAGGCAGACGCTTAACGACTGAGCCACCCAGGTGCCCCTACTTTTTTTTTTTTTAAACAAAAATTTAGTCTCTGCTTTTAAATGCAGTGTGTTTCTAAATGCTATTAAATTGTTAGAAGAGGAAATTAGATTTGGCATCTGCCATTTGCTTATTTCTTTATTCAGACATCAGGTTACTGAAAGAGGACCAAGGAATTTTATTTTATTTTATTTTATTTTTTTAAAGATTTTATTTATTTATTTGACAGAGAGAGACACAGTGAGAGAGGAACACAAGCAGGGGGAGTGGAAGAGGGAAAAGCAGGCTTCCCGCCAAGCAGGGAGCCCGATGCGGGGCTCGATCCCAGGACGCTGGGATCATGACCTGAGCCGAAGGCAGGCGCTTAACGACTGAGCCACCCAGGCGCCCCGGACCAAGGAATTTTAATGTCAGTTGGTGAAAAGTTGAAACTTCCACTAATAAAATATATTTCTTCAGTCTTAATGACAGTTGAGACACTAGATTAAAAGAGCATTAAGTCCTGATGCTGGTTCTGACATCAGCTGGCAAATCATGTAACTTGTCTGAATATCATCTGAATTTATAAGCATGTGGCATGTCATCTTAAAGGTTATTATAAAAGTCTAATAGTCTTTGGAAAATGTATTATAGAAAAAATATCCCTTAAAAGACATTCATTATCGTATAGCTATCATATAGGATGAAGAAGAAAATTCAGCGAGCTCAAGTTACAGAAGAATTTAAGGACCCGAATGATCGTGTAATGAAACTTATCACTTCTGATGTATTAGAGGTAAATTTGTTTTTTATGCCCTTGAAATTTAAAAAAAATTGTTTTATTGTTAACTATATATTGAAGTTAGATCTTTCATCTATGGGATACTGAAATTTTTCTAATGATTTTAACCTACCATAGAATGCTTATTGTTCCTCCAAAGTATCAGAAATAATACATCCTAAATATATGAAAATTTATGGAATAAATCTTGAAACTCAGTGAGAAGCAAAAAGATGTAGAAGACTGTACTTAGACTCAGGATATTTAGATTCAAATACTGAAACCACCATTTGTATTTGACTTTAGATAGGTCATAAAACAAGAATTTAAAGTGACTTTATTTTTATTTTTTAATATTATGTATTCATTTCCTAAGTTCCCTTTTATAATGTTTATTTAAAACCCATTGAAAACAGTGAGGCTATTCTGATAAAACAGAAATTTGAAATCAAGAATTACAGATAAGAGCAGCTTTACCTGCTAATGTATTTTGGTATTTTATTTCAGTTGTTCAGTATTGAGAAAAAAAAAATCTTCCTTCACATGGATCATTAGTGAGACTCAATAGAATTTTACATACATGGAAAAGCACTGCCCTGAGGTTAAAACAAAACCCTTTCAGGACTGACTACAGCCTTGTAATCTACGATATATTCAAATTTCAAAAGAATGGATATATCTATACCTAAAGAGAGAAAGAGTTCTCATGAGCGAGTGAGTCTAACCAGGTAGCAGCCTTGGTCAGGTTTTTTAATTTCTTTGAGCCTTAGTTTCCCCCTCTTTAATATTAGGATTACCATCCTTATTTCATCCAGTTGTGAGAATTGAAAATGATTTATCTCTGAATAATGCTGAGGATGGCCTGTGGCATGTAGTAGGCTCTTGATAAATGTTACTTTTTTTTTTTTCCCTCAACTCTATTCAGTCTTTTCCTATATCAGGAGTGAAAGAGGGATCAGATCTTCGATATGCTCAAATGTTTCTCTATGTTTTAGATGCCATCATATTCTAATAACTTCAGCCTATCAGATTTCATCTATTATGTTTGTAATTAAGGTAGCGCATTGATTTTTTTTTTAAGATTTATTTACTTATTTGAGAGAGAGAAAGAGTGTGTGTACAAGACCTGGGGAAGGGGCTGAGGGAGAGAGAATCTCAAGCAGACTCTCCACTGAATGTGGAGCAGGTTGCGGGGCTCAGTCTCAGGACCCATGAGATCATGACCTGAGCTGATATCAGGAGTCAGACGCTTAACCAACTGAGCCACCCAGGCAGCCTAGCAAATTGATTTTTGAAAGTACTCTGGGTGTGCTCTGTAAAGTAACTATTTTTAAGCAAGAATTGTTAATTTAGGATCCATGGATGGCCCTCAGATGGTCCATGTATCCTTTCCCCCCTACATTTTATGATAAGCTGTCATACATATGGATGCTTGGTTGAGGTACCATAACTACTTTCACATTCTCAAAGGTGTTCATGCTCCACCCCGCACCCCCCTACCAAAAGATAAGAATTACTGCCTTAGAAGGAAGCTGTTTACCAAATGTCTAAAGACATAGTATAGTGCAGGAGCTAAACAAGATGTTTTGTATGGATTATTTTATTTCTCATAATATCCCTGCCAAATAGGTGTTTTAAACAATTTTTAATTATTTGTTAAACTTCAAGTTTATATTTAGGCTTAGGGTAAGGAGTCAGTTAGGAGAGGTTATACGGAAGAAGGAGGTGCAGGGTTCCTGCTGTAGAGGAGGTAGGCAGTCTGTGATTGAAACGCACTGGAGAGATTACCTTGAGCAGGAGAAGGCATAATTCCTTTGAAACTTGGAGAAAGGAGGTGAAAATGGATTCATATGATTTATTGTGAAGATGAAAAGTAGAAGGCAAACAGACCTGATAGTCTAAATTTTAAGAGAGGGCATTGGGCGTCCAAGGAATTGAGAATAGAGAAAGTTTGGAAAAGCCATGGTGAAGAACAAAAGGTTTGGGGATACCAGAAAGGATTTGCCAGGAAGTACTGAGGTTAAATCATAAAGAGGCAGAGGATGTTTTAGAACAGCAAGACATTACATTGTTCTTATCCGTATTCTTCTAATGAAAAAGATGATTTGAATCCAATTGATTATAATTTTTGGTTGTGGACTAATGTGGTAGAATGTTAATTTTTTTTCAACATACCTTCTTAAACATGCTTTTTGATTTTAAGTTCTTTTACTCTACGAATTAAAGGTTCTGAAGGTGTTGAATTAAAGGTTCCTCTTAAAAAAAATTGTATATGTCAGCAAACAGGTATGGAAGATTTTAGAGAACAGAACTGAGGTGATGCACAAAGGCATGTCCTTTTGGGGTGATTGGGGAGGAGGGTCAGAAGGGCCAAGCTACGGAATGCCTATTCCTAGAAGCTCCTGTATGAAGTCATCCTGACTATCTAGGGTCTTTGGCTTGCCTCAGATCTTCTTTGAGGGCCTTATCCCTTAATACCTCAGTTGACTCTATCCTGTCCTAGTGTAGTCTTTGATCCATTCTCACTGATAATCCTTACATTTAATACTTGCTTACTTTCCTTCTGCGCAAATGCTATTAAATCTGCCCGTCAGCACCTGAATTTTTGTCATCATTTTGCCACTCATTAGTTCTAGCTTTGTGGTTAAGGAGGCATGATAAAATGAAAAGAATAGGACCAGAACTTCTGATTTCTGTTGAATCATTATATTGTACAACCGAAACTAATATAACTTTGTATGTTAACTATAACAGAATTAAAAAAAAAGTATATGGGGAAAAAGAAACTTTTGATTTTTAATTTTAACTCTGCTACTTAAATATGACCCTGAGCCAGTCATTTTATTTCTGAGTCTTTATTTATACGGTTATAATAATGGCTGTGATCTGTTGAGTTTTCAACATATGCCAGGAACTATGTTAGATGTTTTATGTTGTTATCTCACTAATAATCTTAGTAACCCTTTAAAGGAGGTGGTATTTTCCTAATTTTAAAAATAAGGAGGGGCGCCTGGGTGGCTCAGTCGGTTAAGCGTCTGCCTTCGGCTCAGGTCATGATCCCAGGGTCCTGGGATTGAGCCCTGCATCAACGGGGAGCCTGCTTCTCCCTCCTCCCCTGCTCGTGCGCTCTCTCTCTCTCGCTATCTCCCTCTCAAATAAATAAATAAAACTTTAAAAAAAAAACAAAAAACAAGCAGACTGAGGTTCGGAGAAGTTATTTCCATAAAGTACAGTACAGTAAGGTGCAGACTGGATTTGAATGTCCAAGCCTGTAAGGCTCTAAAGTCCATGTACTTTCTTTTATTTCTTAATCCTTTACCTTTATATAGTGCTTTACATTTTATAGAACACTCCCACTTGTATAAGCACACTTAATAAATACTTTTATACACTGGGCGAGATGGCATCACTTAATTTTGTACAAATGTGGAATGTGATTCCCATATTGAGGGATTTGCTCAAAGTCAGTCTAGCAAGTGACAGAACTCAGGCTCAAAACCAGGTCCAGCTAGTGGTCTTTCCCCTGTATTGTATTGCATGTAGTAAAATATAGGAGTACAGTACACTGTAAGCTGTAAAAAAGTTAGGGGCTCTCCATGGCTGGACACTGTTCTCCTTTGAAGATTCTGCGTATGTGAGTACTCACCACTACCCAGCAGTTTCTCATTGCTTTAACAGGTATCTGTCACTTCCATCGAAACCTACTGGAAATGAATGGAGTAGCCTAACTTGGGGATGACTCAGATGTTGCAGAGGTCATCTATGATGGAAGTGTCAGTAGTTCTTTGCTGGTCTTTGAGCTAAGTCTCAATACCAGTTTTATCTGATTTCTAAAGTCTGCCTATAACGTGTTATCTTTCTCCTTACCCCATAGACCTGCCCATTTGGCTGGAGGTTCTGGGGAATGAACGTCTAAGTAATAAATGATTCCTCAAATGTTGTTAAAAGTTGCCTTCTATTTCTTTTAATCCTGGATCTTACTCGTGAAAAAATGATGACACTTACAGGCACATGGGCTTTGAGATTTGTGAAAGTCAGCACATCTCTGTGGAGGATTGGATGAGAGTTGTTACATAGGAATTTATGGCTGAACATAAAGAATTATGTAAATATCTTTGAAATGATAATACGAAATTTAAAAAAATGTGATCTTAGTTATCATTAGTGATATTTAATGGTATACTACAAATAATTTTTGTTATGTCCTGTCTTTTCCCTGCATTTCTCCATACAGTGTATATTAATGTTTGTTGAGTTAAATTCAGTGAATCATTATCTCTGGAAAGCAGCCTCTTCATTAATAAAGTTGTACTATTTTGGTTGCATGACTATATTATTTTCAGTATATTGTAGCATATTATTCCTTATCAACTTAGTCATTTTATTTTGTGTTGGTTTTGCCTTTAAGTTTCTCCTCAAAAATTGAAATAAAAGACTCATCTTTTCACTTTTAGGAAATGCTGAATGTTCATGATCATTATCAGAACATGAAACATATAATTTCAGGCGATAAATCCAATCCAGACAAAGCCCTCAGCTTGATAAAGGATGATTTTTTTGACAATATTAAGAACATAGTTTTGGAGCATCAGCAGTGGCACAAAGACAGAAAGGTATGTGACTGCTTGTTTGATACCTCCCCATTGTATTTGCATTATACACTAATGGCTGGACATGGGTGATAAAATTGAGAGGCAGCTTAGTTGAGTGGCTATATTCTTCTGGAGTTCAGATTTCAAGGGCTTTATTTTTCTAGCTCTGGCTTTGCCAGTTATCAGCTATGTGATATTATTTAACCTTACAAACAGATTTTGTTATGTAATTATATAATTAAACAATTATTAATAACAATTCTATAATATGTGTTAAATAATATACATTATATATAATATCAGTGTAAATGTAGAGGAATAAGTAATCTTGATATATCACTGATTTATTATAATCTTTATAATTTTAGCATTTTCCAGAGGTTGCACACTGGCAGTCTTTGGGTCAAATCCTACAGACAGGTGTGGTTTGTTTGACACAGTGTTGATCCTAATATTGTTTTAAAAAGTTGAATTACTCACTAGAATTTAAATTTTTGTGACTTCACTTAAAATTCCAGACATCCAACTTCTCTTAAAAGTCAGTGGTTTGGGGGCACCTGGGTGACTCAGTCGGTTAAACATCCAACTCTTGATTTTGGCTCAGGTCATGATCTCAGGGTTGTGAGATCAAGCCCCCGTGTTGGGCTCCGGAATCAGCACGGCATCTGCTTGAGATTCCCTTTGCCCCTCCTCCCATGCCGACACTCTTTCTCTAGCTAAAATAAATAAGTAAATCTAAAAAAAAATTTTTTTAAAGTCAGTGGTTTGGTAACACTGGTTCCATCTTTCTGCATGGCAGTAGACTGCTAGGCCTGAATTGTGGCTTCTTCCATTGTGATAGGGCATGCTCTCCCTGCCTTGGTTTATCTGTTTACAAACTCATCAACACAAATCTTCAATTTAGTTTTCTGATCCAAATACTGATGCTAGAGCTCCCCATTTTTCACAGTAATTTTTTTACCTAGAAAAACTTTTTTACTCTGGAAACTTCATGGCCAGCCTTGCTAAATTTAACTTTGAAACCACTACTCCATCTTATTTTAGTAAATCGTTTTAGGAAAAAATAAAAGTAAAACATAAGCAATTTCTGATGATTTACTATGTATCTGATAATAGTGTTTTCACAAATGCTACATAGGTATTATTATTTTATATATTGTCTTTTAGAAAGATTGGCTACCAGTTTTTGGTTTTCATTGTATAAAGGGAGCTGGTTCAAAAAAAAAAAGGGAGCTGGCTCAAAACTTAGTTTTAGAAAAGATAAATAAAGTGATGAGATGACAGTCTTCGAAAGGAGGAAACAATTTGCTTCTACCCACATTTATTTTAATGAGAGATAGTACATTTTAGACTGTTTGAATACTTTGTTCCAAATGAGTTACACAAATGACCTAGGCAATTCATGTAAAAATCTAATAGGTACTCTCTTATAGTACTTTTATAGTACCCTTTTTTTTATAGTACTGTCTTTTAATAAACTCTAATTAGCATTACTAAGACTTCTGAAAATCTGAAGGAAAGGAGAATAAACCAGTTTTCTTACTGCTATATGAAGTGTATGTTTTCCTTCATTAGTTAGGAGGATTTAGGCATTTCATTGATAAATTTTACAACTATTCTGAAACCTAACCTTGATCTTAATGTCAGGTGGTGAACCATGCTGTAATAATGTGAAATGATCTTTTAGTTTTGTAGTAATTAAATGATTCTCATTGCTCTGAAATAATTTGCCATTGATTTTTAGTTAATTTGAATTATAAATGTGTATGTATAACTTTTTTCTCTTTCAGAATCCGCCCTTAAAATCAAAAGTTAAAGATGGAGAAGAAAAGAGAGAAGGAAATTCACAAGAATCAGAGGTCAGAAAAATTCACTTTATGATTGTTTACAGGGCAATAGTTTAGTTAGCTTCTTTTCATTTGATACGTGGCTGTGATTCTGTATACAAGTATCATGACCCTTGGTCAGTATTATCACAGTTACCTCAGACAATTCTGAAACATCAGTTCTCTGAAGCCTTAGTCTGTTCTTTACTGGAAACCCTATGAAAGACACATCAAGTTTAGATTGGGAGTGACGACGGTAAGTGCTTCTTCAGGGAAAGGGGAGGATAATGGTGGAGGGTGTTCTCCGTCCTTACATAGACAGAGTAGGGTTTTTGTAGTATGTCTTTTCTTCTTGTCCGACTTTAAACCAGTGTGGAGCTCTAGCTACTATTTACTGCTTCCTGCCTCCGAAGTTTTCATCCATCTTAGTGGATGAGACAAAGAGCCATCTTTGGGCATAGGCAGATGAGGGGGCAATGGCCTGATCACTAAGGCTTTCATTCATATTATCCTCCTTAAATCCTGAATAATAACAATCATTAGCCACAAGGATGGTATTGTGGACCTGCTATGAGAATGTAGTGTGTGTTTATATGCCTTTGGTCAATGTGTGTCCAATAAATGACCCTACCTTCTGTCTCAAATCTTATTTCTGATAACAAATACTTGGGAATCCATAATTTCTTTTAATGTTTATGTTTCTTTTTCCCATTCCTGTTTATTTTTTATCCAGAGATGTGAAAGGGCAGAATCTTTAGCGAGAATAAAATCAAAGGCCTTTTCAGTTGTTGTTCAGGTAAGTTATTTATTTAGTAAGGTAATTTAGGTATTGACTTGATGCTTTTTTAACAGTATTATTATTTTTCATCAAAGTAATACATGTACATAGTTTAAAAAGTCTAATAATACTGTAGAGCTTATATAACCCAGCAGTCTCCTGGTTACCACTTCCACGCCTATATTCCTAATCCATCTTCAACTT
Source organism: Leptonychotes weddellii (assembly GCF_054177405.1). Lineage (NCBI taxonomy): Eukaryota > Metazoa > Chordata > Mammalia > Carnivora > Phocidae > Leptonychotes > Leptonychotes weddellii. Next base: position 34,472,771 of record NC_138377.1, on the reverse strand, counting down.
TTTCTCTTTTAGTTATCTCTTCTGGTATTTACCTGGAATTTTGATGCCTTTGTTTTTTATTGTCTTCCAGCTTTTAGTATTCCTGATCATGGAAGGTTTTAGGATTTTCTCTCTATCCCTTGAGTTTTGAAATTTCATGATAATTTAAGTTGGTGTAGATCTTTTTTCCATCATTGTCCTTGGCTGTCATGACAGGCATCCTTTTGATCTGATAGTTTTCAGTTCTGAGGAGTTTTTTTATATTGTTTCTTTGATAGTATTTGCTGCATTTTTGCTCCTTCTCTTGAATTTTTATTTTATTTTTCTTTTCTGTTTTCAATCTCTGTTTTCAGGGAGATTGTTTAAACTTTGTCTTCTGAACCATTATATTGAATTTTTTATTTTTGCTGACTTTCTTTTTTATTGCTAAGGTCTTTTTTTTTTTTTCCTTCTCTGAATCTTTTCTTTAAAAAAATGTATTTTTTTATCTTTATTTTTTATGTCCTTGAGGATGTTAATTACAGTGTTTTGAAGTTTATGCCTTTCCCCCCACAGTTCCTGTTTTTGTTTATTTTGATCTCTTTCATTTTGTTGGCTTTTTTCAAATGTTTAAAGAGCCTCAGATCTTATTTAGGAGTGGTCATGTGAAGATAGGACTTGTTACCCTCGGTATTTCTTTTTGTTGGATCGCATCATTTTTACCAGGGAGCAGTCTTCCATTCCCTTGTCTAGGGGAAAGAAGGGTAAATAAGCCCAACCACCAATGTTCTGGGAGCCTACAGAGAGAATCAGTCATGAGGCTTACCATTCTTTATGCAGGTTTCACTTACCTTCCCTATTTTCAGTAAGAGGCTTTGTCCTCTTCCTCAGCTATGCCATTCCTCAGGCCTACAGCATCCCTGGTTTAGCCTCTCCAGAGAGCAAGCCTCCTGTTTTCTATAGGAGGTCAGTTGTGTAGTTTTGAGGTTGGGAAATGGGACACTATTGCTTTTGTAGATTTTGAGCATATCTACCATTTTAAAAAAATTTTTAATTTCATTTTTTTAAAAGATTTTATTTATTTATTTGACAGAGAGACACAGTGAGAGAGGGAACACAAGCATTGGGAGTGGGAGAGGGAGAAGCAGGCTTCCCGCTGAGCAGGGAGCCCGAGGCAGGGCTTAGTCCCACAACCCTGGGATTCTGACCTGAGCCGAAGGCAGATGCTTAACGACTGAGCCACCCAGGTGCCTCTCTACCATTTTTTTAGACACATTTTTGATGATTCTAATTCCTGATCCACTTGGATCAGCTTGCTTTATAGTAACTTTCTCAATACAGGCAATTAGATTTTAGATTTCTTCATTCTGTTAAGTCAGCTATCACTCACTGTTCCTACTACTAAATTTTTTTTAGCAGCTGCGTTGTTTTCTATTATCTCTGTTTTGTGAGTTTATTCAGAAATTTTCTTACTATCATTTTAGTGGGATTTCAGGAGGGAGAACTAATAAATTTATGTGCTTAAGCCCATATTTCTTCCTGGATTGTTTTCATGAGTCTAGGGGTGTCTTTTTTTTTTTTTTTTAAGATTTTATTTATTTGACAGAGAGAGACACAGCGAGAGAGGGAACACAAGCAGGGGGAGTGGAAGAGGGAGAAGCAGGCTTCCTGTTGAGCAGGGAGCCCAATGCAGGGCTCCATCAGGACCCTGGGATCATGACCTGAGCCGAAGGCAGATACTTAACGACTGAGCCACCCAGGCGCCCCTAGGAGTGTCTTTATTCCGTGGGAAATTACTATCATTTTCTAGTTGTAGAAATGAGAAGGAATAAATAAAAAATTAAAAGTGATTATAGATTAGTTAAGTGTTACGTATTTGTTATCCCACAGTAAATTGAGTACAAAATACTGTTGAATTAAAGCACCAAGGACAGTAAGTTAATTAATCCAAATTGCTTTAAACCAGAACGGTTCCACATTATATAGTGCTAATTGATGTTTAGTGTGTATCTTATGAGATTATGAGAATTAAATTGTAATTCCCATAAAGTGTGACGAGAGCATCATAGCATAGCTGCAGGTTTTTTCTTTATTGAGGTACAATTAACATTTAACACATGGTAATTGTTTTAATAATTGTTCATACCTGGATCTGAAAACTCCTATAAGGACTCTGCTTAAGCAAGGAAATTCATTGATAACAACTAAAATGTCCTTGCACTGTCCTTTCGTTTCTCACCTTTTATGTTGCTTTCACTGTCTTCAAGTGTTGTTCCTGACAGCCAGCTTTGCGTGTTCCCAGCTTTAGGTTCAATGGAAATGGAGAATTTTCCTTCCTAATAGTTACACAGAATTCTAAAATTGATCTGTGATAGAGATCACATGCCCACCCATGAACAAGTCAGTGGCCGTGGTGATGTGAAACTTTTGACTAGATCAGTGGCACGTACCTGGAGCCAGGCATCAGGTGGTTCCACTCAAAAGACATGGTGGTAACTAGGGAACATAACTGTTCTTAGAAGAAAGGAAGAATAGGTTAGTAGACAGTAAAAAACAGTACTCATCCTTTACACCTGTTTCCCAACCATGCAACAACAACTACATTTTAATTCAACAATTAACATTTTTTACCCAATTTGAGTAGATGGTGATGACAGTTGCAGGGAGCCTATCCTGTTGTAAAGATAAAAGAGTATATATATATATATATATATGTATATGTATATATATATATATGCAACAAGTATTAAGCAAGCCAGTATAATGGTAAAGTACTTTATGACTTTTATTTTTCCTCATCTTTGTGTATTTTGTCTTTTCCTAAATTGTCTATCAGTTGGATTCATTTTGTGATTCATTGTGGTTAATTGGATTTCTAACTCTCAAGGCATCCAAGTCAAGAAGGCATCGTCAAGTCAAACTTGACTCTTCTGACTCTGATTCTGCATCTGGTCAAGGACAAATCAAAGCAACTAGGAAAAAAAGAAACAAAGAAACACTGAAATCAGCAGGAAGGAAGATGTCTTCCAGAAACAGAGGTAACTTTTTAAAGTCTTTTTGAGACTCAACAAGGGATAATGGATCTTGTTTACAACCTCCCCTCCCTGTTTTTTCTTTATTAAAAGGGATTAAATACTTGTTTGAGAACTTTGTGAGATTTAGTATAAAAAATAAATTATCTTAGATTCTTAGAATCTTACTGCTTAAAGGGACCCTAGGAGTTACCAAATTCATTATTTCGTAGATGATGAAATTTAGGTCCATACAGATTAAATAATTTGTCCAAAAGTGAAATAGCTGTTTATAGAATCAGTCTAGAATTATCCAGAGCATACTTAATAAGTACTTTTTGTATGTGAATTAAACTTATGTGTAGAATTAGGTGAGTTATACATTCTATAAACTATATTTCCCTTTAGCTGCATTAAGATGTACCTTTTCTTGTAAAATAGTGTGTCTATAACATTAACCTTGGAATTTGATTCTTAAAGAAATGACTATATATTTTAATAGTTTAATTTTTAAAAAATTACACGAGTAATATATATTCACCATACATAAAGTTGGAGTCTGATTAGCAGGCTCACAAGAAAAAAAAAGGCATTAGAAACATTAGTAAATATTCAATGCCTAATATAAAACACACTCCCAGCTACTAGTACAGTATATAAAGATATGTTATGGCCTTTTATTTATTTTATTTTTTTAAAGATTTTATTTATTCATTTGACAGAGAGAGACACAGTGAGAGAGGGAACATAAGCAGGGGGAGGGAGAGAGGGAGAAGCAGGCTTCCTGTGGAGCAGGGAGCCCGATGCGGGTCTCGATCCCAGGACCCTGGGATCATGACCCGAGCCGAAGGCAGACGCTTAACTGAGGCGCCCCTGTTATGGCCTTTTAACATAAATGTTTTCCTTCCTATATTGAGGCAGTGGAAGGAGAATTGAAGTTAACATAGTCCAGATATGATTAAGTTCGGTAACAGTTGCTTGAAGTATACTGAAAATTCTGAGGAGGAGAGACCACATTTGTTAAGGATAATCAGGAAATACTTCAAAAGCAGAATTTCTTAGTTCTTTTTACAAGGCTGCAGATACTGGGAAGAAACCTGTTAGACCAATCTCACTTACAAGTATTACTGAAAAAAAATCCTGTTACATGTATTGAAAGAATCCCAGCTATAAAACAACTTGACTGAGTGCATTTTGTTCCAGAATGCAGGGATGGTGCAATTAGGAATCTCTCAGTATAATTTGCCATACAGATAGGTTAAAGGGGAAAATATGAATTCAGTTTAATAGTAACCCAAGAAGACTGATAAGATCTAGCATCCATTCTTGATTAACAAAGGAATCCTCTAGATTAGGGGGTCAGCAAACCTGTTGTTAAGGGCCGGTCAGCAAATCTGTTGTTAAGGGCCAGAGGGTAAATATTTTAGGCTTCTTAGACCATAAGATTTCTGCCATAGCTACTCAGCTCTGCCATTGTAAGGCAAAAGTAACCACAGACAATACATAAACAAATGAATATGTTCCAATAAAATTGTATTTACAAAAACAGGTGATAGGCCAGATTTAGCCTGGGCCCATAGTTTTGTCAACCTCTGCTCTGGATAAAAAAAGTAGTTGGTTATACTTTAACTCAAAAAAAGTATGTATGTGAGTGTGTGTTATTTGACAAAAGGCCACCTCATGTTTGTTGGTAATACATAGAAGTATCACAATTGTATTACTATTGCCTGTCAATGTAATTAGGCAGGAAAGTGAAGTAAGACATGATTTCAGAAAAATTATAAAATTATCGTGATTTACAAATGACTGATTTTATGTGTAAAAATATCTGAAAGAAAATTCACTGGAAAAAACATAGGAACACAAAATTTAGTAAGGTAAGAGATACCACTATATACCTTACAGAAATTAAGAGGATAATAAGGAAAAATTATGAATACTTTTATGCCAATAAGTTAGTTAAGTTAGATAAAATGGATATATTTTTTAAAAGACACACATTTCCAAAACCAACAAGAAGGAATAGAGAATTTGAGTAGTTCTACGTTTACTGAAAAAGTTAAATTCCCAGATGATTTTGCTGGAAATTCTAGGAAACATTTAAGGAAGGAATACTATGCTGTTCTTTCAAAAGACACAAGAAGGAATACTTCCCAGCTTATTGACATTTTAAGAAAAGACAAAGACTAATATCCCTCACGAACATAAATGTAAAAACTTTTACAAAATATTAGCAAGTTTAATCCAACAGTATATTAAAAGGACAGTATAGTAGGACAAACTTGGGTTTATCCCAGAAATATAAGGCTGGTTTATTTAGGAAATAAACCAGCATAATTTACCATATTAGCAGAATAAAGGAGAAGGACTATATAATCATCTCAGTATATGTAGACAGAATATTTGAAAAAATCCAGCATCTATTCATGATAAAATCTCTGAGAAAATTAGGATTAGAAAGGAACTTCCTCAGCCTGATAAAGGACGACTTTGAAAAACTACAGCTAGCATCATACTTAATGGTGAAACCATACTTTCCCTCTAAAATTGGGAACAAGGCAGGATGACTGTTCATTGCTCTTCTTTTTTTTTTTTTTTTTTATTTTTATTTTTTTTATTCTTATGTTAATCCCCATACATTACATCATTAGTTCTAGATGAAGTGTTCCATGATTCATTGTTCGTGCACAACACCCAGTGCTCCATGCAGAACGTGCCCTCCTCAATACCCACCACCAGGCCAACCCATCCTCCCCTCTAGAACCCTCAGTTTGTTTATCAGAGTCCATCGTCTCTCATGGTTCGTCCACCCCTCCGATTTCCCCCGCTTCATTCCTCCCCTCCTGCTACCTTCTTCTTCTTCTTTTTTTTCTTAACATATCTTGCATTATTTGTCTCAGAGGTACAGATCTGAGATTCAACAGTCCTGCACAATTCACAGCACTTAACAGAGCACATACCC
>NC_138377.1:34412903-34466340 GCF_054177405.1 Leptonychotes weddellii | reverse complement strand
TGGGAGGGATGGGGTGGCTGGGTGATAGACATTGGGGAGGGTATGTGCTATGGTGAGCGCTGTGAATTGTGTAAGACTGTTGAATCACAGACCTGTACCTCTGAAACAAATAATACATTATATGTTAAAAAAAAAGATAGTAGGAAGGGAAAAATGAAGGGGTGAAATCGGAGGGGGAGACGAACCATGAGAGACTATGGACTCTGAGAAACAAACTGAGGGTTCTAGAGGGGAGGGGGTTGGGGGGATGGGTTAGCCTGGTGATGGGTACTAAAGAAGGCACGTATTGAACGGAGCACTGGGTGTTATACGCAAACAATGAATCATGGAACACTACATCAAAAACTAATGATGTATGATGATTAACATAAAAGATAAAATCAAGTAAAAAAAAAAAAAAAGAAGACCAATACAGTTAAGTCACCTAGTCCTATATTGTTCTGTAGATTAAATGTAATCCCAGGAAGAAATCCCAACAGTTATATAAATAACAAGCTGATTTTTTTTAAGATTTTATTTATTTGACAGAGAGCGACACAGCAGAGGGAGTGGGGGAGAGAGAGGGAACACAAGCAGAGGGAGTGGGAGAGAGAAGCAGGCTCCCTGCTGAGCAGGGAGCCCGATGTGGGGCTCCATCCCAGGATAACAAGCTGATTCTTAAGTGTATATGGAAATGGAAAGAAAGTAGAGTAGCCAAAACAAGTTTTGAGAAATAACTATAAAGCTTCAGAAATCAAGACACAGTGTGCTATCTGCAAGAAGGTAGACACAAAAGTCAATGGAAGAGAATAGAGAATCTAGAAATAGATTTGTACTTATATGGTCAATTTTATTTTTGATAAAGGTGCAAAGACAATTCAGTGGAAAAAGATAGTCTTCAGTAAATGGCGCTGATATAATTTTATATCCATATGCAAAAAACAGATCCTCAACTTATACCTCTTATCATATACAGAAATTAACTTAAAATGGATCACAGACCTAAATACAAAAACTAAAATCATAAACTTAAAGATGAAAACATAAAAAATGTCTTGGATTGGGCAAAGATATTTTTATATATGACATAAAAATACAAGCCATAAAAGAAAAAAATTGATAAATTGGACTTGCCTCAAATTAAAATTCTTTGGAAGACACTTTTAAGAAAACGAAAAGACAGGCCACAGAGTGGGAGGAAATATTTGCAAAATACAACCCTGATAGAGGTCTTATATCCAAATATATAAAGAATTGTCAACACTTAGTAATAACCCAATTAAAAAATGGGCAAAAGATTTGAAACAGATACTTCAAAGAGAATATGTGCATGGCAAATAAACATCTTGAAAGATGTCTGACATCTGTAGTTATTAGGAAATGCAAATTAAAAGCATAGTGGCATTCTGTTACTCCCTGTTGCAATGGCTACAAAAAACAAAACAAGAAAATTGGCAATAACGAAAGCTGATGAGGACACAGAACAGTTGAACCTTCATACATTGCTGGTGGGACTCCAGAATGGTATAGTCACTTTGGAAAACTGTTTGGCAGTTTCTAATAAAGCTAAACACATGCTTAACTTATGACCCAGCAGTCCTACTCCTTGGTATTTACCCAAAAGAAATGAAACTTATATATTCACACAAAAAGTTGCATGCAAAAGTTTATAGCAGTTCTGTACATAATTGTGAAAAATTATAGCCAGCCTAAATATCCTCAACTGGTCCTTGGATAAACAAACCATGGAATAAGTGTACAGTGGGATACTACTCAAGAATAAAGCAGCTGCTGATACATGTGGTAGCAGGGGTGACTCCTGTGCCTTGTGCCAAATAAGAGAAAGAAGACAAACACAAAAGGCCTAAGGACAATCTGGAAGAGGCAAAATTTATAGGGGCAGAAAACAGATCATAGGTGGCTAGGTACTGAGGGTGGAGGGCAGTGTTGACTGCAGAAGGGCAGGGAAATTTCTGATACGGAATTGTTCTGTATTTTGGTTGCAGTGGTAATTGCACAACTGCATTTGTCCAAACTCCCAAATCTGTACATTGAAAATCATGGTGACTTTTATTATGTATAAATCAACAACCCAAACAAACCCAAACCAGAGGACATGAGGAAAAGACTGATTAGTTTGATTATATTTAAAAATTAACTTCTGCAAGATTAAGTGTTTTTTCTAAGGTATTAAAGATAACTTGGGTCTTTTTTTTCCTAAGGTATCAAAGATAACTTGCGTTTTGAAAGCTGCACAAGCAGTTTTTATTAGTAATCAACCTTCATACAAGTGCAGAGAGGTCAGCTGGCCAAGCTGCTTTCTTAAACACCTAAACAGGTTTTTGTTTTGTTTTGTTTTTATGTGGCTGAGGAACAAAGGAGAAGCAAGTGCAAAATAGGAAAGAAATTAAATGAAAGTTTCTTTTCATCTTAAATAATTTGGCAGGTGTAATTTACAAAATAGCCACTTCCTTCACTAACTATATTTTATTACTTAATGTAGTTACCTAAAACATTTTCGTAAACTCTGAGATTAACTTTTAAGAACTGGTTCTTTATCACATCCAAGATTTGTTACTGAATTTACCTAGGTGTGTTAGGGAGGATTTAACCCATGAGAAAGAAAGTGTAATAAGATACCTGAATTCAAATCTTCAGTTGTATCTCAACTATTCTAGCTAACCAGCTGGGTGGCTCAGAAGATATTGTAAATACTTTGAAGCAGAAGTGATTTATTATTCTATATCTTAAAGATCCAAGTACTTCAAGGTTTCTCTTTAATCAAAATTTCATTTCCTTAAAGTGGAAAGGTATTTTTGATTTCATGCTCTTTTCAAAAAGAGGCACCTTATACTCTCAACAATGCAAAAGAGCTTGCAAAAGTATTTGCAGCACATATAATAATGTTAACATTTCTAATTTTAGGGGAGCTCTTAGAATTTAGTAAGAAAAAGACCACCACCCAAGTAAAGAAACTGGCTTAGGAGATGAGCAGGCAATTCACAAAGTGTAGACAGTCAACATATATTTGAAGAGATATTTAATCTCAGTAATTAAAGGAATGTAAATTAAAACATGATTTTTATATAACTTACTAGATTTGCAAAGATTAAGGATAAGTGAATACCCATTGATCATGGAAGTGTAAAGAGGTAAAATCTGAATTTAAGTGGGAGTATAAATTGGCACATCCTTTTCAGACAGCAATATGGAATCATCTGTCAAAATTTTAAAAGTACATGCCTTTTAATGTAGCAATTCAATTTCTAGGAATTTATCCTTTACAAGTGACAAAAACACACAGAACATTCACTGCAGGATTATTTGAAATGGCAAAGACTAAACAACTCAAATGTGTAACATTGAAAAATTTGGTACATAAAATTGTTAGTCTATACAAAAGAATATTTTGCAGTTATTAAAAAGCTAGAGAAAGTTCTATATATACTGACATGAAAATAGGTCCAAAATATACCAATGCATTGCTTAGTGAAAATGTCTTTTTAAAGAAGAGTATGATTGCATATCTGTTCATAAAAGTATCTGTAGGGGCACCTGGGTGACTCAGTCAGTTGAATGTCCAACTCTTGGTTTTGGCTCTGGTCATGATCTCAGGGTCATGGGATCCAGTCCCATGATGGGCTCCATGCTGAACAGGGAGTCTGCTTGTCCCTCTTCCTACCCCTGCTTGTGCATGCACACATACTCTCTCTCTCTCTCTCAAACAAATCTTTAAAAAATAATATGTAGACATAAACACAATATATCATTAAAGAAATCTAGAAGCATATTAACAGTGGTTAATTCTCAGGGATGGGATCATGAGAAATTTCCAAGTCCAGGAATTTCTGTAATGTTTGAATTTTTTGTGATAACTGTATGTTACTTTAGTAATCTGGAAAAAATCCAAAGTTTTTTATTTAAAAAAAATAAATGTAACAATACTTTCATAGACTTAAGACAAATATAAGAATTGGCATGAAAAAAGGCAGGGTAGTTGGAAGTATAGAGTGACTCCATTTTGCCTGGGACTGTAAAGGATGTGTTGAGGAGCTACTGTTAATGTAGAAAAATATGTTGAGGATTGTATTTTGACCAGCCCTGAAATGTGGAAGCATTACATTTTGGTAGGCAGACGGGAGTCATCTGAGACTTCTGAGTAAGAAAGTGGTATGACCAGTTTTCTTTGAAGAAAATCAATCTGGGAGTAGTATGGTCGGTAGGTGGGGACAAACTGAAAATAGGAACACTAAGGAAAAGGCTGTTTAGGAGTAATGAGCATCTGGCCAGGTGGTTGTAGGAATTAGGCAAGCAGACAGATATGAGAGCCAATGTATATAACCAAGTATAGATGTAACGTAGCTGTATGTAACCAAATATAGAGGCTGATGGAGAGGGATGAGACAAGGATGCTTAATGCCTAAGTAACTGAAGGAATGTTGGTGCCTTTGACAGAAATAAGGATCACAGGATGAAGATTTCATTTGGGGTAGAATTTGTCCCAGTCTGCCTTTCCAGGTTCAATTCCTGTAATAGTTGTCTGGCTCAATCTATTGATTGGATTTACAGAAGTTTGTATTATTTAAGCTTCAGCTCTATGTGTTCCCCATTCCTCACTATAGCGTGCACATTTCTGGAAGGACATAAGTAATAGTAATGACGGTGGAGAGGAGAGTAGCTATTATTTCTGTCACACTTAGTATCTGCCACACTTCTTTCACATATCCAAGGTCACCTAGCTAATAAATGGAGCTGAGACTCGAATAGCAGTGTGTCTGAATCTAAGCCTGAGTCTTTAAGTGCTATACTTGCTGTCTTTCAGGTAACTGGAAATGTGGTCTGGAGCTCAAATTAGACATGCAATTCAGTATGTTGTATTTTTTTTTTTTTAAGATTTTATTTATTTAATTTAGAGAGAGAATGAGATAGAGAGCATGAGAGGGGGGAGGGTCAGAGGGAGAAGCAGACTCCCTGCCGAGCAAGGAGCCCAATGTGGGACTCGATCCCGGGACTCCAGGATCATGACCTGAGCCGAAGGCAGTCGCTTAACCAACTGAGCCACCCAGGCGCCCAGTATGTTGTATTCTAACTGCATGTCTAGTAACCATTTGTTTTAAGATTGAGCAATAGTCTATTAGTTATAATTGTATCCCACACTGTTAGCTTTGAGCATAGTAAAACCATCTACCTGATACCCTCTAGGGAGTTAGTTTTGTAATAACTAAGGTTAATGATTTAAATGTCAAAATTTACTTTTTAAAAGTTTAATTATTCCGGTTAATATCTTTCTAAAACATTCATCTCTATATATTGCTTGTTTTCTACAAGGTGCATTTATCATTTTTATAATTAGAAAAACACTAAAATGTATTTTGTGCCCTCCTGTTTTCTAGAACAGTATATCCTAACATAATTTAATTTTCTCCTTATAACTCAGGGTTATCATCATAAGCATATTATGTTACTGGGCTTTATAATATAATGATTGTATCAAGAAATATCTTAAGTATGTGGGGAAGTTTATACTTACGGCTTCATGCTGCATTACTTTGTCAGTTTTTATGTCTTATTTTTTAAAAAGTTTTTCTGTTACGCTTACTGTGGTAGTTGTCTTCTTTGGTTCTCATTGTGGCTTATAGCAATTTTTTTTGCCCTTTTGTTGCTGTTTAACTGTAATGGTTTCAGAAACTGGTTGGCCGTTCACTTCAGTTTTATGTAAAATAAATGTAATCAGGTTTGGATAAAGGCCTGTGGAACATACCGGTGACTAAAGTTCATGAGCTTTATTTAATATATGGACTTTGAGATAAACATCTGAAGTTTTGTTCGTTTACTTCTTGGTTCCTGGCTGCATGTTAGGTGGGTGAAGCACTGTATTTGTTTTTAAGAGCTTTTAGAGAACATTGCTTTTTATTTTTTTAAACATACTTAATGTAGAGATCCATCTCTAAAACACAGTCATCATGTGGCTAGATGAAGACTTGTTTCTCAACTGTCTTTTTTTTTTAAAGATTTTATTTATTTATTTATTTATTTATTTATTTATTTATTTATTTATTTATTTATTTATTTATTTGAGGGAGAGAGAGAGAGCATGAGTGAGGTGCAGGGAGAGGGAGAAGCAGACTCCACGCTGAGCAGGGAGCCCAATGTGGGGCTTGATCCCAGGCTCCTGGGATCATGACCTGTGCTGAAGGCAGAAGGCAGATGCTTAACTGACTGAGCTACTCAGGTGCCCCTCAACTGTCTGTTTTAAACTCAGAAATCCTTACCTTGACGTTGTTGGATAGAATCTTTCAAGTTGTAAATGTGGATTTAGGGAAAAGTCATTAATAATGGATATGGATGGCCATGCTAAAAGATTGTGAAGAACAGTATCAGTAACTTTGGGTAGATTGTACTGATTGTAATTTTGTGAACTGGAAAATTTTATAGGTCCAAGTTTTAAAAAAATGTGATTAGATATAAAAAGATTTCCTAAAACATTATCTACCATCTTAAAAATCATGTAATAAATTATTGTAATTAATATTTATGATTTGCAAGTAAAGGTAGAATTCTGCTTTAATGACTTAATGGGAAACTGGTATTATTTTATTATCAAATTTAAATTGTATTTAAATGGAAGCTTATGGCTGCAGTTTACTCAACTCCACCTTAGAGCAATCTGTTCATTCCATAAACTCTACTATACCCCATTAACTCAGCATATATGTGTTCAGAGCAGAAAATTTAAGCTTATTTTCATTTTAATTTCTTGCCTTCTGAGAAGTGCTGACAGGTATGTTATTAACATATGTACTAAATGAAATACTGTGGTATAAAATCATTGAACCCATATTTAATCATTTAATAAATATTTATCGAGGCCCTACTGCATGCCAGGCACTTTTCTAAGTGCTGGGGATACATTGACTTAAGCCAAAGTCTATCCTTGTGAAACTCACATTCTAGTGGGAGGAGGCAGACCATAGAGAAAAAAATTAACATGTAATAATAGATCAGGTGGTGAAAGTATTGTAGAGAAAAATAAGGCAGCATAAGGAGTGAGAATGTATGTGGGTGTTACTGTTGGGACCTGAAAGTTATGTGCTGAGACCTGATAAAACAATGGTATTTGATAAATTTGATTAGGGTATTTCTTTAGGCACCAGAAGGTTGATGTAGAAAAATGTTTTGGAAAATGGTAAGTCATTGGCAAGTTATGATTAGAGAAATCTATTTTATAGAGCAGATGTAGTGAGAAGAGAAAGTATACATTCAAAAACAAGGCTATTACCTTTAAAATTACATTTGTGATTAGTTAATAAAGTTGAAATAAGACACACGATTATTCCCTGATATCTGCAGATACAACCCATAATGTGTGTGATAAAGCTTGAGTAGTGTTTATTAAACAGCAGTTTAAATAATATTGTCATTTTTTTCCCTTTTCTCCCTTTTCTTTAATGATAAGAATTAGATTATTTTCAGAGCAGAGATACAAATATAATAATACTTAAAAATAGAAATTATTTTAAAATGCATATTTCTCTTTACCATTCCAATTTTCGCATTTAGTTTAAATATCTAATTTTTATGTTGTAGTAATGACATTATTTTGTAAAAATTTTTCTCAAAGATTAACATTTTTGGTTTTTGTATGAAATTATTTTCCCAACTATTTCCAGATAACATGCAGAATGTACATAAAGAAGATAAATCGTTAAGGCTGAGTATGCCTGTAATTACAGAAGAAGAAGAGGACAATGAAAGTGTTAGTGAAACAGGTACAGATGAAATTTTGTCAAATACTGATGAAAAGTTATGCTCGGAGAGCATTAAGATTTAGAACCCTTGAAGAGCATGGTGGTTAGCTCTGTGTTCTTGTGATGCTTTTTTTCTTTGACACATTGGAGAATTTTAGTATTAACCATGACACTTAAAAGTAAATGTTAATACAATAAATAAATGGAAAGGAGAGGTAGTGGTCAGTTGAGGTGAGAAGTGAAGGATAGGTAAAATACCATTATTAGTATGTGAATATACCTCATCATGAGGATGTCTGGAATGTATTCCTAACAAAGGGCAAGGTTCACAAAATACAAATTTCTGAATATAACTTTAAAGAGATTTTATTGTTAAAAAATAGTTATTTCAAATTTGAATGTAAAATTTTCACCTGTGGAATGATGATTGTAACTAAATAGTTGTAAATTGCATGACATAAGTTAAAATGGCTATACCTTTTAGTGTTGTAGTTTGTAGTTTTCATAATTTGTTTGTAGTGTTTATTAAACAACAGTTTAAATAATACTGTCTCTAGTAATAATTACAGTATTACAGAGAATAAGTTACATTTAGCAGGCTAGGCTTGATAATTGGTAATCCATCAATGATAATGAATATAATGTGTGTTAATAATGCGTAATGACTTTTTTTTTCATTTGGTTTTATATTCATTCAGCAAGCATATCCTGAGTGCCTATCATGTTTCAAACACTTAGCTATGTACAGGGCTATAAAGATACATACTACTGGAATTTAAGAACCATTTTATTTTGATCACAGTTATTATAGATCTGAGCACAGTGACTGGCCCATATTGGACTTAAGTATTTGTTGAATGAATCAGATCAGTCTGTGCCTTCAAGGACCTTAGAGTTTAGTTAGGGAGAAAAACAGCCCAGTTCATTATGGTAGAGAGAAACGGTGTTATAGAAGTATATAGAAGACAAAGAATAGACATTTTACAAGGAATATTTGTTCCTTCAGAAATGTGAGTGCTTCTGTGATTTGCTTATGTCAGCATAAAATAGCCCTTTACAATCTTGTGATGAGTTTCAGACTGTAGTTTCTTTCCAGTCTTGATTGGTAGCTTTTTTTGTGAGTAAACAGTTAAATAAATAAACACACCTTTATGAATCTTTGGCAAGTCCAATTTTAAAATCTGTTAGTTTGTGGGGTGCCTGGGTGGCTCAGTCATTAAGTGTCTGCCTTCGGCTCAGGTCATGATCCCAGGGTCCTGGGATCGAGCCCCGCATTGGGCTCCCTGCTCAGCAGGAGGCCTGCTTCTCCCTCTCCCACTCCCCCTGCTTGTGTTCCCCCTCTCGCTGTGTCTCTGTCAAATAAATAAATAAAATCTTTAAAAAAATAAATAAAATCTGTTAGTTTGTGATTTTTAAAAATTTGGTTAAATTATAATGACATATGCATATGACTTAATTCAAATAATTTTATAATATTCATTATAAGAAACTACAGTCTTCTGACTTTGACTCCCATTTCTTTCTTTTTAAATTTTTATTTATTTTTTATTATTACGTTCAGTTAGCCAACATATAGTACATCATTAGTTTTTGATGTAGTGTTCAACGGTTCATCACTTTTGACTCTATTGTTTTGGTATTTACCTCTATGTCTTTAAAAAATTTGTATTTTATCACTTCTTTATGTTTTAATTCTGTGGATTATCTCTTGACTTTCCACTGAGAAAGGCAAGGGTATAGTTTTCTTTAATATATTCTTCACCTCCCACTTCAAACACATGTATGCTTCCCAGGCCCCAGCCTTCCAATATAATTATTTTAGCTATGTCGGTATTCTGCGTTTATAAAATATTATTGACAACAGAGCCATGTAATGTACTGTGACTTACTCTGTACATTTATTGTTTTCCCTAGAGAGTGATAACTTTTTGTCCTACTAATTTATTTTTTCTATAGACTTAACACGAATTTATCTTCAGACTCTTCCTCAGTTGTGTAAATCTCCTGTTGGGATACTCAAAACACATTAGGGATTTTGTCATTTTCATATTTTTAAAGAACTTTCTTGCTGACCTCTGACCTGCCTTACTGGACAGTTGGCTCTCTTGGCCTGCCGCACTCCATCCTGGTCACTGCTGTCTTCTAGGAACCTAGAAGATTCCTGGAATCTCTTTTTCTTCTTACTTTCTTCTTTGTCTTTTCTCATTCCTTTTCCTATCACTCTTCTTTTGTTTTTCATTAGTGGGGAATATTTTGTTTCTTTACATCTTTCATAATTTTCATGTTTTTGTATTTTCTGTTTTCTTTGTTTTTAATGATTTGTAATTTTTAGGTTCACAGCTGTTTCTAGATAAACACTTACTTGAGTGTTGGTTGTGGCATCTGCTGTCATAGCCAAAAAGGTGTACTGGACGGGATTATGCTAAGTGAAATAAGTCAAGCAGAGAAAGACAATTATCATATGATTTCACTCATATATGGAACATAAGGAATAGCATGGAGGACCACTGGAGAAGGGAGGGAAAACTGAATGGGAAGAAATCAGAGAAGGAGACAAATGATGAGAGACTCTGGACTCTGGGAACCAAACTAAGGGTTACAGAAGGGAGGGAGGTGGGGTAACTGGGTGATGGGTATTAAGGAGGACACATGTGGTGATGAGCACAGGGTGTTATACGCAACTAAGGAATCGTTGAACAGTACATCAAAAACTAATGATGTACTATATGCTGGCTAATTGAACATAATAATAAAAATAATAATAGAAAAAGATGTATGGTACTAGTGATTTGGGTTACATTTTCAGGTTTAATTGAAATGAAATTCAAATCTTAATCACTCTGTCTCTTATTGCACTGGCCTATAGTTTAGGGAGAGCTCACCCATATGAAACCGCTTCAAAGTAGCTTATTATTAAATAAGGATTTAGGAAGACTAGAATCTACTTTAGCAAGTTTTCAACTGCAGTATCATTTTGAAGGAAAGAATCATGTATATGTTAGGTTTAGGATTTTTTGTTGTGAGGGCATTCCAATTAAACAGCTGTGTCGTTTAAATGTATTATTATCAGTTAAAGTATTATTTTGTAGACCTGACAGACTTATTAATTTTATGTCTTTAGAGTTCACTGTGCCCAAGAGGAAAAGAAAATGCAGAACAAAGAACCCGGTGAAGAATTCTTAATTTTGACAACTGACAGAAGAAAAGATTTATATTTTGTATATTGAACAGGAACACTGCCAGTATTAAAAATAATTCTTCTGGGAAACTGTAGGTTATTTCTCTGAAACGGCAATATCTTAACATTGCTCTAGATTTATAAAGGAACAAAAAATTAGAAATAAGAATTTACTTCAAGAATTAATTTTAACATTTCCTTTTATGAAATCTGCATAAATGGAAATAAAATTTGGATTTAGAATGTAATAGAAATAATCCTGTTATTTGCAGGTTATTGTTTCCTATAACTTTTTGTGATGTTATACTTCTTACAGTTCTGATATTAGCTATTTAAAATACTTGTTCTTGAAGTAGTAATGTTTATTACATGCAAGTGGCTAATTACATTTATAGTATGGTAATGGATTTGTTTATGATGTGTATTAACTCTTTTATATATTGTATGGTTAAGTGCAATACAGTTTTTGCCTTATTTGCTTTATTTTTGAACATATGAAACTTCAGTGGTCAGTAACTTACATGACTGATACTTAGGAAGCCCAGTTTCTACTTCTGCTATCAATTAAATAGTCTTTGGTGCTTGTTTTAAAGCTCCCTTTGGCCTAACATTTATGTATATATGTGTATGTATAGATATATGTATGCATGTGTCCATATGTATACATATATGATTAGTTCAGTACATTGTTTAACTACAACATTTAAATACTAATTATTTCTTTTTAATTTTTTTTAAAGATTTATTTATTTTTAGAGAGAGTGTGCATGTGCACACGTGTGTGGCTGGTGGGGCAGAGGGAGAGGGTGGGAGAATCCTCAAAAGTTGGCCACTTAACTGACTGAATACCAAATACCAATTACTAAATACTAAATACACCCCTAACTACTAAATACTAATTATTTCTAACAAAACCTTTAGGAGTGGTAATGTAAATTCCAGAATGTGTCTATGGTACAGAATAGATGATACAGAAAAAGATTTCTAAGCTTTGTGGATGTGCCTCTGTTAATTTCTCACTTAAGACATTTAAATGGAGATCACTTAAGCCATGTTGTTTGAATTGCTGCCACTAGCAGACTATCTCCACACCATGTGGTTGGCTCAGCCTGTCTTACAGTTGATTATACTCCAGGTTGTTTTCCAGCATTGTATATTCAGGAATTTTGCAAATGTCCTGTGAGTAAAAATGTGTGAAATCTGTAATCTTTTAAAATAAAAATACTGATGCTAGCCCAAGTAAACTTCTGTTTATTAGAATGTATGCTATCACATTAGCTACTAAACAAAATTATTTCCTCTGATTTCAGATGTTCCTGGTAGTAGATGGGACAGTTTTCATAATGTGGACATTGGACAGAGCTTCTGGGATTTAAACATTCTAGTGTTGGGGCACTTGGAGATAACATTGGCCTCTTGTGTACTAGGTTATTTGCTAAAACTTGTCTGATCATTAACATTTACAGACATTGTACCACTAACACAGTGAGTTGGCCTCTATTTTTTCATAATAATACTTAAGCAAAAGACAAAGTATCATTTCACTTGTACTATGGAGAAACTATCTTAAGATGGTAAGTGCCTTGCCCACATTCACAGAGTTAGTGAGTGATGCATCTGGGATACAAATTTAGGGCTCTTGCCTATAATTTCAGTGTCATTTTATATAAGCCAACAGAAATGGAAATCCAGAGGAGTACTTATGACTGCAAGCAGTAAAACCCTATTTTGCAGTGACTAAAGCAGTAAGGAAAGGTTAAAACCAGTTGAGTCTCCGTGCAGGTTGGTGCTCTGGGTTGTAAAGTAGGTCATTTCCATAATGGCTTCATATACAGGTTTGGGTTTTCAGGGAAAGCTTTGTTTCAGTGTAGGGAACTGGTCACCAGCCAAGTTCCCAGATGTCAGCCAACGGCCAGCCTTGCAAGCAGGCCTAAGGACTGCAATCTCAGGCTTGCACTGGTGCCTCTTCTCTGCACAGGTTCATTTCATTTTTCACTATTTCAAATAACGCTGTGTTGACTTGTGTGTGTGTATCTTGGCTCACTTTAGGTTGGTATTTCTTTAGATAAATCTACACATGAATTTGCATGTTGGACAGTGTATGTGTGTATATATACACATACATATATATATAAAAAGTTTTAATTATTGCCAAATCGAACTCCAGAAAGATTGCCAGTTTACATTCCTACTAACAGTATTTACAAGGGACTCGCCACATCTCCATTACACTTGTTATCAATCTGTAATTTTTGCCAGTTGAATATAGCCTGAATTTTAACAGCAGAAAATGTAGAAAGACAGTTAAGAGTAACAATTTTTTTTTTAAGATTTTATTTATGTATTTGACAGAGCACACAAACACAGGGAGGGGCAGGCAGAGGGAGAGGGAGAAGCAGGCTCCCAGCTAAGCAGGGAGCCCGATATGGGTCTTGATCCCAGGACCCTGGGATCATGACCTGGGCAGAAGGCAGCCGCTTAACCAACCGAGACACCCAGGAGCCCCAAGAGTAACAAAATTATACTAAACAGTTGTGAGTTGTTATATGGCTACATCTGACACAGTGTATGCTTTAGATGATAGCAAGTTTTCCATGAATATATTATGAAGGTAGGGTGTGAATCACTTGGTAGATTTGCTTTAAATATGAAATTGAAGCTTATTAAATATAATTCAAATAGAAAATACTTGTGTGTAACAGTGGGCTTTCAGAATTAAAATGTGTCATAATACTAGCTACCTATTAAGCTATTTGTATTGTCACCCTGATTATAATAACTGCACCAAGTTGATTTTAATATTAAATAATGACTAATGTTTTGTGAAGAAGAGTTATGTGGCAGTGTTTGTACCCACAAGATGTATTTTAAAACCCTTCCACTTTCAGAAATCTTAACATAGGAAAGTACTGTTCAAAGTAGAGACTTGGAATCATAGTAGTTTTAATGTTATATGCCAGGTTTACTTGGAGTATCTAAAACAAACCATGAATGAAAGAAGTGGAACCATAAAGGAAATGGAGGTTGTACAGATACTGATTAGGGAAATATTTTTCAATTGGAAATGAAGTATTGTAATTTATGTCTTCAGAAGAAAACTACCCTGGAAACGTGTAGTTTTCTGTAAGTTATAGCATGTTTGTTTTCTTTTCTGGTACTCAAAATTTTGAGTTTATATTGTAAGCACACCTATGATCCCATTTGGTTTTATAACTCCTTAATGCCTCAAAGGTCTTCTGTGAGTGGATATATTTATTGTAGGGGAACATCCCCAATCTCTTAAATACCCAATTAAAGTGCTTGTTCCCTGAAACACACAGTTGTACCATCTGCAAGCTATTTTCTACTGCCAAAGGAGAAATAATGAGTCAACTTTCAGGCAAAGACTTTGTCTTCTTACAGAGATTTCTAGAACAGTGGTATAATAGGGAAATGTATTAAAAATGCATTTATCTAAATTGACTGTTCATTTTCCTGACGTAGAAACTAGAAAGTCAAATATTTGTATCCTAGTTCTGCCACTGATTCATTATATATCCTTAAAAAATTCCTTTTTGTTTAAATCTTTTCTCAGCTGTAAATTCAAGATAATACAGAACTACTGTACAGACTTGTCACAAATACTTAAAATTGCTTTAGTGTTTTGAAAGTGCAAAGATAAGAAATTCTAAACTTCAAAATAATAACTGCTGGAAAGTGTTAAGCTTTTAAAAAATACTTGGATGCCAAGGAAACCAGAGTGATTATTAGTGCTTAGTGTGATTTGTTTTTTAAAGATTTTATTTCTGAGAGAGGGAGAGAGCGCACGCGCTCATGCGCAGGAGCTGGGGGAGGGGCAGAGGGAGAGGGAGAAGCAAGCTCCCCACTGAGCAGGGAACCCGATGCGGGGCTCAGTCCCAGGTCCCTGGGATCATGACCTGAGCTGAAGGCAGACACTTGAGCGACTGAGCCACCAAGTGCCCCTACTTAATGTGATTTTTGTTGCGATTTTCTTAAGTCAATAATCGGAAACTTACGTGTTTACACCGATTTTCAGATTGACAAGAGACAGCTCTCATACCTCAATCAACAACTTAAGGAGCTACTCCTGGTTTTCTTTTTCACGTTGAATTAGGTACAATATATATCATCTTCCTAATAACCTATTTGGGTTATGACAAAAAGATTCACAAATACATAGATAAAATATCTTTAATTGAGGTATCTTTAAAAATGAACTTAAACTGAAATTTGCTTTCATGTAAAGAGCCTGGGAAAATAAGCAGACTTGTTAATACCTTCCCAACTTCCCCTTGATTCTTGAGTTAAATTACAGTTGGAAGAATGCTTGCTTTTTAAATGGCATTGAGAAGACTCTGTGGGTGCTTAACTATTCACATTTTCATTTATCTTCTGAACAGCTATGTAGTAATTTTCGCTGCACATTTTAAAAATTCCCTGTATTAAAGTAAATGCCAAAACCTCAGACCGTATAGCCCCTTCTTGTGTAGTAATGTAGTATTTTTTTTATCCCTGAATTATTTGGTTTCCTGTGTTGTATATTGCAGGTCTGGATTTTTTTTTTTTTTTAAGATAAATTTGGACAGGCCCCTTTTGGTTGCAAGGAACAAAGGCACATCCGTGCTATCTTAAATGCTGGAGGCTTATTTTCAGAATACAGAGGACCATAAGGCAGCCATCTCCTCCAAGGCACAGCTTGGAGAGCTGAAAAAATGGCTCTTTGTCACATAAGGACACAGCAGCTCACATGGCTGGGTTGTATCCTCATGCCGAAATGGCTGCCCATGCTACGTAGTTGCAGTATGCATACTCTTCTTCATGTGTTTTCCAGCTTCTCTCTGTGCATTTCTGTCTGCTACTCCTACTGCTCCTGAAAGAGGATCTGAATAAACCAAAAAGATCTTCCTGATTGGGTAGAGATTATTCTAGTGGGTTATTTTGGCCTCCCTTATGTCTACCCAAAGGATGGCTGCCCTTAACAACGGCAGAGGTCCTGGTGCAAACAGCTGTGGCCAGTGGAGCAGGGTCACAAGCCACAGGGCACAGCAAATTATGTGGAAGGACCCAACTCTGGCAGCTTTCTTTAGAAGAGGCCACGCGGGACAGGCCTTTTGAATCTCAAGCATTTCTCAGTCCATCTATGATTTGATTAAAATGGTAACGATGCTATAACATCATCAATATTGCCACTAAGTGAAGTAATCAAGTAATGGCGAAAATTTCACTTGACAACAGGAGCGTGGCACAGTGGTGAAGAGAAAATTGGTCAGGGGCCAGATTGTCTGGGTTTGCTCTGAGATTGCAGTGTGACCCATGCCTTAATAAAACCCACCTGTACGTTCACTCAGTATAATTCCATTTAGACCCCCTTCTCTCCTTTGTGATGTTATATATTTTACTTCTGTATGTTACAAACCTCATTATACATTTTAATTTTTGCTTAAACAAAAAATTAAAAAAATGTATTACATTTACCCACATATGAACATTTTCCAGTGCTCTTTTGATCTTCATGCAAATCTGTGCTTGCATTTGGAATAATTTTCCTTTAGTCTAAGAACTTTGAATATGAATTTCTTGTTGTTCAGCTCTATTGGAGATAACATTCTACCAGCTTTTGTTTGTCTGAAAATGTCTTTATTTCACCTTCATTTTTGAAAGATACTTTTGCTGGAATTAGAATTCTAGGTTAGCAGCTTTTTCTTTCAGCACTTTAAAGATTGTTCTATTGCCTTCAGCCTTCTTCCTTGTGTCTAATGTGAGGTTAGTTTCCATTCTTGCTGCTATTCCCTTGTATATGATGTGCTGTCTTTCTCTGGCTGCTTTTACGATTTTGTCTTTACTTTTGGTTTTCAGCAGTTTGATAGAATGTGCCTGCTGTGGTTTATTTTCGTGTGTCCTACATGTCATACCGGTCTCACTCTTGTCTAGGATTCCAAGTACATGTGTGTTGACCACTTGATATGGTCCCACAGGTCATCATGGCTTTTTTCCCCCCAGTAATTCTTCTCTCTGTGCTTCAGACAGGATGATTCCTTTTGACTTGTTTTCAAGCTGATGAGTCCTTAATTCTAATGGATTCAATCTGAAGTTAGTCTCTTCTAATAACTTAAATTTTAGGTGTTGGATTTTTCAATTTTAGGATGTCCCCTTGGTTCTTTTCATGGTTTTCATATCTCCACTGATATTCTCCATTTTTGTTTTACCCATTATTTCCATCTTTTACTGTAGATTGTTCAATATACTTACCTAGTTATTTTCAAGTCTTTGCTAGTTCCAACATTTGGGTCATCACTCTATTTCTGTTGGCTGATTGTTTTCCCTATTGACTAAGGGTCATATTTTCCTGTTTCCTTCTTTGTCTAGTAATTTTTTATTATATAATGATACATGTTAGAGACTCTGGATTCTGTTATCTCCCTCTGAAGAATGTTTTTTTTCTAGGAAGCAGTTAAATTACTGATAGAGCACCTTGAGCTTGTGGAGATTTGATTGTAGGCTTTGCTGGGGTGGATCTATTTTGGTTTTGTCCCTACTTTTAGGGAAAATACCTCAGCCCTGGTATGTGGCTCTTACTTGTAAGGTGTGGCCCTTAGGACGTTTTCACAGAGTGATGTGGAGTATTTGCCATATCACCCTTTCCTGGCAGGGCTTGAACTTTGAGCTCGTCAGCTGTTCAACTTGTCTTGAAATCGTTGGAGTTTTTGCCTGCTGGCAGCCCAAGAGGTAAGGGCATTTCACACTCATATTTTGGGGTTGCCCTCTCTGTCATCCCTGTTTTGGGGGTTTCCCATCTTGATGTCTAACCACTCTGACAACCCAGGCTTCCTCTTCTGACTCCTCAGGTCAGCAGGACTCAGCATTTCTGCCTGAATTCTACCTGCCCTGTTCCAGACAGAGCTGTGCCCTCAGGGGTGAAGTTGTATAAACACAGATCTCTCCTTTCAAGGATTGCATCTGCCTACGTTTTTATCACAGAAACGAATGAGGTGATAGCCTCCTATTCACCCATGTTACTGAACCTTCTTCACTGGATTTGTGCCCTGAGTGTGTCCCAGGTTACCAAGGTTCCACTTAGTATTCTTGGAGACTTAAGAACTCATTTAGGTCACCCAAGTATATGTGATCATAATTTAGTGTGATACTAACCTAATGGCTCGAAAGAAGTTGGTGCACTTCTGAAAATGCTAAAAATCCCGCATTTTTCAAGGAAGTTAATCTTCCCAAAATGCTAAGCACTACAGAATTATCAAATTATGTTATTAATTTGCTTTTGGTTGCAAGCTGCAAAGCCTGATCATCAGGCTAATTACAGATTATGCTGTGAGGGAAACCTTTTTATGTATACCAGTCTTTTCTTACAAGTCTTTAATACGAGGCTTTAAAAAATCTTATTTAAGATAACAAAAACAAAAAAGAGAAAGCCTTCATGTAATTACATTATCTACAGGCTGATTTCAAATACCTTATCACCATAGTACCTAATTAATTGGGCTATGTTAGCTTAACTATTTTTAGAGAAGTCAACGCCCAAACATTTGTTGAACTTCTTACAGTGTATATGATTTACGGGAAATGAATTTTGCTAAAGTCTCACAAATTGTTAACTCTTCTGCCTTTGTTAAGTGTTTTAAATGGTTGACTTACCTTAGTTTCTTGTAGCATAATTGGCATACTGACTTTCTTGCTAACTTTATACACCATTTTATTACACGTGGTTAACTGAAAGTATTCTCTTTGTAAACTTAAACTAGTTGCCCATAAAATTTTCCCACCAGATAATTTCCCCAATTTTAGCATTGCATTTAAAAACGAAATATCCTGGGGCTCCTGGGTGGCTCAGTTGGTTAAGCAACCAACTCTTGATTTCCGCTCCAGTCAAGGTCTCAGGATCCACCAGGCCTGGGGCTCTGTGCTCAACAGGGAGTCTGCTTGAGATTCTCTCTCCCTCTCCCCCTGCCCCTCCCCTCACTAGCTCTCTCTCTTTCTCTTTCTAATAAATAAATCTTTAAAAAACAAAAACAATGAAATATCCTGTCCTTTATTTAGAGACCATATGTCTGGAAAGTCATTCTGTTTTTAATTTAAGATGAATCAACCAATCAAAAAATATAGCTTATCTTCTTTAGTGTTCCCATGAACACCTAACAAAATACCAAATTATTAACAAAATTACCCATATACTGTATATGTTATACTGGCAAATAACTCTATACTAGTCTTCTTTCTGAAAATCCTTTATGTTTACAAATATAATTAATTCACAGAACTATATACTCTACAGAATCAGAATCCTATTTCTTTATAATGTTTCTGTATCTCCATAACTGGGACTTACTGCTTCAGAGAAGAAAATGAAAAATGTAGAATATCTCCTTAGGGCTGTAGAGTCAGAAATTTCTTTGTCCTCTGGTGGATTTACACACTTTTCCTGATTCCAATTTTTGATGAAATGAGAGTATCTCTAGTAATTTATAAAGCCTGGGTGAAATCAAACAAGACAGGCATGGGCTTCCAGGAAGCCGGTTTAGGCTAGAATTTGTGGCACCAAGGGCAGCTGAGTCCAAGCCAGGCCATGGCTGATTCCATTGAGTTTTTAACTTCCACTTTGTTTTTTCATTTCTGAGATTTTTATATGTGTCTAGATATTTTTGATACTCTCTTGTTCTTTGGTTTTTTTAAGTTCAACTTCTGTTTCATTAAATACTTCAAACAATAATTTTACATTCTATATCTGATAATTTCAGTATCTGAAATTCTACAAGTCCGTCTATAATTTGTTGTTTCTGCTAACTCTCCCTCATGATGGTTTTTATCCTCATTGTATTTGGAGCTTATATTTTCTCGAATCTGACGTGTGGGAATCCTGTGTGCCTAATTTGAGATGTTTTTCCTTTAGAGAGGACTTCTGTTTGTGCCTGCTGTGAGCCAGGAATACTACTTTTCTGGTACTTGTATGGTCCTTGGAATCTCAGGTTAAGCTCCAAGTCTGGTCTCTCGATTGCCGGAGAGATCACGTCAACTCCACTCCACTGGTCTCTATTCCACTTGCTTACAACATACTGCCTCCTGCTCTGGCTTCAGATCATTGTTTTCTTTTTCCCCTTGGAGATTTTCCTTACTTTCTAGTGAGTGCAGGAATGCATGAAAATGTATTTTTACAGTAATGTATCCAGGAAGAGTGAGAATGCCCTTTGAAAGTATCTGATTTGTCATACTGTCAGAAGTAGAAGTCCCAGGAGGTATTATTTATCATTTTACAGATGGTAAGTAATTTGCCCAGCATCGCAGAGCTGGTGAGTGATGAAGACATTATTGGATGGACCCATGTGGTCTGGCTCCAGAGCCTACACTTTTCCCCACCACACAGGTGAGTCTGAATCTCAGGGGAGATTGTGCAACATATTGCAAAGAATTGGTTGGTGAGACCAGGAGAGATTATAGGATACCGAGGGAGTGGGTAGGATGGGCCAATGAATTGGGGTTGGAGCACCAAATATAAGGGCACTCTGGAGGGGCTGAGGAACCCTGGAGAAGAACCACTGATGATGATGTGAAATGTAGGTTGGAAATGGAGGAAAAGGAAGTGTCACAGAAGCCAAGGGAGTAGACTCTTAAGGATGAAGTGGTTAGTAGTGTCATCATACACAGCAGTACGATGCCATATTGAAAGTTATCCTTTGAGTTTGGCAGTTAGGCTACTCCCTCTACCAAGGGTGCTAAAGACTGAACGTTGGATCCCCCCACATTCTTCTGTTGAAACCTAATCCCCCAATGTGATGGTTATTGGGAGGCGAAGGTCATGAGGGTGGAGCCCTCATGAATGGGATTAGTGCTCTTACAAGAGAGACCCCAGAGAGCTCCCTTGTCTCTTCTTCCATGTGAGGACACAGAAGATGGCCCTTTATGAACCAGGAAGAGGCCTCTCTCTAGATACCCAATCTGCTGGTGCCTTGATCTTCAACTACCCAGCCTCCAGAACCGTGAGAAATACATGTTGTTTAAACAACCCGGTTTATGATAAGTTTGTTATCTCAGCCCAAAGAGAGCAAGGCAAAGGGCTAATTTTAGTGGTGGGTTGAGGATTAAATTGGAAGTGATGCACTGTGGATGGGAAATCGGGATTGTTCTTTTCAGAAGTTTGCATGAGAACGAAGACAAACTGGTTCAGTGAGAGGGAAGCCCAAGATCCAAAGGTCAAGATGTTTACAGGTTTAGAATACAGAACTAAGGAGAATGATACACAAAATGATTTACTAAAACTATAAAATGTATTCTAGCTTGAAATACATTAATATTGCAAATCAACTTTTTAAAACTTACTTCCATTTCCCCTTATGGTTATTCAGCTCTATTCTCTTGTGCCCAAAAGAAAAAAATATTAACTGCTCAGAGGTAGAGTGAAGTGGGTGTTTTATTTCCTCTCCTTGCCCAAGGGTTACTCAAATAAAACACAGCTTTGAAAAATCCTATCCTATTCTTCTAGCTTAAACAGGTACTTTGACAAAGAAAGTTACTTAAGCCTGGAGAGAAGAAAGCAACTACGTGGGCCTATGACTCTTGGAGCTTTTCCTTACTATATAAGGAATTAATTACTGAGAATTGTGACAAGTTCTCTATCTTTATGAAGGATTGAAAGAAAAGAATGGACTTACGTTTTTAAAGGGATGTCTTTAATTAGGTCTGAGTAAAGACCACTTATTGAAGAGGTTTGTTAACACTGAAATCATTTCCTAGTGGCTGAATTCTCAGCATTTCTAACTTACCAGTACTTCCACTCTCTGCTGTTAGATGGAGGAGACCAGAGTGGAATCTCCCAGGTCTGACATTCCGGCTCTCAGGTGGTTTTAGTCCCCTGTCACCAGCCGCTGTTACTTGGGTCAGAGGTTGGCTAATTTTAGGTTGTACTGGAAACACCTGGGGAGCTCATTTAATAGGCAGATCCTAGGGTCCCATTGCTACAGCTTCCACTCCAGTGAGTGCTGGTTGGGGCTTGAGAATTGGCATTTGTAACAAGT
Source organism: Leptonychotes weddellii (assembly GCF_054177405.1). Lineage (NCBI taxonomy): Eukaryota > Metazoa > Chordata > Mammalia > Carnivora > Phocidae > Leptonychotes > Leptonychotes weddellii. The sequence goes on along the minus strand of NC_138377.1, from coordinate 34,444,417 downwards.
TCTCCAGGTGATTCTGGACCAGGTGGTCTGAGGCCCTTAGCTGGTGAGAGCTGGCCTATGCTTGTCTTTGGCAAAAACCGAATAGCTATTCGGATGCATTTCTCTGCCTCTGCCCTCACCCTCCTCCAAACACATTTGACATCGGGGTGAGTATGGATTGCTTGAGATTCTTAATATTTTATAACTGTGTCCTGCTTTCTGAAATGAGGTGATCAAACATTTTTGAACTTTTTTTCGAATGACTGCTAAAATGTACTAAAAAAAAAGAAATTAATGCGTGTACATCAGAGTCTTGAACAGCAAAGCCATCCTTTTTTTTTTTTTTTTTTAGCAAAGCCATCCTTTTGACCCATTTGTTTTGCTGGTCTCCAGACTGTCTCCTTTCCCAGACTGGTTATTTTCCCTTCCCTCTTCTGAATTCCTACCTTACACATTCTTAAATATTGACCTGGCGCCAGGTATAGACTAGCTAAGGGACAGCCTGCAGCGAGGCAGAGGCAACCCGGATGCTGTGGTTTTCTGGCGAGTGAGTCTCTCCAGTGTCTGCTGGAAGTTTCTTTTTTTTTTCTTTTTTAAAGATTATTTATTTATTTATTTGACAGAGAGAGAGAGAGAGAGCACAAGGAGGGGGAACAGCAGAGGCAGAGGGAGAAGCAGGCTCCCCGCTGAGCAGGGAGCCTGATGTGGGCTCCATCTCAGGACCCTGGGATCATGACCTGAGCCGAAGGCAGATGTTTAACCTACTGAACCACCCAGGCGCCCCAGCAATTTTCATCACGTAACTACAGGCTGGGACCAGGCCTTGCCCTCCACTTCCCAGACCAGAGTTCCACCAAATGAGCCCGGTCACACTTATGCCCATTTCCGGTGTGACTTGCAAGGGTTCCATCAGAACATGATGCTCTTTATTACCTAATGGGTATGTTTTTAAAAGCTTTATTTGTTTATTAGCATAATCCATGTCTTAGGGAATGTTCTGGAAGTATTTGAGTTTAGAGGCTTAGGACAGATAAAGAGACTGAATGAAAATCAAAGGCAAATTTTATACAAAACAATAAAAATTTCCTCTCTTGTCAGATAAAATGCTCATTAACTCGCAGCCTACTTGCACATATTGTAGTTAAAGTAATTTTTCTGTTTTCACCTACTCTAACAAAGACACAAAGCAATAGCTATCTCAAACAAGAATAGTCTCCGTGGTGACGCAGACCCACTCAGCGGGGCGGCTTCAGCCCCTCACCCTGCCCTGCTCTCATTTGTTTATAGCCAGAGTTAATAAAGCCAACAGGATGTGGTCATAGGCCAAGGGTCAGAGAGCCCGGATAGTAATTTCCATGCAGTGTGTGTAAGAGGTATTTGTCCTTTCTTATTTGGGAAATGAACTCAAGCTATGTGGGGGCTGACATTTGCCTCACAATTATGGCAAATAATAAGTCCGAAGAGCCCTGCAATAATCACAAATTACCTTAGCTAAAACCCTTTGTAAGCAGTTGCCGCGGTCTGACCTGTCTCTGTCCCGACCCCCTTTATGTATTAGCAGTCTAAAGAGCTGATGTTCTCACAGATCCCTGGCCCCTGTCCTCCTACCCGTCCTCCTCCTGGTCTCCAGGCCCTGAGACATCCTCCACATCCTCCCAGTCCCACCTGACTCCCTCTGTGGCTCCTTTTATCCCTCCAGCCGCCCTGACCCTCGTGGCTGGCCATTTCAGGGACACAGCAACCTAGACTTCCTCCCTCCTTTTGGCCTCCAAGTCCTGTCCTTTTCCACTGCCTGCTCTCCTCAGCCATGTTGGAGAAAGCCTGCACATGGCCGCCTTCCCTCCCTTGCTCCTGAGGTCCAATTCCAGGTAGGCCCTCCCTACAGCCTCTTCTCTTCGTGCTTTGGATTCCCTCTCAGCTTTCCACTCTACGTCCTCCACCTCCTCTCTGCTTCCTTCCTTCTTGGTAACTAAGCACACATGCTTACGTGATCCAGAACTTGGGGACCATACAGCATGCCTGAACCCCCTAACCTCCCCCTTCCAACCCCAGAATCCCTTTGCATCGTCACTCTCTATTCCTCCACCTACGTTTCTGAGACTGAAAGTGCACCTAAGACTGAACTCTCTGCCTATGTTGGTGATGCCAGCCACTCTGTCCACCAACACCCAGTCCTGCCTTGATATTTTATTTTATTTTTTTTAAGATTTTATTTATTTATTTGACAGAGAGAGACACAGCCAGAGAGAGAGGGAACACAAGCAGGGGGAGTGGGAGAGGGAGAAGCAGGCTTCCCGAGGAGCAGGGAGCCCGATGCGGGGCTCGGTCCCAGGACCCCGGGATCATGACCTGAGCCGAAGGCAGACACTAAACGACTGAGCCAACCAGGCGCCCCTAGATTTTAGACACTTCCTCTCCATGTACTCCTTCTCCCCTTGAAATTGTACGAATATCTTAGCTTGATACTGATTTGTGTGTTTTCTTCATTCCTGTTACGTAACTTCACTTACCATGTGGGTCTCCCTGTCTCTAACTAGAGTTTGGCACCTGTAGCCTTAGGTTGTATAGAACACCAAAGAAACCAGAATCGTGGCTTTTGAGTTTCAGAAGCGAAAGTCCATGAACAAGACACACAGATTTGCAAGAATATAGGATGTTTTTTTTTTTTAAAGATTTTTTTATTTATTTATTTGAGACAGAGAGAACGAGAGCGAGCACATGAGAGGGGGGAGGGTCAGAGGGAGAAGCAGACTCCCCGCTGAGCAGGGAGCCCGATGCGGGACTCGATCCAGGGACTCCGGGATCATGACCTGAGCCGAAGGCAGTCGCTCAACCAACTGAGCCACCCAGGCGCCCAAGAATATAGGATGTTTTAAGAGTTTGTTTTCCAGCCCTTAGGAGATGAACGTCCTCAGACTTGGAGAGAGGAAGGGTTATAAAGGAGCGCAAGGAGCTGAGATCCTACTGAGGTGTGAGAAGGCAATGGCAGACACCGATGGGGCGCCCAACCGCCCTTCCCTACCCCTTCTCCTTGGCTGACAGAACCCACCTTGTGTCGTACAAGTTGAAGTTAAAGGACACTTGCTTTCGCAGCCTCCCATTGCAGCTAGAATGGAAGGAAGAGGCTTTTGAGGGCATTTTAACAAAGATTGTCTCCCTGATTAAAAAGAGGGAGACAAGAAGGAATACCCCATCCCCCAATTTCTGGAATGCCATGTGAGGATATGAGGGGTTTGTGCTGTGGCAGTCTTCTTGTCCACAAAGTGAGGGATGGCAGAGTAGGAAGAGACAAAGATTCTGAGTTTTCACTGACTCTGGATTCACCACCTTTGGATTCCTTGTTATGTGAGATAATAAGATGTTTCTACTGTTGAAGCCACCCTCTGCAGTTAGGTGTAGTTGCAAACATTCTACACCCATCCCCACCCCCACCGCCCACTCCCCTTCTTAGAGAAAAGTCCCATTGCCAAGGACCCAGGGAGATGAGAGAACTTCCAGGTAGGTTGGAGAAGCTGAGTCCTCCAGGGACATTTGTCTTCTATTAAATGTCTTGTCGGCAAACCATGCAGAGCTCCCCTTCGCCACCACGGTAAGGGGATGGTAAGAAAGGCGAGGTTGTGTGGCCCATTCATAAAGGCCTGAGACTCCTTCATAGATTTCCCTGTTGCCCCAGAATGGCCTGGGCAAATAGCCAGACTTTCCCACAAGAACAATGGAAATTTCAAGGGTAAGCGTCAGGCCTGGCGAGGTTCTGAGAGGATGAGAGGACAGAGGAGAAGCGCACCCTCATGGACTGACACCTGGAGGCCATCCACCGCTGATGGGCTCTGCACTCCAGACAGAAGAGGCCCATCACAGTGTGGAGATGGTGCCTGAGGGGCAGATACCTCCTAACACCCCCGATGCTATCCAGCTCTTTCCTCCAACCTGGATGCAACCCCCAGAAAAAGTGGGGCAAGAAAACTGAATTGCCTGAGAAAAACCCGCATCAATGGAGTTTACCCTGAACTGACTAAAATCAAGCTCCCTAAAACCAGGTGGAATGGGGACAGGGGCCAGAAAGTCAACTTAGTTAAGGAAAAGCAAACATTTGTTTCTCTTTTACATACTTGAACGTGAGGACAGAAATAATCCTGCTGAAAAATCCTCTACCTTAAAAAAGAAAAACCAAACAAAAACCAGTCTCACCTCAATCCCACCCTCCCCTAAAGCTCTTCCATCCCCTTTCATTCCCTGCACTGCCAAACTTTTGGAGAGAATTATCTATACCTGGGGCCCCCACTGACTCCTCAACCCCTTCTCATCCCTCACCTGGCTCCAGGCTAATAGGCTTGCTCTCTAACAGGTCAGTTATTCAGAAAACATTTATTGAACTTATACTTGGAGTTACCACTTTTCAAACTCTTTCTGACTTAGAAAAGTAGTACAATTAATAAATAAAGAGCCTCATGAATGTTCTACTGACCCTTCAAAGAGTTGAAACCCAATTCATGATTGTCCCCCTCACAGCAGCTTAACCTACTGGTTTGTGAGCTTCAAATAGGTTCCAAACTCTGGAGGCATTTTTAAGTCTTTTTTCTTTTCTTTTCCTTGTCTGATCCATTTCAGGTCTTTTGCTTTGGGGACCTACCACGGAGGGTTGCTTTGAAAAGACCAATGAGCCAGATCTCTGTGCTTGTTAACTAGAGGAATGCTTCAGAATCACCTGTGTTAAACATACAAATATTCAAAGCTAACAAAAACCTGATGCCCCTGGGTTCCACTCCAGATGTACTGGCTCTGGATGTAGAACCTGATTGGATCGTCAACCTCTTTCATCTGTGTTCTGTGGACTGATCAGAAGGGACTCCTGTCTTGTTCCCTGCACTTCCCAGCCAAATGGGAGGGGCTTCTGACTGTGTCTTATCTGCTGTCTTCTAGCCCAGGGCTAAGAGGATCCCTGCGGGGATCCCTACTGATTGGGTTGAATGTGAATCCTCAAATGCATCAAATAGATTATATTTGGAAGGAGTAAATAGCCTGCCATGTGCTTTAGATCGTATGTTTGAGCTATTTGATTTTTTACGTAAAGGATCTGGGGCTGTCATGTATCACTGCCGCTGACATACCAAGAGTCCATCAGAAATCAGTTTGTGAACTTCAAAAAGATGTATACAACCGTCACAGACAGCTTCAGCTCAGAGCCCTCCTGAATCATGCATGAATGGCCCGTGAGGCCACAAAACGGCCTGCCTCACTCATTCTGGCTGATCCAGTTACCCAAGCGTCCATTCTTAGCTGGCTGGGCTGTGGTTTGGCCCGTGGTCATCTGTCAATCAGTTGCTCATCCAGTCGGCATCCAATCAGTTGGCCATACAGTCAATCACTCATTTACTCATGCAGGCCTCCAGTCATACAGTCAATCCATCCACCCATCCAACAGATAGTTGCGAGAGCCTACTATGTGCGAGATGCTATTTTCACGTTGGAGACAAAACAGATGGTGACATGAAGGACACAGGACCCCTGGAACCTACCGGGACGGCGGCGCTGAGCGGGTTTCCCAGCAGTTCTCCTGCAGAAGGACCGCTGTCTGGCACCTGGCTGAGCGCTGCCTCCCACTCTCAACTCTTTTCATGCTCTGCTCTTTCCAGCTGGGCTGAGCGCTGACTCTTGGGTCCCAAGCGGCAGGCAGGAAGCTTGGGCAGAGATGAGGTGGAAATTGTGAAGGTGACATGGAAACGAGGATGTAATGGGGAACATAGTGGGAAAGGCAGCCTGGAGAGGCAGCCTGGGGAGCAGACCCTGCGTGGCCAGGAGCGTGTTTCCAGGTTGCTGCCTTCATTGTCAATGGGGGAGGGGAGGGCTAGGGAGGGAGGCCAGATGCTGGAGGCGGGGAGGGGTGGGTCAGCCGCCGGGGCCATAGCTCGGCCGCCTCTGCCCGCGGGGCTGGCTCTCCGGGCGCCGGCTGGGCGGCAGGTTGGAGGGAGCGGTGGGCGGGGGCGCGGGGCGGCGCGGCGGGGGCGCGCGGCGGGAGGGGCTGTGCGCGGCGCGGCTCCCGAGCGCGCGGGGCCTGGCGAGGAGCGCGCGCCCGGCCGGCTCGGCGCCGGGTCCCCTAGCCGCCCGCGGCCGCCCGGCAGCCCCTCGCCGGACCATGGCGACTGGCAGTAAGTGCGCTCGGGCCGCCGAGGCCCCGGGTGGGAGGCCGCGGGGCCCAAGGGTGGGAAGTTCTCCTCTTTCCGACGCCTGCCTTTGTGCCAGGCTCGCGGGAGCGGCGGCCGGGGTCCCCCCTCGCTCCCCGGGCGAACCCCTGCCCCTCTGCCCATCACCCTCCGCTGCCTGGCAGGACTTGAGAGGCGCAGGTGGTTCTGGCAGCTTGCTCAGGAGGGATGTGGTCAAAGGGCGTGCTCCGATATGGAGGGGACACGGCGATGCCGCGGGGCCTGTCATCGAGCCCTTTGGGGGCAGTGCCCCCAGGCCCAGCCGCAGCCTTTGGGGAGCCCTGCCACCGAGGCGCGGCGAGCTTTTGGCGCTGTCAGTTCAAGGTTCGCCTCGAGTTTGGGTGATTTGCGCGCTTGCCTTCCGAGGAGAAGGGTGGCTTTGACTGGTCCGCTGCCCAGTGGCCCCACGTGGGCCACGTCCCCAGCGGGCAACTGAGGGCTGGCCAGAGACCGCATCTGGTCACCACGGACAGTGAGTGAGGTTAGCGCGTGGACATAGGTTAAAACTACTGGATGTAAGTGTTGGAAGGCGCTGAGCTGGCCTCCTTGGAACATCTTGGCACCACTGCTTTCTTGGCTCGGTGCTTTTGGAAATGGAATCACGTCTATGAAAGCTGGTTAAGTAAGAAGTATTGGAAGCTGGTTGCATATTAATAGGGTCCCAAAGGGAGGTCAGAGAAAACCATCAGTCACACCTGCCCCATACTTACCTTGTAAGAGGTGCTGTGTCCAAAGCCCTTATCACACACCTGACACATTTTAGGGAACTCTTGAACGAATGAATGAATGAATGAATGGTATATTGGTTAGAGTGGAGCTTTGGTAGGCATTTTTGAGGGGTGAGACAGGACAAAGATGAGAAGATGGGGGTCCACATTTCTGCAATAATTATTATTTTTCTTTTAAACAGACTATTATCCCAGCTGAGAACACAACTTTGGTATAGTGCAGAGAGCCTGGGTTTGTGTAGCCAAACAGATCTGTATTTTAAATCTCTGAAATTCCCTAGTAGTGGGGCCGTGTCAGATGTCCTCGGTTTATCTTTAAAGTCAGGACAAAGCTGACCTATCTTTTGCACAGTGGTGGGCACAGAGTTGGCCCTCAGTAAAGGGTGGCTGCTCACCCTATTTACCATCATTTTATATGTGTGGAGATACCAACATGCTCTCCCCCTTTTTAAATGAAAAAAATTTAGATCATGTCTTGATAATAACATCAGCTAATCTGGGCCAAGCCTCCCCTTTTCTCTCCTCATTTATAAAAGGGTGGTCTGGCTAACTTTTTTTTTTTTTTGGTCTAGGAAAAATTATGGATTTAGGCTTTTGTTAACAAAGTAAGACTCAACAAAGAGGAAGATAATTGCGTTTGGCCTTATTGTATTTCTTAAGGAAAACAAAAAACAAAGGAGCTTGAAGTATCTATAGGCATTTGTACATCACCAAATGCAGTAGGACAGTGTTCTATTATTCATTTTCTATATTTTGGGCAAAGATGATACATTTGGTATTCTAGAAAAAACTGGCCATACTTCTGTCCCAATTTATTGAGATAACTGTTTCTTCTTCTTCCTTACATGGTATATTCAACTCTACTGAAGAATCAAACTTTATTCCATTGCTTTTGCTTATGAAAAAAATTATAATATTCAACCAGATTATCTCATGAACTGATTTTTAGACATAGTCTTAAATCTGTTTATTCTCAGCTGGGATGGAGCTGGAAATCTGAAAAGTTTCCAGAGTGTAGAGGATAATTAGTTTGTCTTTGTTCTTATTCAGAAGTAATGTGAGAGACTGCCTATGTGTTTCTACTATGGAAATGAAGAGAAGGGAAGCATTCTCAGCCAGTGTCTTGAAAAATTCTCCCTAAATCTTGACCACGTTTACAACTTCAAGTCCCATAGTCCTCTTACAGTTAGCATCAAAGTGGTCCTAAAACTAGAGCCCAGGGCTCCTCACAGACACAGAGTCCTCAGCCTGACTGCATATTATAATTACCCCAAGAGTTTTAAAAAATACTCTGGCATCTATCTATCTATCTATCTAATCTTTTAATGTAGTAAGTTTCAGACTTAAATGTGTATCCGAATGACCTGGAGAGCTTGTTAAAAGATTGCTGGGCTCCACCCCAGAGTTTCTGATACAGTCACATTGGATTGCTGCCTGGGAATTTACATTTCTAACAAGTTCCAGGTGAAGTTGAAGCTTCTGTGCTTCCTGTCCTTCTCTCTACCTCTGCAGGTAAGAGGCAGGTAGGGGCATAGAGTGACAGTCACTTCTTCAGCAGTCCCGTCCTGTCACTATGCAGCGAGCACATGGCCTCATTAAGACATATCAAAGCTGGGCACAGTGCTGCCTTAGGGCTATAGTTGCCTGCTCTCCCCATTTTTCTACCCCAGGAAATTTCCCCTTGAGAGAAATATTGGTTCTAAAGTCAGGCAAAATCTGAATGCTCTATCCAGTCATTTCTGGAAAGAATTCAGAAGGACCTTCTTTATGAATGTGGTGTGTAAATGGATATAAAATAGAGAGATACTTTAAAAATATTTGCCTGGCAACTTACAACTTTCACAAAAAAGAATGTAACAAATAGAATGAAAATATCCTTATGTCCAGACAGCCTAAGAGCCCATTCCCGAGGAGGAATGGAGGACCTCAGTGAGTTATCCTGAAATGGTAAGGAACTTGTAATCCTCAAACTAAATTCCCCTTGGGCTATTCATGTTTTTATTTGGATCATTCAGGTTATAAGACCTTTAAAAGGTCAAAAAATTGGGAGGAATTGTAATTGGAAAAAAGATAAGAGACCAGTAGGGAAAAAACGCCGCTGACACGAACAGCCCAGTTCATTCTATAAAGTGGTGGTACTTAGGTATTTGAACTATGTTTCGTGATTGCCTCAGTAACAAGTGTTCCGGATAATTTTGTGTTTCCAAATCACAGTGAAGTATTTTTTCTTTTTCTTCCGTTTATGTCATTTGTTTCATTACTAATATTTCTCCTCATGAGTCTTTATTATTGAAGTCACTGTAGTCTGTTTATGCGAATAGTTTGTCAGGAACAGTGAGGCATATTTGGGCAACGTTGGAAGTATGTAATTATATTATGGCCCAGAAATCTCACGCAAGTCTCAAGTGGATGGGTCTTTGTGGCTCTTGTTGATGAACATTTGGCTTTATAAGGGAAATATCTGGTCCCCATCTGGTTGCTCCTGGTTTCCTGGTTGGTCTTGTGTCATTTTTGCTTGGTCCATTCACAAGCTATCCCCCCAGGCCAACTCCACCAGTGGCCATTCCCTCCTTTCTACTTTTGGTCAGTAACCTGCATTTTTTTTTCCATCCCACCTGCCCCATCAGCAATTCCCACTCTGTGCTTAGTGCTCAGGATAGAAGGAAGAGAGAGCAGGGAAAGGAGAAATCAAATGCAGGCCCTTAGCAGGTGAAGGTTGGAGCTTCTGCCAGAGAGTTACTGTTCAGGATTTAGGATGTTTAGGATTTAAAAGAAAATTGCTTGACTTTGAGTGAAAATTTTCTTGAGTAAATTTCTTTCCAATTCTCATAATTATTAAAAAGCTTACAAATAGTGCCAATTAAGAAAATAGAGGCCAACTAAAAGTTGGAAAATTACTACTTTGCAATCATCATAGAAACGATTGATGCAAAAGTCATCCATGGATGCTAAACTATTGTGTGAAAACTTGAAGACCACGATATTTACATTCTTGGGGAATTTCCCCACAGATGACATATTAATTGCAAGGGGAACGTGGTAATTTTATAGTAGAGAAAACTGGGGGTACACTGCCTTGTCCAAATAATCAAAGTTAATATCACTGGTAAGGGACCAAACTGCTATCCTGTGTTTCCTGATATGAAGCACTGAGGAGGACGCAAATGCCACTTGTGCCAAAAATGTATAATGTTTCTTTCTCTCTTTTTAAAAGATTTTATTTATTTATTAGAGAGAGAGAGTGTGTGCGCATGAGCTGGGGGAGAGGCAGAGGGAGAGGGAGAGGCAGACTCCCTGCGGAGCCTGAAGGGGGGGGGGGGATTGATCCCAGGACCCTGAGCTCATGACTTGAGTCGAAGGCAGACGCATAACCAACTGAGCCCACCCAGGCGCCCCTATCTGGTTCTAGGTAAGAGGAAATATCACACAAGCACAAATTGACATTCCACAAAAGTCTATGACATGAGAAATGGCATGAGACACTGTTCCAGATTGAGGAAGACCAAAGAGACAAGTAAATGCAGTGGATGATTTTGGATCAGACCCTAAACTGGGAAAAAAAATGCTACAAAAGACAATGTTGTGGTAATTGGTGAAATTTGAATACAGATTGTATATTGGATAATAGCCTTGTATCTAAGTTAAATTCCTTAAATATGATATTATTATTGTAGTTTGGAAGGGAATGTATTTATTCTTTTTTTTAAGATTTTATTTTATTTGACAGAGAGAGAAAGAGAGAGCACAAGCAAGGGGAGTGGCAGATAGAGGGAGAAGCAGGCTCCCCGCTGAGCAGGGAGCCCGACACAGGGCTCGATCCCAGGACCCTGGGATCATGACCTGAGCCAAGGGCAGACACTTAACTGACTGAGCCACCCAAGTGCCCTGAATGTCTTTATTTTTAAGGGAAACTGAAGTATTTATGGGTAAGGGGCATGATGTCTGCAACCAAATCTCAAAAGGTTTAGGAGAAAAATATGTACATATGTGTGCATTTATATGTATATGTGTGTTATACAAGAAGAAAGATAAAATGTGGCAAAATTTTAACATTTGGGGAATCTAGGAATTCTTTGCACTATTCTTGCAACTCTTTGTTTAAAAAAAAAAAAAGAAAAAACCCAACAACTTATGACAATGGTGGGATGACAATGTATAGTTCTAGGTATCATGGTCTATTATTACTGAGTTTACTTTCTGAAAAAAAATCATGTTGAAAGACCCTTAATCCTGAACTCCTAATTTTGGTTTGAGATCATAAAATTAACAAAACTGTTAATCACAGAAAACTTCATATGCATAAAAAAGAAGAGAGAATAGTGTAATAAACCTCCACATACTCAGTGTTTTACCAGTCTTATTGCATCTATCTTCCACTACTTTTTTGGGAGAAGGATTCTGAAAGCAAATGCAAGCTATCATGTTCCTTTAACCATTGATGCCTCAATGTGCCTCCATGGAAACTTCTCCCCTCCCGTAACATCCATGTTGCTAGCACACTTAAGGAAAAGTAACAATTCTGCAATGGGAGATGATAGCATTTGGATATTGTTGGTATTACAGAATAGGAACCAGAGTTCTGAGGATGTATCGATTTGACATATATGGGTTGTATGCTTGTTTTAACTTTGAAAGCTGACTAAGCCTGGTAATTATAAATGGTTTAGAAAAAAGGATCTGAGAAGCTGCTGGTTCTTGTTGCGTTTTCCAAACTCCTTCTCCTGTTTTTAAACCAAGAATTAAATTTTTTTTTTAAGATTTTATTTATTTATTTGACAGAGAGACAGCGAGAGAGGGAACACAAGCAGGGGGAGTGGGAGAGGGAGAAGCAGGCTTCCCGCGGAGCAGGGAGCCCGATGTGGGGCTCGATCCCAGGACGCTGGGATCATGACCTGAGCCGAAGGCAGACGCTTAATGACTGAGCCACCCAGGCGCCCCAAGAATTAAATTCTTGGAGAAAACATAAAGATGGGTATGGAGACAGTATTATTTTTTTTTAAAGATTTTATTTATTTGACAGAGTGAGACACAGCGAGAGAGGGAACACAAGCAGGGGGAGAGGGAGAGGAAGAAACAGGCTTACCGCGGAGAAGGGAGCCCTATGCGGGGCTTGATCGCAGGACTCTGGGACCATAACCTGAGCAGAAGGCAGACACTTAATGACTAAGCCACCCAGGTGCCCCTGAAGACAGTATTCCAGACTGAATTTACCTATTTGATGTGACCCTGTTGAAATATTCTGAAAGTCAGAATGACTGACTTCCTACTGAATGGCTAGAATTCCGTATGTTTTAATTTCAGGGTAGCTTTTGATTTGGTAAGCCCAGAGAAGCCTTTTTTGTTGAGCTGACTTTCTCATGTTTTGTATAGAAATGGGGCCAGATCTCTTGGGAGGAATAAGCCTTTTTCTGCATAGGGTAGATTTGGATGACATTTGTTCTTTTAGGTCACTAGGGTATCATTAAATTATTAACTATTATTTAGCATTATGGGTTGATAAAAAGATGCCCATTATGCCATTTAACAATGATGATGTATATATTAAAATGATGGTAAAACTCTTTGACAACTCTTAACCAACTGAGCCACCCAGGCACCCACTCTTTGACAACTCTTAATAAATTAAGGAGGTATCTGAAGCACATATTGCAAAAAAAAAAATTCTTTTTTTTTTTTTAAAGATTTTATTCATTTATCTGAGACAGAGAGAATGAGAGAGACAGAGAGCACATGAGAGGGGGGAGGGTCAGAGGGAGAAGCAGGCTCCCCGCGGAGCAAGGAGCCCGATGCGGGACTCGATCCCGGGACTCCAGGATCATGACCTGAGCCGAAGGCAGTCGCTTAACCAACTGAGCCACCCAGGCGCCCGCAAAAAAAAAATTCTTATACACAGTTATTATATTCCCATTAATGGATTATGCACATCTGATTTTAGGCAGTTTGAATTTATGCATGGATACCATCCCTTTATGATAGATTTTCTTATTGAAAATAAGAGTGTAATGTTCTAGAGCATTCTAATTTTAAGAATGCAATGTCACATTTTACAGTTTGATTTATAATGAAACGAAGATTAAGACACATAAAATGATTTTATCCACCCTATGTGAAAATTCCCCTGGCTTACATACTAGTATATTTATATACTACTTTATTACAATCTATTTAATCAAAATTAGATTTTCCATTGATTTAGCTCAATAGACAGTTGAAAAGGTTGATGAACTCAATGTGATGGTGGAAGAAAGTACAGGCTTAGCTTCATAAATGCTCGAGTTCTGAACTCCGGAACACTCACTCACTGTCTGGGGAACCTCAGGTAAAGGGTTTAACTTCCCAGGGCTTTGTTTTATTCCACTCTGAGAAGTTGTAGAAATTAAATGAGATGGTGCACATAGTAGGCATTAAATAAATGTCTCCTTACCCTCTACAAGATCCATCCCATAGTGTATGCCTCATGTTACAGGAATAATCTGTCCTTTAGAAATGGAGTCCCAGTCTTTGATTCCATTTTTCTTTGTGAAGAATATAAAATGAAGATTAAATGATCTGTTTAGAAATGTAAGACTCTACAGAAGTGAATCTAGGAAAAATCACTCAAAGTAGAGAACTCAGGGGCACCTGGGTGGCTCAGTCGTTAAGCGTCTGCCTTCATCCCAGGTCACGATCCCAGGGTCCTGGGATTGAGCCCCACATCGGGCTCTCTGATCAGCGGGGAGCCCTCCTCTCCCTCTCCCTCTCCCCCTGCTTGTGTTCCCTCTCTCGCTGTGTCTCTGTCAAATAAATAAAATCTTTAAAACAACAACAACAACAAAACAAAGTAGAGAACTCAGATTTAAAATAGAAGTATTAAATCATGGCATTTTCTTTCCTAAGGCTTATCGTTTTGCACAAGTGTGCTTACAGCACGTATCATGAGCATGTGGGCGTGTGGTGCGTGTGCACACATAAAATTTTTGATAACCAAAGGCGATTTCAGTGATGGGGTTTTAGAGGTGCTATAACAACTCTCTCTCTTATGGAAGATCCAAGAGGGCAGTGGGATCCTCTAAGCTGACTTGCTCTTGGTGATCTCTTTGGGCTTTGTAGTCTTGTTCCTCACTTGGGCATGACTGATGGATGGCTGTAGGACTGGATGGGTGTTGTTTCAGGGTGCCTCCCCAGACTTGGATACCCTGCTGGCTCTGAAGTCTTATAAAAGCCTGTCCAGGGGCGCCTGGGTGGCTCAGTCGTTAAGCGTCTGCCTTCGGCTCAGGTCATGATCCCAGCGTCCTGGGATCAAACACCGCTTTGGGCTCCCTGCTCCACAAGAAGCCTGCTTCTCCCTCTCCCACTCCCCTGCCTGTGGTCCTGTTCTCGCTGTCTCTCTGTCAAATAAATAAATAAATAAATAAATAAATAAATAAATAAAAAATAAATATCAAGCAAGCAAGCAAGCAAACCTGTCCAATGATGTCGATAAGCCTGAGGGAATTTCTGGTTGTCCCATTATCGAACTTTAAAAAGGTGTAATCTCCTAGTAATGCGCACAATGACCTCATCTGCTTGATGTCCCTGCTGGCCCCGACCTTGGCTATCCAGGTTCCGAGAGTAACCTTTCACTGTCTCATACTCCCACTGCCCATCTTGATATTCCCTGTTTCCCTTACATTTCAGCCCATGCTCTAAATCTCCTTATCTGCCAATCTGTTTTTTCTTTCCCTTTCGTTATTCCTTTGAACTTTGGTTGAACCACACTGGCTCTGTCAACCTCAGGTTTGTAGAGTCCCCAGCAGCTAGGCTGCCTTCAACTGCCCTCCCCTGCTTCTCCATAGTCAGAAAGTAGAGGGGACTTCATCCCTCAGACTCTATCATCCTGTTCTCAGGCTTTTTAGATGCACATTATAATGTCGTTCTTGACTGGTCCATTAGCATAGAATCAACTGTTAGATTTTAGTGGTGATAATTACAATTATAATTATAGTTATTTTTCTTTGTGCTCTCCCGGTATTTGTTATGTATTGCTGTGTAACAAATTACCACAAGCTTAGTGCCTTAAAACAACACATCCATCTCCCAGCTCTGTTAAGTCAGGAGTCTGGGCAGGACTTCTGGGAGTCGGAAGTCTGCAAGGCTGCAATTAAGGTGTCAGCCAGGGCTGGGTTCTCATCTGAAGGCCTGAGGCTTGATTGGGGAACGATCTGCTTCCAGGCTTACATTGACATATTATCAGCATATCACATGTTGGCAGGATTCAGACCCTTGTAGTCTTGTGGAGTGAGGACCTCCATTTCTTGTTGGCTGGAGGTCATTCTCAGGTCTTTAATACGTGAACCTCCTCAATATGTCCACTTATGTCATCATGGGTAGCAATGGACAGAGTCTCCTAGCAAGATAGGTATTAAAATCTTAATTGATAGAATCATGGAAATGACATCTCATCACCGTTGACTTATTTTATTGTTTAGAAGCAAGTTATAGATTCTGCCTGAACTCAAAGAGAAGGGATTACACAAGGGTGGGAGACCATCTTAGAGTCTGTCTGCCATATTCCCCATGAAAGTTTTAGCATCTACTTCAATTAGCTTTTTGTTTGGAGTATCACATTCCTCTTTAAAACTTTAGATAACACTGAGGTGGTAAAACCTGAAATGATAATTGCCTTGCTCAGAAAAGAAATTGTTCTCCTCCCTCCCACCAGAGAGCTGTTGTGCTGTAGGAATGATGGTGGGGCAGGGAAGGGTAGTTTTTGGTCTTGGAGCTGTTTTGGGGGAAGTCATATCTGAATGAGATGCTGCTGAGGGGAGCTTCAAATAAGCAGAAGACTATATGCTTTGTGAATTAATTCTATGAAAACTTAAAAATTTTTAAAAATTGAAACACTCAAAAGGTCTCATTTTTGGAAAAGTTAAAAAATCAAGGGAGTTGGACAAAACTATGAAATTAGGGTTGAAAGTCAATGAAGGTCCCAGAATGAGAAAAATAAGGGGAATGAGAACTCTATCAAAGAGAAGCTGTTTTCTCATGGGGGCAAATGCATTTTTATTAAAGTGTCTTGTCAGTGTGTGAAGCATTATAAGGGGATAAGAGATTATTTAAGGTTTTAAGCCTCTATTTGTGTTGCATTCTTATAAATGATTTTATTCATTTCAAACTATTGTTTTTGACTTATTCAGAGGATGACAGATACCTGGAAACTGGAGAGTTCCTGACTACTGATAATATTGTTCTGTGTAACAACAAAGTCTTGCTTTAAAGTGGACTCAGAGTTTAGAATCTGAAACTACTCTGAAGAGGTTTTTTTCCAATGGTAAATGTTGATTTTTATTTCATGTCCTTTTCTTGAAACTCTGAACATCTTGATTTTTTTGGTTGCTACTTACCACCCGAAAGCTATTCTCCAGTAAAAGAGATGTAATCACAGTCATTAGCTTCTTGTAATTAAGGTAAGAGTATCCTAGTTTTAATAAATTGATTTGGATCCTAGAGACAAACATTTACATTTTTATCTGATAAAATCAGCCTATATAAAATGAATAGAAGCGAGGAGCCTGAAATTATTTTCTTAAAAGGGATTCTCTCCCCAATGTGGCCCAAATCACATGCTGTTTTCTCTTTGAAGTCTTTATAAACTTTCCAACAGATGTAACTGTCCAACAGATTCTCAACAGAATCCATTGCTTATTTTATCTATACCTCTTAAGTTTTTTTTTTTTTTTTTTCCTTTTTTGGCTTCTCTCTAGTCTATATGTTCTTTGAGGGAAAGATCTACTTTTAAGTTTATTTCCTCAATTTGTCATTCTATTGAATAAGCATGATGCCTTGCATAGAGTAATACTCATATGGTTGCCAAATTCGGTCTTTTTCTCTAGTGCGAGACTTTTCTTTTCCTTGATTTCCCGCTTTACTCCAGCAGTTCTCAAAGTGTGGACCTAGCAACCCTGGGTGGTGGAGGTCCCTAAGACTATTTAGAGGGTCGGTGAGGGCAAAACTACTTTCAAAATAATACCAATATTGTATTTGTCTTTCCATTTTCCTTTTCTTGACTGTTCATCAGAATTGGCAGAGGGTACATGAGGAGTGATGACACCCTCACCCTTCTAGAATGTTGGGCCTGTTTATTCTGTTTCTCACTGTAATTCAGTTCTCACAACTTTCCTGTGTTCAGATTGGCTTTAGGTGAGGCGCCTGCGTTGCTCAGTCGGATAAGCATCTGCCTTTGACTCAGGTCATGATCCCAGGGTCCTGGGATTGAGCCCCGAGTCAGGCTCCCTGCTTCTCCCTCTCCCTCTGCCGGCCACTCCCCCTGCTTATGATTTCTCTCGGTCAAATAAACAAATAAAATCTTTTTAAAAAGATTGGTTTTATGCATGGATCGTTTAGGGATATGCTCAGGACTTCATACACAGATTTATAAGTTTACTTTTTCCAGTTCCCTTTTCTCATTCACCTTCACCTCCCCACCCCCCCACACACACTTCCCAGCTGAGATGAGGCAGGGTAATACTGCTTTGCTGTCCTTCACTTGGTACAGTGTGGTGGTTGATAGTGCTTTCCTTCATGGGCTGTAGCCTCTGTAGTCACTGTGCGGGTGAAGACAGGGAGGGCCACTGCCTCTTTCCTGATGGTATCTTAGTGCAGAGCAGGGGTGGTCAACACAGCTCCACCCTGCCTTGTCTGCAGCAACCCCTGACACCCCTGGGAGGAGGAGGCACGCTCCTGCTTTGTTAGTGTAGGGCGGGGGTGGGGGACAGCAGGCCTCCTCCCCTTGGTCTCCACAGGGCCTGGTGGGGAGGCATGGGGATGTGACTCTTTCATGCTGTTTGTTTAGAGTAGGCTAAGTAGATTAAAAGAGGTTCTGTCCTTTCAGGCTGTCCTCCTCCAAGTCCTTTGGCTAGAGAGGAGAGATGATTTGGGGATGATTTGCCCTACAGGTGGCATCTGATAGTGTATGAAGACATTTTTTGCTGTCTCAAGTGCGAAGTTGTTACTGGCATCTAGTGGGTGGAGATTAGAGATGCTGCTAAATGTGATACAGTACGCAGAACAGCCTGACCCCTGCCCTGAACAAAAAAGAATGATCTAGTCCGAAATATCAGTAATGCCAAGGTTGAGAACCCCTGAGCTATAGAGAGTAGACTTTTCTTGGAGCTTTTCTTTTGTTTTGCTTTCCTTTCTTTTCTTTTCTTTTTCCTTTCCTTTCTTTCTTTTTTTTTTTTTTTTTAAAGATTTTATTTATTTATTTGACAGAGAGAGACACAGCGAGAGAGGGAATACAAGTGAGGGAGAGGGAGAAGCAGGCTTCCCGCTGAGCAGGGAGCCCGATGTGGGGCTCGATCCCAGGACCCTGAGATCATGACCTGTGCTGAAGGCAGACGCTTAACGACTGAGCCACCCAGGCGCCCCTCCTTTTTTTCTTTTTTAACATTTATCTCATCTTGTCCAAAAATGGAGGTCCCCTCAACATTTTATTTTATTTTAAAGATTTTATTTATTTATTTGACAGAGAGAGACAGCGAGAGAGGGAACACAAGCAGGGGGAGCGAGCGGGAGAGGGAGAAGCAGGCTTCCCGCCGAGCAGGGAGCCCGATGCGAGGCTCGATCCCAGGACCCTGGGATCATGACCTGAGCCGAAGGCAGACGCTTAACGACTGAGCCACCCAGGTGCCCCAATCCCTCAACATTTTAATATATTATTTTTCACACCTTTGGCATCTATCATTGATGAGAAATGTAATTTATAATTTAATTTTAGATACATTATCTTTCCCCTTTGGTTGATTTTTAAGAGTTCTTTTTCTTTTATTTTCAATTTCATTATATGAATGGATGGAGATTTTTTTTTCAAAGAATTTTTTTAGGTTCACAACAGAATTGAGACATAGAAGGACTTCCTATATACTCTCTGCCCCCACATATACATAGTCTCCCCCATTATCAACATTACTTACCAGAATGGTGCATTCATTTATTTATTTACCAAGGATGAACCTACCTTAATACATCATAATCATCCAAAGTCCATGGTTTACATTACAGTTCACTCTTGGTGTTATACATTGTGTGTTTGGACAAATTTATAATGACATGCACCCACTGTTTTTTCATACGGAGCATTTTCACTCCCCAAATTCTCTGTGCTCTGCCTGTTCATCCCCACCACCCCTACCATAGCAACCACTGACCTTTTTACAGTTTTGGCTTTTCCAGAATGTCAGATAGTTGGAATCATACAGTATGTAGCCTTTTAAGATTGGCTTCTTTCACTTAGAAATACATATTTATGTTTCCTGCATGTCTTCTCATGGCTTGATAGCTCATTTCTTTTTAGTGCTGAATAATATTCTATTGTTTGGATACAACACAGTTGATTTAGCTATTCACCTATTGAAGTCCAAGTTGATTGCTTCCAAGTTTTGGCAGTTATGATTAAAGCTGCTCTAAACATTTTTGTGTGGACATAAGTTTTCAACTTACCTGAATATGAAGAAGCACAATTGCTGGATTGTATGGTAAGAGTGGGTTTGTTTTATAAGAAACCACCACACTGTCTTCCAGAGTGGTTGCACCATTTTACATTCCCACCGGCAATGAATGAAAGTTCCTCTTGCTCCACATCTTTGCCCATATTTGATGTCAGTACTCCAGATTTTGGTCATTCGAATAGGTGTATAGTGGTGCATCATTATTTTAATTTACATTTCCCTAATGAGATATGATATGGAGTATCTTTTCATATGCTTATTTGCTATGTTCTTTGATGAGGTGTCTGTTAAGGTCTTTGGTCCTTTTTTTAATTGGGTTTATTTTCTTATTGTTGAGTTTTAAGAGTTCCCACTTCGTATACTTTGGATAACAGTCCTTTATCTTTATAAATGTATTTCTTGCAAATATTTTCTCCTGGTCTTTCTCTTGTCTTCTAATTCTCTTGACATTGTCTTTCACAGAGCAGGCATTTTTAATTTTAATGAAGTCTAGATTATCAATTATATCATGACTCCTGTCTTTGCTGTTGTATCTAAAAAGACATCATCATACCCAAGGTCATGGAGGTTTTCTCCTATGCTATCTTCTAGGAGTTTCAGTGTTTTGCATTTTACATTTTGGTCTATGGTCCATTTTGAGTTAAGGTCTGTGTCTAGATTTTTTTTTTTTTTGCATGTGGATATCCAGTTGTTACAGCACCATTTGTGTAAGAGACTATCTTTGCTCCATTGTATTTCCTTTGCTCCTTTGTCAGATATCAGTTGATTCTATTTATGGGGGTCTGTACCTGACCTCTTTATTCTGTTCAGTTGATCTATTTATCTCTTCTCTCACATTGACACTACACTGTCAGATTACCATAGCTTTACAGTAAGTCTTTAAGTCTCCAATTTTGTTCTTCTTCAATATTGTGTTGGCTGTTCTGGGTCTTTTGCCTCTCCGTATAAACTTTAGCATCAGTTTGTCAACATCCATTAAATAACTTGCTGGGATTTTGGTTGAAATTGCATTGAATCTATAGATAATTTGGGAAGACCTAACATCTTGACAATATTGAATCTTCTTATCCATGAACATAGAGTATGTCTGCATTTGTTTAGTTCTTTGATTTAGTTCAACAGAATTTTGTAGTTTTTCTCACATAGATCGCATACATATTTTGTTAGATTTATACCTAAGTTTAAGATTTTTTGTGTGATTTGTTTTTATTTTGTTCAAGACATTTTAATCTTAATTCTCATCTCTAATTCTGGAAAGTTCTTTGTTATCATCTCTGAGTATTAGTTCTTCCCCAGTCCCTCTCTTCTTTCCTTTTTAGACCTTGTTAGACTATATTGAAGCTTCCTGTGTTTCTTATCTGTCAATTACCCCCATCCAGTCATATTCACTTTCTTTCTTGTTCTCTCACTCTCTCTACCTCCCCCTCTTACAGAATTTCTTTAGATTTGTTCTCTACTTCAGCAGTTTTCTTTTAAGCAAGGTCTACTACTGTGTTATTTAACCTACCAAATGTTTTTCATTCCAATGATATGGTAATATTTAATTAATATTTGGTTACTTTAAAAAAATATCCTTTCCCCAGAGTATCTTATTGCTTCAATATGTTTTCTAAATTATTGTAAGATGTTATTATTTTCTAGTCTCTTATATTCATCTACAATTCCCACTTCTTGAAGTGTCAACTTTGGTGTCTGCTGATTAACCCTGATGGTGATTTATTTCTTCATGTAGTCTTTGACATTTAATTTTGCTCATCTTTAGTGAGCTCATCTTTAGTGAGAGTTTCCTATAAGCTTTGAGCTGGGAAAGAGTCTCTAAGGACAGAGATTTTCATGTTGTGTTTATTGGATCCCTAGGAATTTTAGTGGTCTTGGATCACTTTTTATATTAACTATTCATCTGGGGTTCTTTTTTTTTTTTTTTAAAGATTTTATTTATATATTTATCAGAGAGAGAGCGCACAAGCAGGGGGAGCCACAGGCAGAGGGCGAAGCACGATCTCTACTGAGCAGGGAGCCCAATACCAATATGGGACTTGATTCCAGGACACTGGGATCATGACCTGAGCTGAAGGCAGACGCTTAACTGACTGAGCCACCCAGGCACCCCCATCTGGGGTTCTTAAACTATGAATGTAGAAAAAAAAATTAGACCCCTTACCTTGTGTAAGTTTAAGATTTCTATTTCTCATGGGTGATTTGTTTTGTTTTGTTTTTAAATTCAAGGTCCGGGGCACTCAGCAAACATCTTTGCTCTTTGTTTGGGCTAGTAAGCAGGCTTTGTACAGTCTTATTTTTTCACTTGCATGACTGTTCTTTAATGTGTTGGGCTTCTCTCTGGCCGAGAGGTATGGATGGAACTTCAATACCTGTTCTTCTTCCTTGTGTAGACCAATTGCCCCTAAATCTGAAATTAAAGCCCAGTGGAAGGGCGCATGGATGGCTCAGTCAGTTAAGCATCTGCCTTGAGTTCAGGTGATCCTGGGGTCCTGGGATGGAGCCCTGCATTGAGCCCCACATCAGGCTCCCTGCTCAGTGGGGAGTCCGCTTATCCCTCTCCCTCTGCCCCTCCCCCCACTTGTGCGTGCTCTCTCTCTCTCCGTCCCCTCAAGTAAATAAATAAAATCTTGAAAAAAAAAAAAAAACCCAGTGGATTGTTGAGGCTCTGGCTTTGATTTTCTTTGGTTTTTGGAATCTGGGGAATATTTGTCTTTTGGAGCTCACCTATGTAATTACATTTATTTTTTTGGTTATTTTTTGTTGTAATTTTATGTGCCTGTGGTGGGAAGTGCACATTCATATCAGGTGTGTATACTATGGCCAGAGTCCTGAATTCACATTTGAGGGAGATCACTCGTCCATATATCCCGTTGTATTGGCACATAAATACTCCTTGGTCCTCTGCTTTTTTCTTTTAAAATTACTTATTAAACACATTGCTATATTGCAACTATTACTTGAAAAAGCAGTATGGTATTTGCTGTATTAATATGATGACACATATCCTAGCATCTCCATAAAACTGGGCAAGTGTTTGATGATGTCTTTCTGTTTTCGAAGCACTTGTTTTAATTCCTTTAAGGCCTTAAAGAAACCTACCTTTTACAAATCCTGACTTTTATCCCCATTGAGCATATGAAGATATTGAGATGAAGAGAAGTTGTTACATTACATTATTTGCTATCACAAAAGATTTTCTGTGAAGGAGGCAGTGCAATTAATACCTTCACTGATGTTAAAAAAATCAGTTCCTAAAATGCAAGTAGGTGTGCCTATGTAAGAAGAAAATTATGTACATTAAAAAGCCATAGACATAACTAAAAGATGATCCCCTGGAACAAATTTTGCAGTGACTGTGAGAAAGGAAAGTTAATATACTTAGCATAAACTCCTATAAATAAGGTAAGAAAGATGAGTAGCTGCATAAAAAAATCGGCATTACATATAATTCCCAGAAGAAGAAAAAGAGGCCTACAGAATAAATCTGCTAATAATGAAGTCAGTACAAATAAATACTACAGGAGATTCCATGACTGGACTCCCAATCATACCAAATTTCTTGACAAAGAGATTTAAGAAAGAATACTAATTGGTACTGGTGAAGGCACCTGTGAAATGGGTGCATATGGGAATTTTTTTTTTGAATTTTTTTCAATATTTATTTATAGCCTGAAAATTATTAACATGCTGAAGATCCAGTAATTGTATTTCTAGGGATTTACTTTAGGGAGATAATCGGAAAGATGCATAAAGATTCACATCAAAGAAAAAAAAAAATCAGTTCCTAGACTGGCATTTTCCACAGGACTGACTAGTACAGTGATACGTACTACACGGACCCACTCTTTCACGTCATAGTACAGTGTGAATCTTGTATCATGGAAGGTGATTATTTTATGATTTAACAGTTGTCTTTTAATGGACATTTATTTATTATTTACTCCCAGTTAGGCAACTGCTGAATCAAAGGATGTGCTTATCTGATAATCTGATGTTGCCAAATTTTCCTCCAGAGAGATCACACCGACTTATGCTTTCACTAGCACTGCACTGATAACAGGATCTAGCAAAACTTCTACAAAAATAAATTCCAAGCTGTAGATAATATAACAAAAGCGATCTCTCCCAACTTACCACATGCCCCAGGTTCATGAGACTTACTTTTCTGGATCTAGAACAGTGGTTTGCAAAGCACGGGTCAGAGCATTAACATCCCCTGGAATTTGTTAGAACTGTTTGGTGGGATCCCCCTCCAGACCTCCTGAGTGGGGAGTGTGTGGAACTCAGCAATCGGCCTTAATCACTTCCAGGTGGTTCTGCTGAAGGCCAAGTTGGAGAACCACGGGGCTTGAAGCCACGTCTCCTTGTGTCACTCAGAGGTCAGCTCCAGTTCTTGACTCCTACATCCTTCTTCATTCAGGCAAAGAAATCAAATTCCTGGGGCTTGATTTATCGCAGTCTCTTCTAGCTTTTCGTTCCTGCTTCTCCGTGTCTCTTGGTAGGGCAGTTTGGCTGCTGATGGTGGTTCTTGTGTCTACATTGCCCTGACCCAGATGCAGAGCTGAATCCATTTTTCTTAACGCAGACACGTACGATCCATTCACGTGAAAGACATTTGAACGTGTGGAAACTGCAGGATGATGGTTTGGGGCAAGGAAGAAGTTTATATCTCAGGAAAACAAACAACTTAAAATGAAACGTGAGATGTGCCCAATCTAAAATCCCCAGCCATTCCTTTTTCATCCTCTCATTTTCCTCTCTTCCTCCTCCTGCCTTTGTTGCTGTTGTAATAGGGTGAGCGAGTAAGAAATTCCATTTGTTTGCTTGTCTTCTGTAGTAACCAGGGTTTTTATTGCAGGAGATAGAACCTCCCCACCTATTTTAAGAAAAAAAGGATTTCACTGTAGAGTATATGGCAGCTTTCAGAATTATGTGAGGGTGCCAGGGAAATAAGCTTATTTTTAGGCACTCAGGCACGGGTAACATATCCTCATTTTTTTGTGTCTGTCCTCATTTCTTTCATTAGGATTTTCTAAATTTCTTTGAATATGTTTTTTTGTAGTCTCAAATCAATATCCAATTAAGTGTTTATTGCCTCTCATGAGTTCATGACAGTTTTTGGTTGCTGTCCATTGATTTTCCAGTCTCCCCTGCAGAAGGTGCACTAACCTGTGCTGATAGGAGGGACGTGGTTTGGAGGCGTGGGTCTCGTGCAGCTGAAAGGCCACACTCCCATCACTGAGGCAATTGAGACTGACTTTGATGAAATGTTTGCCATTGAGCTTCTCTTACCTTTCTTTCTTTTTTGGAGGCTCTACCAGGGCCTTGGGATTGAGGGGGTTTCAGATTAGACCCCTGTTCAGTGGTGACTTTTTGCCAGCAAGCAGGGCCAGATCTCATGACAGGTGTTGATCCTCCACTGAACGTGAGCGTCAGATCAGGCTGATCCTTGAGCCAGGGGCTAGGTATCTGTAAGGCTCGTGGAGGGCCTGCCTCTATAAAACGGGAATATTAATGATCTGAGGGTAAATCCCTCAGCAGGAAAGTCTTCTAGGAGCCAGCTTTTCAACTATCCTATATTAACTGTCTCTCGGATTTTCCAACATCCTAGGTTCCAAACTGTTAACAGCCGCCAATACACTTCTGGTGACAGGGTCACTCTGCCACCTTGTGGCCATGCTGGAGAACTGTACTTCCCCAATGTCCGATTTCCCCCTACATCCTTGTACCTTGCAGAGCTGGAATCGGTCACCCTGGGTTGTTTCTGCCTTTGCCTTTGAGGACAGTACAATTTGAAGAGACATGTCACAGCACATGCCAAAAGAAGACTTCCTAACAGTTTTAAACAGATATATATGTGCCAGAAATTTTTATTTCCTGTGTAAGAGCATCCTGGCATATCAGGTAATGTGTGTTCAAAGTCAAAATGGGCCAATGTTATGTCCCAAAGCTGTTTCAAGGATGTTCTGGGAGAGATCTTGTAGTTTTCCTGGAGATTTCAGTGAATGTTGTGTCGTAGGTATTAATTTTAGATTACGATATTATCATTGTTTTAGGTCACATTCCTTTATTTCTCTAAATTACATTGAATTAGTTGTCCAGCTGGAGGGGAAAACTCAATCATTACTAAGGTAACTTTGCCCACTTCCTGGGCTTGTATAAGAATCCCAGGCTAGGGGAGCCTGGGTGGTTCAGTCGGTTAAGTGTCTGCCTTTGGCTCAGGTTATGATCCCAGGGTCCTGGGATCAAGCCCCTGCATTGGGCTCTCTGCTCAGTGAGGAGTCTTCTTCTCCCTCTGCCTTCTGTTGCTCCCCCTGCTTGTGCATGCTCTGCTCTGCGCTCTCTCTCTCTCTCTCTCTCTGTCAAATAAATAAAATCTTAAAAAAAAAAGAATCCCAGGGTAATGCAGTGCACAGATATGGCATAGGGCCTGGTCAGCTGTCCACCTTCGGCTCCATCACGATGCTCGCATGGTCCGATAGACCGAAGACCAGAACAGCACTGAGGCCAAGTCAGGCGACTCTCCCAGCTGCCCTACCACTGACCACTCTGGTGCATCGTGTCCATCCACTGCCGGCTTTCTGGAGCGGTGCCTCCCATCAACCATGCAGGCACAATGAGAATGGGGTCTGGGTTTCTGACAGACTACAATCCCTTAAACTCAGTCCTTTCTTGGTCTTCAGGAATATCCATTTCTACTCCCTTCCGACATTGGCTTTCCTCCACAAACCACTGTCTGAATGGAAACTTTCATGAATACCTTGCAACTTCCATTTATGACCCTGCGATACACAAAACCATTAAAAATCTCAGGTGACTCTGGCCACGGAGTCCAGACCTCCACACATACATTTGCTTACCTTCTTGGGAAGGAGAAGGAAAAATGCTGACAGCAAAAGAAGCAGGAAGGAAGCACAAACTGACATCTCAATAAATCATGCTGCTCCGTTGTGTTCGTTGAGGCCACTGCAGGGCAAAAGCATCTCTTTACTTGGGTCAGCCCTAACCATTGAAAGGTGTTTGTTTATTGAATTTTGACCACAGGCTGAGCACTGTCCTGGGTTCTCCCATATGAAGACCTCGAGTGCGGTCCCAAGTAGCTAATGCGAATGGGCACTAAGCACCAGGAGGGGGTGCATGTGCACAGATGCTGAAGGAAGCAGGAAAAGCCACCCACAGGAGATGACATTTGAATGGAGCCTGGAGATAGCAGAGAAAGCTCCACAGTGGGAAAGAAGTGGGGCGCATAGGGACCTGGGGACACTGGGATCAGCAGGAGCACAGGTCTGAGTACTGGAACTGCGCGGCTGATCTCGGGGAATGCACGTGCTAGAGCTATGAGCGGGGGGGTGAGGACAGGTGAGCTGGATTGCAGCCTCATCCCAGAGGACTTCATTTGTGGTATTAAGAAAATCTTCATTTATCTTTTAGGCCAGCAAGTTGCAGTCCATTTGCTGTCGTGTTGGATTCCCGTGGGTTTACTTAGGGGAATGCGCCGGTCCCTCAGGCCTAACTGTGCTTCTGCCTTTTTCTCTCCAGTTCACAAAACTGTAATTAGGCTGGGAGGGAGCCTTGTGGAACATAGTGAGGAGCGAGAGGAGACAAAGAAGCGGGAGTGGAGGGAGAGGTGAGTTAACAGGTATTGGAGCAGGCCACGCAACAGGTGTTCAGGGACTGAGCTCAGGCAATGCATGGGGAAGATAGGGATGAAAGAGACAATGTGGAGATAGAATCCAGGGCTTATAGGTCTGAGATTAGATACACAGGGTGAAGGAGAAATAAAAGAATATAGAGCTTTCAAGACTAGAGAGCTTGTTGGATGAAAATCTCATTGTTTGATACCAAAGGTAAGAGAAGAAGTACTTTTGGAGATCAGGGTAATGAGCAAAGGTCTTCAAAATGGCTGTGACAAGGTGGCTGGTACTTACGGGTTAGTTTTAGCTGAGTGGTATAAAGGGAGCTGAAGCAGCTGGATTAGAGTAATTAAGGGATAAAGGGAGCTGAAGAGGTAGAGCCAGTGAATATAGGCTGTTTTGTCAAGAAATTCATACAAGAGGGTAAGGAGATGAGAGGGCAGCTTAGCATCCCCTTTACCAAGGGAAGATTTGAGTATGTTTAAAGGCTTGGAGGGCAAGAGCCAATGGAGGGGGAGAGACTGAAGATATGAAAAACAGAGGATAATTAATGGTACAATCACCCAAATGAGAGGAAGTCACTGGATTAGGTCAGCCCTGTGGTTCATTTGGAACTAGTTTTGGGGACTACGGACCAATCTGGCTTGAGAATCTACTGAAATGGGCTAGAAATCCTTTGGGATCTCCCTGGGCTGAATGCTAGCATGTGGAGGAAGTAACAGGAAGTGTCCTAGGCTCAGCTGAAGACAGCAGTTTGGTCTCCCAGACTATCAGGATCCTTTTGGAGGGAGCCATGTGTAATTCAAGTTAAAAAAAAAAAAAAATCCCACAGCGTCACTCAGCAGTCCCCATGCTGGGACACACACCTGCATCCCAGGCTTTTGTTTCTGTCACAGAGAATGCTTGGGAGCTCCCGGGCTCCCCGGCTCATTGTAGGAAAAAGGAATGACTCGATCCTGAGTCACTGCTTTTGTACTCAAAACCATGTTATTAGGAGCAATGGAGAATTTCCAGATTAACAGTTTTTTATTAAGTCTTTTGGAAATCCGAGTCTCTTTAATTTGAAATTCTTTAATTTTAACTGATTGTCTTTAAAATGGAAAAAATTTGTTCTTATTTTTTGTCTACCCAGTAACTAGATTGTAAACGCTTTGAAGAAAGGGATTCTCTTATGTTTATCCCTTTGGTGTCCTCTACATCGGATGCATTTGACAAAAATCTATTGCTTTGGTTTGTCCACAAGAAATGCCTCTGTTGCTTTTGTTTGCTCTTGTCTGTGTCGGTGATAATTAGTTAACCTGAATGTTCTTCTGATTACTCTAGAGGCCAACAGCACATCTTTTTGACTCTGTGACAGAGTTTAGGGGTTGGACTGGAAGTTATGAAAATGACAGTTGGTCTGAAGGATCATTTAAAAATTCAAGACATCTTTTTTATTTGAAAGAAAGTCAACTAGGATCCCTTTTCTTTTCTTTTCTTTCTTTTTTTTTTAAGTCAAGTTGATACTATAAACACAGAGTTTTATTGCCTGTTGAATTACTATTGTTTTAAAGTACAGGGTTTAACTTTTTTATTGTTTTTTACCTGTCCCGGACGGACACAGCTTGAAAGCCAGAACTGAAATCATTTTGGACCCTTGAGTTGCTGGGCCCTTTACAGGCTGGGTATCTTTGTCTCCATTGCTATATTCAGTCAGGTTTTAATCAGCAGTGGGAAGCCGACATTTTGTAAATGGGAAACTCAAATTTAGAGAGCAAATGTGCTCCAGACGGGGTTAACCTAAAGTTGACAGATACTGTTGCTTATTTTTTTCTACTTGCATAGCTGTGACTCACGCAGCAAATACCTCCCCACCCCCACTTCACTTGGTATCTAGAAAGGACTTTGGGATCTTACTTTTGTTTGTCTCCTAGTAGTGATAATTCTAGCCCCTTGGTTCTTAAGACCTTTTCTTGGATTTTTCTCTCATCACACTTGCTTTTAGAGAAAACAGGAGGCAAGGTTATATGAACTATGAGTGCTTTATTGGATAAACATTCTTCTCCTTCTGAAAGGACCCAGATAAATTTATTGATTGTTAGCTTCGTGTCCACAAAGCTTTTCTCTTTTTAAAATTCATTAACAAAAAATCACAAAGTTCTTCAAGTTAAGAGGTGACAAAGGTAGAGGGAATGTTTGCACTGCCAGACTCTTTTCAGTGCTATCTGAATCCAAGTTAATTTCCTAAGAAGAGTTAAAGGAATAAGCTTATCTTGTGCCTTTTGGTGGATTAATTAAACTATAATTTTGCATGGAACTACAGATGTATATGTGTATATAATAGGATGATTGTTAAGCTATTCAAAACTATTCTGCCAAATAATTTACCATAAGAATAGAGTGGTAATTATGCTATTTATTTTCTTATCAATCATCGTACCCGGCCAAAGTTTTTCTACATGAAAGGGGATCTAGTTTTTTTGTTTTTTTTTTTGCAGTAAACTTGAGTGTTTTGTATAGGTCTAAAACTGACACAGCTGAAGAAAAGACTCTCACAACTAACTTATCAAATTAACAGATGAACTTCTTATCTTTCTACTCAAATGTTATCCCTAAAGTCCTCAGAGGACTGTGAAAAGGAAGAGCCAGGAATGTGTCTGGTGTTGTTGAAGCACTCTAAAGAGGCCAGTGTACGTGGAGTAGGGGAAGTGAAGGGGAGAGCGGGAAGAGGGGAGGCTAGGAGGTTGGAGGGCCTGATGGAGTAGACTTGAGAGCTGGTAGGGAAGATTTTGGATTTCACTTTGAGAACCAAAGCTAGAAAGGATTTTGATAACAAAAGCAACATGATCTAATATACATCTTAACAGTTTTGCTCTGGTTGCTTTTTCTGAGAATTGACGAATGGTGGATGAAGGGTGACAACCAGTTAGGTAACATGTACCTGGACTCAGTGGGTAGCAGTGTAAATGGTGAGAGTCAGATTTTGGAGATAGAACTGCTAGGATTGGCTGATAGACTAATTTGGGGTATGAGAGAAAGAGAGACACCAAGGATCACTCTAAGGATTTTGACCTGAGCAAGTGGAAGGAAGGAGTTGCCATGAACTTGGAGGGAAGACTGGAAAAGTAGGTTTGGGCAGGTGAGGATTGGAGGAAGGGATCAGGAGTCTAGCTTTGAAAATATTGAGTCTGAGATGCCTATTAAACATCCTAGTAGAGATATTGACTAGGCATTTGGATGTCTGAGTTTGGAGTTCAGGGGAAAGAGCTGGTCTTGGTATAGAAACTTGAGAGTCATCAGCATTTGGGTGATATTTAAAGCTACAGTACCAGCTCACATCCCCAAAGGAGTAAGCAGAAGCGTGGGAAAGAGGTGGCCAAGGATTCAGAGGCCGGGGAGGAGGACTAGCAGAGACTGGGAAGGAGCAATCAGTGAGTTAGGAGGAAAAACAGGAGAGTTAATACCACAGCAGCCAAGTAAACATTTGTTTCAAGGAAGAGAGAATGATCAACCCCATGAGACGTGATCAGTTAGATAAGGATTACCTTTGTGCGGGTTCCTTTAAAAGCAAAACTTGCAGACAAGTGTCTGGGTACAGACATTAATTTGGGAGGCGATCCCAGGAGTAGGAGTGAGAGAATGGGGGAGGTGAGACCGTGTAGGAGAAATGCCAATAAAGTGTGTTATCAAGGTGGCTGCTTTTGATTATGGGGGGGTCAGCTTCACTGCCACATCTGAGAAGAGTACAGAATGTCTGTTCAAACAGTGGAGAGCTAGGACAGTTACTGGCTGAGGGTTTTCTCATGAGTGTTAACTCCCCTCTACTGCACTTGGCAGGCTCCCATGGGAGAAAGCCTTGAGGCAGAAAAGCAGAGAGAAGTGAGGTGGGTGCTTGGTAAGCAATGTTGTCGGTGAGCATAGAACTTTGTACCACAGCTGTGGTTGAGATCAGAGTCAGGCCCAGGGAAGGTGATGGAGACCATCACAAGTGTCTGCTTCAAAGACTAGCCACTGACTGTCAGGTTTTACAAAGTAGACAACTTTGACCTTGAGAAAGCCTTTGATGGAGGGGCCTGGCAAGCCTGATTGGAATAGGTTAAGGAAAGGAGAAGAGGGACTGGAGGGGCGCCTGGGTGGCTCAGTCATTAAGCGTCTGCCTTTGGCTCAGGTCATGATCCCAGGGTCCTGGGATCGAGCCCCGCATCAGGCTCCCTGCTCTGCGGGAAGCCTGCTTCTCCCTCTCCCACTCCCCCTGCTTGTGTTCCCTCTCTCACTGTGTCTCTCTCTCTGCCAAATAAATAAATAAAATCTTTAAAAAAAAAAAAAAGAGGGGGCGCCTGGGTGGCTCAGTTGGTTAAGCGACTGCCTTCGGCTCAGGTCATGATCCCAGGGTCCTGGGATCGAGTCCCACATCGGGCTCCCGGCTCGGCGGGGAGCCTGCTTCTCCCTCTGACCCTCTCCTCTCTCATGCTGTTTCTCTCTCGCTCACTCTCCAATAAATAAATAAATAAAATCTTTAAAAAAAAAAAA
>NC_138377.1:34376199-34412803 GCF_054177405.1 Leptonychotes weddellii | reverse complement strand
CTGCTCAGTGGAGAGCCTGCTTCTCCCTCTCCCTCCCCCTGCCACTCTGCCTACTTGTGCTCTCTATCTCTCTGTCAAATAAATAAATAAAATCTTAAAAAAAAAAAAAAAGATAGGAGAAATACCAGCATTTAGGCTGATGGGAGTGATTCGATAGAGAGGAAACTATGTGTGAGGAGAGAAAGAGGAATGGATAGGACAGTGCCCTGGAGTGGGTGTGCCTAGTGCCTAAACGGGGCACTGGCCTTAGATGGGAATGTGGACACTTCATCGGTAGTAAAGGGACACAAAGGGTACCTGGAAAGTTGGTCCTTTCTGGTCCCTGCCTGTGAAAGAGGAAACAAGGTCATCAACCTAGAGCAAAGAGCCAAGAGGTGGGATGGTGGGACATGCTGGCAATCTGGGGAGAAAGGAGAGGGAGGGAGGGTCCTTTGGGACTGCCCTATGGGGAGTGGGGTGTGGCCCGCCCCTTGAGCTCTTGGTTACTGCCCTTCGAGGAGGTAAGTACAGAAAGTGAGAGTAAGCATTTAGAAACTTTTGCAGCAATTGACATCGCTGAGATATTTTAATAGTATTTTACAAAAGTATTGGTCTGTAAGGGATTGGAAATAAGAACATCTGGCCCCTCCCAACAGATCGTTTGTGAGGCTTGGGGCTAGGAGAGTGGGGCTGGGGGAATGGATTGGGAAATCAGGAAAGATTGCCACAGGCATTGAGAATCCCTCTGAGGCTCGTGGCCAGGAATGTAACTGCAAGGCTCCTCAGCTCATCCGGCTTTTTCTCTGGCCTTGCTCAGCTGTGTTGAGATGGGATGTCAGCAGGGTTGGCAGAGAGTAGGCTTTTACCAGGGTGCAGTTTTGCTAAGTGGGTCCGAGGCAGCGGAAAGATGCAAGTGAGTGCAGGGACTGTGCAGTGAGCCGAAAAACTGTAAACTAGGGAAGGAAGGAAGCAAATCTTGAGGAGGGCGAGGGATACTGGAAGGGGAGTGGGATCCAGGGAATGTAGATCCTGGAAGAATAGAGGGTGGTGTAGAGCGGGGACTCTAAGAGGAGTGAACTAGAAATCTAGGAAGTGGTGACCAGAGAGCCGGATTCTTGGTAATGAGATTCATCACAACCCTGCTCGCGAAGCAAACACTGGGAACGAACCTGAACATGTTATTTTGCATGTATACAATGGACAGTTTGGAAGCCACTAGAAGTCATGTTGTTGTACTATTTCTTTATGGAAATGCTCATGATATGTTAAGTGAAGACAAAGTAGATTACAAAATAATTCACAAAATTAAGTTAGAAAATTTACAAAGATCATTTTTTTCTCTTTTTTAATTTAAATTTTGTTAACATATAGTGCAATATTGGATTCTGGAGTAGAATTCAATGATTCAGCACTTACATACAACACCCAGTGCTCATCACAACAAGTGCCCCCTTTAATCCCCATCACCCGTCTAGCCCATCCTGCATCCCCTTCCCTCCATCAACCCTCAGTTACAAAGATAATTTTTAATGGTAAAAATATAAACATTTTTTTTAAGATTTTATTTATTTTTTTGAGACAGAGAGAATGAGAGAGAGAGAGCACATGAGAGGGGGGAGGGTCAGAGGGAGAAGCAGGCTCCCTGCTGAGCAGGGAGCCCGATGCGGGACTCGATCCAGGGACTCCAGGATCATGACCTGAGCCGAAAGCAGTCACTTAACCAACTGAGCCACCCAGGCGCCCAAAATATAAACATTTTAATGCACAGAAGTCTTAACCATGGTAGAGTCTGGATGGTTGAATTACAGGTGCATTTTACTTTTTGTTTGATAACATTTTCATACTTTCTTGCTATATGCTTATATTCTTATAGCTTTACTGAAGTATTCACATGCAATAAAATTCACCAATTTTAAGTGCACCATTCTGTAAGTTTTGAAAAATGTACAGTTTTGTAACTACCACTGCATTTATAACATAGAACATCTTCCTCACCCCCAAAATTTTGCTCATGCCCCTGTGCGGACAGTCCCCTACCCCCTCTTCCGAACCCCTGACAACTAGTCATATGTTTTCTATCACTACAGTTTTGCCTTTTCTAAAGTTTCATATAGATGGTGTTAACAACTAAAATTCAAGTGAGTAAATCTGGAGATCTAATTGGCTTTATTAAATAATACATGAACTGGGCAGCATCCCATTTAGCAAGTAGAGGGGAGCTCCACTAAGCTAAACAAAAAAGCTTTTTAAAGGTAGCAGGCATGAAAAAATGAAGAAAGGAATTTATTACCAAGAAATGCATTGGTTAGGCAAGGTTACCCTCCTAAGAGGAACAGAAGGGATATATCAGTAAGTTTCCTAGTATTGACCAGGAAATTCTATGTTGACTGACTAAAGGTTACATTTCTGGGGGTTGAAACTACAGTTAGGTTGGTATTAAGTTTTGATTTACTGACTGGGGTCTTAATCTAGGTGATGACATTTTGGGCCTGGGGTTTTAATTTTAACAATGGAATCATATAGTATGTTGTCTTGTGACTGGCTTCTTTCTTAACATAATACTTTAGAGATTCGTCATTGCTCTTGCATGTATCATTGGTTCTTTTTTACATGGAGGAATATTCTATTGTATGGATGTACATTCACCAGTTGATGGACTTGGGGTTGTTTTAGGTTTTCGACTGTCATGAATAAAGCTGTTATAGAATGCTCACAGGTAAGTGTTTGTTTGGACACATGTTTTCATTTCCCTTCAGTAAATACTTAGGAGGTCAGTTGCTAGGTTGTATGGTAGGCATGTGTACATTTAACTCTATTAAAAATTGCCAAAATGTTTTCCAAAGTGGCTGTACCATTTTATATTCTCACCAGCAATGTATGAGGTTTCCAGTTACTTTACATCTTTAGTAACAATTGATACTGTGAATTTATTTTTATTTTAGCCATTCTAGTAGGTATAAGGAGACATCTCCTGGTGACATTTACATTTTTACATTTTCCTTATGACTAATAATATTGAACATCTTCTCATGGGCTTATTTGCTATCTACATATCTGCTTTAGTGAAGTGTCTGTTCTAGTCTTTTGTCCATTTAAAAATTGCTTTTGTCTTTTTATAGTGTTATGAAAGTTCTTTATTCTGTATACAAATTCTTTGTCAGGTATATGTTTTGCAGATATTTTCTTGTAGCTTGTCACTTGCCTTTTCATTTAAGGGATACATCAGTATATCTTGAAGATACACTTCCAGTGTATTTTGAAGAGCAGAAGTTTTTAATTTGGATAAAATGTAATTTTTCATTTTTTGACTTTATATTTTATGCATTCGTTCTACTTTAAGAGTTAGTTGCCTAACCCAGAGTTATAAGTATTTCTTCCCATGCCTTTTTTCTAGAAGTTTTAAAGTGTTAAATGTTACATTTATTATCCTTTTAATATTTATGTTATGAGCTAAAGGTCAATGTTCATTGTTTTTGCATATGGACATCTAATTGTTTTAGCACCACTTGTTGAAAAAGATTGTCCTTTCTCCATCAAATTGCCTTGGCACTTTTGTTGGAAATTAAATGACCATATATGTGTGGGATTATTTCTAGAATCTCTATTCTCTTTAAATGATCTTTTTGTCTGTCTTTACATAAGTACCACACTGCCTTGATTACTATATGTGTGTGTGTGTGTGTGTGTATTGCAGTCAGGTAGTATAAATTACCCCACTTTGTTTTTTTCAACACTGTTTTAGGTAATTGAGGTCATTTGTATTTCCATGTAAATTTTAGAATTAGCATGTCAATTTCTATGAATATGTTCTCTCTGGATTTTCTTATACAGCAATATGATGAGAAAAAGAAATAAAAGGCATACAAATTGAAAAGGAAGAAATAAAACTCTCTTTATTTGCACTTTCATCCTCATGGTGATTCATTTCCTCATGTGGCTTATGAGAATTTTGCTAGCTCATCTTCAGTGAGAGTTGCCCCAATACTCCATACCTTGAAGACCCATATGTCCTGGCCTATGAATTGGAATCTACAGAAAAGCTACTAGAAGTAGGAAGTGAGTCTAGCAATTTCACAGGATGTAAGATAAAATATACAAAAAACAATTTTTCTATATTACTAGCAATTAAAACAATAATATTTAGAATTAAAAAACAATACTATGTACACTAGCATTCAAAATGTGAAATACTTAGGGAACAAGGTAATGAAAGACTGTAGTGTTGAAGAAAATGGCCTTGCTCCCAGACTTAGAGAGAAAGCATTCAGTCTTTTATCATTAAGTCGGATGCTACCTCTAGGTTTGTTGCAGATGCTCTTTGTCAGGTTAAAACAGTTGCCTTCTATTCCTAGCTTGCTGAGCATTTTGTTGAAGAATGGATGCTGAAGTTTGTCAACTGCTTTTTCTGCATCTATTGAGAAGATGACTTAGTTTTTCTTCTTGAGTGTTAATATGCAGAGTTACATTGATTTTGAATGTTAACCCATTTTTGCTTTACCCGGATAAAGGCTACTTGGTCTTACATATTATCCTTTCTTTTGTATTGTTGGATAAAATTTTAAGAATTTTTGTGTTAATGTTCTTGTTCATGAAAAATATTGCTCTAAGTTTTCTTAATGTTTTTGTCCAGTTTTGGTATCAAAATAATTTTGGCCTCATAAAATGAGTGGGGAGATGTTTCTTAATTTTCTATTTTATTAAACTGTGCAAAGCTGGTATTATTTCCTTTTTAAATGTTTGGTAGAATTTCCTAGTGAAGGCTTCTGGTTCTGGAGGTTTTTATTTAAAAATACAAATTCAATTCCTTTAACAGATGTGAGCCATTTGGGTTGTTTGTTTTTGTATACAAAAAGCTAAAGATATTTTTTGTGGTAAGAGCATTTAACATAAGATCTACTTCTTTTTTTTATTTTTAATTTTTTTTTTTTAAGATTTTATTTATTTATTTGACAGAGAGAGAGACAGCGAGAGAGGGAACACAAGCAGGGGGAGTGGGAGAGGGAGAAGCAGGCTTCCCACTGAGCGGGGAGCCCGATGCGGGGCTCGATCCCAGGACTCTGGGATCATGACTTGAGCCCAAGACAGACGCTTAACGACTGAGCCACCCAGGCGCCCCCATAAGATCTACTTCTTACAATATTTTTAAGCATACAATATAGTATTGTTAATCATAGGCCCTATGTTGCACATAAATCTTCAGAACTTACTTATTTTTCATGACTGAAACTTTTTACCCTTTGACCAACACCCCTCCATGTGTCCCTCCCCCAGCCCTTCGTAACCACCGCTCTACTCTCTGCTTCTCTGTGTTTGACTATTTTAGACGCCACCTAGGGGTGAGATCATGTAGTATTTGTATTTCTGTGTCTGCATTATGTGTTAGCATAATGTTCTCCAGGCTGCCTATGTTGTTGCAAAGGGAAGGATTTATTTTTTAAGTCTGAATAATATTCCATTGTATGTTTATACCACATTTTCTTTATCCATTCATCCATTGGTAGACATTTAGGTTATTTCCATATATTGCCATTTGTAAATAATGCTGCAATGAAAATGGGAGTGCAGATTTCTCTTTGAGACCTTCATTTCAATTCTTTTGGATATATAACCAGAAGTGGGTTTGCTAGATCAAATGATAATTCTATTTTTAATATTTTGAGGAAACTCCAAATTGTTTTCCATAGTGGCTACACCAATTTACATTTCCACCAACCACTCCCTCTTGTCCACATTCTCACCAACACTTGTTTTTTCTCTTTCTTTCTTTTCCTTCCTTCTTTCTTTTCCTTCCTTCTTTCTTTTCTTTTCTTTTCTTTTCTTTCTTTCTTTCTTTCTTTCTTTCTTTCTTTCTTTCTTTCTTTCTTTCTTTCTTTCTTTCTTTCTTTCTCTCCCTCTCTCTCTCTCTCTCTCTCTTAATAATAGCCATCCTAGCATGTGTGAGGTGGCTTGTTTTTCCCTGATGATTAGTGGTTTTGAGCACCTTTTCATATACTTTTGGCCATTTTTGTTTTCTTCAGAGAAATGTATATTTAGGTCCTTTGCCTATTTTTTTTTTAAAGATTTTATTTATTTATTTGACAGAGAGATAGAGAGAGAGCACAAGTAGGCAGAGTGGCAGGCAGAGGGAGAGGGAGAAGCAGGCTCTCCGCTGAGCAGGGAGCCAGACGTGGGGCTTGATCCCAGGACCCCAGGATCATGACCTGAGCTGAAGGCAGCCACTTAACCGATTGAGCCACCCAGGTGCCCCCCTTTGCTTATTTTTAATCAGAGTTTGTTTGTTTTTGCTTTTGAATTTGTGAGTTCTTTAGTTTTAGGTATTAACCCTTTATCAGATACAGAGTTTATGAATATTTTCTCCTTTTCCTTAGGTTGCCTTTCTATTTTGTTAATTATTTTCTTTGCTGTGCAGAAGTGTTGTAGTTTGGTGTAATCCTACTTGAGCAAAGTAGGATTGACAATGAGTCAAGAACTCATTGCCCAGTCTAATGTTTAGAAAGGTCTTCCCCTATAGTTTCTCTTAAGAGTTTTGTTTCAGGTTTTATGTTTAAGTCTTAAATAATTTTGAGCTGATTTTTATATGGTCCAATTTCATTGTTTTGCATGGGGACATCCAGTTTTCCCAGCACCATTTATTGAAGAGACTATCTTTTTTCCCATTGTGTGTTCTTGCCACCCTGGTTGAAGATCAGTTGACAGTATATGCATAAGTTTATTTCTGGGTTCTCTGTTATATTGTTCTATATGGTGTGTGTTTGTGTGTGTGTGTGTGTGTGTGTGTGTTTGTGTTTATTTGAGAGAGAGACAGAGACAGAGAGAACACGAGAATACAAGCAGGAGGGGCAGAGGGGGAGAGAGAGAGAGAATCTCAAGCAAACTCCGCACTGAGCATGGAGCCCGATGCGGGGGTTCAATTTTAGGACCCTGAGATTACAACCTGAGCTGAAACCACGAGCTGGATGCTCACCCGACTGTACCACCCAGGCATCCCTGGTCTATATGTGTGAGTACCCTGATGTTTTGATTACTATAGCTTTATAATAGTTTGACATCAGGGAGTGTGATATTACCAGTTTTGTTCTTCATGTTCAAAATTGTTTTGTCTATTGGGGCACCTGGGTGGCTCAGTCGGCTAAGCGTCTGCCTTCGGCTCAGGTCATGATCCCAGGGTCCTGGGATCGAGCCCCGCATCGGGCTCCCTGCTCGGCGGGAAGCCTGCTTCTCCCTCTCCCACTCCCCCTGCTTGTGTTCTCTCTCTCGCTGTGTATCTCTCTCTGTCAAATAAATAAATAAAATCTTAAAAAAAATTGTTTTGTCTATTTCAGGTCTTTTGTGGTTCTAAATGAATTTTTTTTCTGTTTTTGTAAAAAAAAGTCATTGGGATTTTGATAGGGATTGCATTGAATCTATAGATCACTTTGGGAAATATGGGCATTTTAATAATATTAATTCTTCAAATACATGAACCTGGGGTGTCCTTCAGTTTGTCTTTTTAAATCTTATGGTTTATTTTACTTTGTCAAACTTTTCATTTAATCATGTATTTTCCTGATTTCGCTTAGTTGTCTGTGTTCACTTGTAGTTCATTGAACTGCTTTAAGGTGATAATTTTGAATTCTTTATCAAGCAATTGATAGATCTCCATTTCTTTAGGGTCAGTTACTGGAGCTTTATTAGTTTCCTTTGGTGATGCCGTATCTGCCTGATTCTTCATGATCCTTCATGATCCTTGTAGCTTTGCATTGATGTCTGCATTTGAAGGAGCAATTACTTCTAATCTTTACAGACTGGTTTCAGCCAGTAAAGATCTCCTGCTGGGGTCCCAGGCAGATGGAACTAACTCTAGAGCCACTAACTCTAGCGGGGCTAAAGCTGGCCGAGGAGATTGCTTTCAGGTCCACGGTTGGGCCTGTTGTTGGTGGGCCCGCTAGAAGGGCACAGGTTAATACGGCTCCTGCTGGGGGTCCTGGTGTCCAGGACTGCCTCTGGGACCGTGGTTGAATGGGTTAAGAGTAGGGTCATAGGGCTACTTCTGAGTCCACAGTTGGGTCCACGGTGGGCAGGCCTGTTTACTAGGATTGTGGGCAGGCGGGATTGGTGGTAGGATCTTGGATGGGCTGGGCTGGAACTGAGTCCACAGGGAGATGGGACTGCTCCTGGGTCTGCATCCATGTCTGAAATTGGCAGGCCTGCCTTTTCAAAGTGGCTTTCCTAGTTCTTGGACTCTACCATGGTGTTTCAACCTCTGACCTAGATCCCAAAGCTCTCACAGAGGTACTTTTGTCTATAGATTGTTGAAAAAATCTGTGTTTCTGTGGGGGGATGAGGGCTGAGGACCTCCTGAGCTGCTATCTTGCTAACATCAGTATTTGTTTCTTTTTGAATGGACTTTTTAGTTGGTGAGTTTAGACCATTTCTGTTTAAGGTAATTATTATTAATGTTGGACTTAAATCTATCTTGCTGTTTATTTTCTATCTGTCTTTTCTGTTCCTTGTTCATTTTTCTTTGTTTCCTACCTTTTTTTTGGATTAAAGGAGTATTATGTTTCTATTTTTCTTGGGCAAGTTACTTGGCTTCCTTAAGCTTCATTTTTTAACCTGTAAAATGTATGGATGATTTTACCTCCCTTACAATATTGTGGCATGGATTAGAAATAAAATATGAAAAGTATTCAATACATAGTAGTTGTTATTAATAGTTGTAATCACACTATGTATATGGCTCCATATCCTGATTTTAAATCCAATTATAAACATTTGGTGCATTGTTTTATAGCATTCATTGATGCATAGTGAATTAACAAATGCATAATCATAGGAGTGCCTGGGTGACTCAGTCTGTTAAGCATGTGCCTTTGGCTCAGGTCATGGTCCCAGGGTCCTGAGATCGAGCACCACGTTGGGCTCCCTGCTCAGCGGGAAGCCTGCTTTTCCCTCTCCCACTCCCCCTGCTTGTGTTCCTGCTCTTGCTATCTCTCTCCCTGTCAAATAAATAAATAAAATCTTTAAAATAAAATAAAAATAAAGTAAGAATCCCAATAAACTCTAAATATATATATATGCACATGCACATATATATCAAAGTTATGCTATGAGTAAATGTTATTCACAAAAGAGATTTGTTTCCTGGTAGACATTCTAAAAATATCACTATCCATGACTATCCATGGCCAACATCTGGACAAAAAGTACAATGGGGGGGAGACAAGCAGCTCACAGAGTTCTGATGAAAGGAGGATAGCAAACATTAGAGCACATCTGAGATCACATAGCCAAATTTCACAGTTTTTCACAATTCACATGCTCTCTTTTCCCAGCATCTATCTACAGTCAATATTTTAGACAGCTCATTCTCACTGAGCTCTCCTTAACAAATAATTGCCTTTCACAAGAAACCAAACAATAAGGCTAATTAATTTGCTAATATCACTCTTTATCTATGAATATAATGTTTTAGTATGATTCTCTTCTTTAGTTGACTCAAAACAGATTCTGCAAAGTGAATTGCTTGACGGAAATGAATCATGAAATATTCTGTAATGTAAGCAAATTGTGCAAAACAAAACTCAGTTTTTAGAGACTGAGTTACACTTCCAAACAGATAAGAACTAACTTCTCTCCCTGAAAAGAAGAAAACAAGAGGAACTATGAAGTGGGATAAGGGGCACTTAAACCAAAGTGAGTATCTTCCCAAACCTCGAGATCAGGAGCAGAGTTCAGAGTGAGATGTGCCCTTGGTCTCAGCAAGTAACTCCTTACTACTCAGCCCTCTTCTCTGTTACCATAGACAATAGTGAGGAAGAAATTTTTTTCCCTTGGGAAGAGATAGAAAGGGGCCAGGAAGGCACAGGAAGGCCTGAGGAGCTAGTGAGATCCAGTTAATTTCAGGTGAACTGGTGCAGGGAGATCTCTTACACAGGTTTCAAACCCAGACTGAGCTTCAAATTGGCTGTATTGAGAATTTTTAAATTTACTTAAGACAGCTACAGGTATGAAGATATATTGTGTTCATGGGGAAAATTGTAAATAATCCAGGCATACTTTATGTCTATAACTCAGGGAATAGTTTATGATTATTAATTTGATTTTTAAAAATTTTTAATTTTTTTAAATTAAAGACTTTATTTATTTTGACAGAGAGAGAGAGAAAGAGACAGTGAGAGAGGGAATACAAGCAGGGGGAGTGGGAGAGGGAGAAACAGGCTTCCTGCAGAGCAGGGAGCCCAAAGCAGTGTTCGATCCCAGGACCCTGGGATCATGACCTGAGCCGAAGGCAGACACTTAACGACTGAGCCACCCAGGCGCCCCTATATTTTTTATTCTAAAAATCTTTCCTCGCCTGAATAGGGATGATATAAAGAGGGCCAGTGGGGCAGAGAATCTCTACATGACACATGAGAAGTGATAAAATATCTTTAATTTATGAATTATTTCCTATTTTTGACCATTAATCCCAGCTATCCATCAGAATATAGTAAAGATAGAATTTCCTGTTAGGTTAAAAGTAAGGTGATGTTCTTACCTACCCTGTGGCTTTCTAGGCAATTGTAGACTGACTATATTGTTTTTAGAGGTATTGAAAAAAGAGCTTGTGGCCCCCTCTTACTTTTCGTATGTGTTATGGGACTTGGGCCATGTTTAATGAGCAGTTATCCATGTTACAAGTAAAGCGGAATATGTTCTGCCTTCAGAAACTACATTGATTAATGCTTGGAAAAATATACTGGCCAATTTTGGGGTCAGGGTGAGATACAAAGAATGTTTCTTCTTTGTGCCCCCATGCCTTTGTGTTCAGGGGTTACTGTGCTTCAGAGATAAGCCTTTATACTTTTAATTTATGTTTGAAAAAAGATTAAAGGCCTTCTAAGTGAAAAATCTTGGGAATCATAAGATAGTGGAGGTCCCTAATACTGTTTAATCTGTAGGATCTAAAAAGTGGCCTTTGTATTAAATAGGCTAACTTTATAGAATTTAAGATTTTTCAGAACCAGAGAAGCAAGATCTAATTTGTTTTACATGTTCTGACACTTTGCACATAGAAATTTTCCATTTGGTGTGAATCGTGTGCCAAATGATGAAATGTATTGCCACTTGAGAGTCTAGTTATTCTAAATATAAAATTAAAAGAAGTAGAGGAGATGAGCTCCAGAAATGGAGACAGAACACACGGAGTGGGTTTTTTGTTGTTGCTGTTTTTTTTTTTTTTTTTGCCTGGGACAGTTTCATTTTGGTGGCTTAAGAGTCGTGCCCAAGCACTTGAGCACCTTGTCAGGCATAGTGCAGCTGTGGACTAGCGAGCACGGACAACACCTGGGAGCTTGGAACAGCGGGAGACTCTCAGACCTGCTGAGGCAGAGTTGGCATCGTAACACAATCCCTGTGAGATTCAGAAGCAAATTCCATTTGAAGGGCACTCCTTGAAAAGGACGAGATCTGCCTATGCATCACCGGATGTCAGTGCTGTGGCTTTAGCATGTGGATACGTGATCCTTCCTGATTCCCCAGGGGCTAGTCTTGGAAGAGAATGGCCATGTCAACCTGCATTTTCCTTCTACAACTTATCTTCCTACTTCTGGATACATTCCTGGTTGAAAGTATGAAGTTAGGGAATTTTGGTGGTGGGGGGGGGAAGTTAGAGAAATTTCTGTGGATTATACGTACACAAAGAAAGACTAGAGACTGAGGAATTGGGAAAGAGCTGGAAAACTTTGAAGGAGAACAGAAACTCCAAGCTTATTTTTGATCTTCACGTGGTTAAAACATTAAAAAAGTACTTGTTGACTCAGGGTTCTTGGTTGTAGCAATCAGCCAGTGCTGGTTGATTTAAGCAGCAAATAAGTTGTTTGGAAGGATGTGGCCTGGCTCACAGGGTCTCTGGGAGGGCTGGAGAGTTAGGCTGTGGCTATGCAGCCAGGGATGGAGGCTGAGTTAGCCTGGTCTGGTGGACTTAGCAGGTCTGGTGGACACTCCTGTTATTGCAGAGTGACGGAGACTGCAGCTCGCACCCTGGATGCTGTTGGTACTGAACCCGGCATGCCCATGCCCAGCCCTGCTGGAACTCTGCATTCTTTGTAGCATCTCTGTTCCCAGAGATGCTAGGGGTGATCTCTCTATCCTTGGGTGGGTTCATCTGATTGGTTGTGCCCAGATCACGTACCTTTGTTGCAACTGCAAGGGAAGTTGAGAAAGCAAGTTTTTGACATTTTCACTGTCATTGTGGGAGGTGAGCATTGTCTCATTAGGTTGGGAAATTCCATATACATAGAAACAGGGTTGAGATGCAGGTGGACAAAAAGAATGAGAAGTGTTTGATAGGGTTGCCTGTGTGTGTGTGTGTGCACATGCCCATACACACGCATGCATGCATGTGTGAATGAGTGTGTTCAATTTACTAGAGACATTTATTTCAATCAGACACCTTCCTGATTTTATGATAAAGGTTGTTAATAGAAAAATAGGATCCATTTTGCAGAATTTTGCTTCTTTGTTAAAAGTGCTCATATATATCATGAATACCAAAATGTTTATCTATCTATCTATCTATCTATCTATCCATCTATATCTATATATCTCATGAATACCAAACATTTTTTTTAGGTTGCATTTTTTTTTTAAAAGATTTTATTTATTTATTTGACAGAGAGAGACACAGCGAGAGAGGGAACACAAGCGTGGGGGGGGGGAGAGGGAGAAGCAGGCTTCCCGCGGAGCAGGGAGCCCCATGCGGGGCTCGATCCCAGGACCCTGGGATCATGACCTGAGCCGAAGGCAGACGCCTAACGACTGAGCCACCGAGGCGCCCCTTTAGGTTGCATTTAACCAGGATAAAACTCGCTGTTTCCTGTGGGATTAAAAAGCTTCTTAGCACTCACTCTGAAATACAGAGTTCATTACATTCACTTTCTAAATGAGAATCACATTTAGCGAAACCCCGACCATGTAATCAAGATAACAAGAGATTTTTAATTTGCCCGAGAGTGACTCACTTGTAGAGTACACACTTTGACTTGTGTTCTGATGGGAGGTTGAGAAATTATCACTGCCTCTGTGTACATGAGACACAAAGCAGAAAACAAAATCAGCATGCACTGTGTCATATTTGTACTGAGATAACACTGAGGAACA
Source organism: Leptonychotes weddellii (assembly GCF_054177405.1). Taxonomy (NCBI): domain Eukaryota; kingdom Metazoa; phylum Chordata; class Mammalia; order Carnivora; family Phocidae; genus Leptonychotes; species Leptonychotes weddellii. The sequence continues at coordinate 34,399,702 of NC_138377.1, read as the reverse complement.
GCTGTGACTCTTTCAAATGACTCCATTTGTTTGATAATTGCTGGGTAAAAATAGTGCCACTATGGGCTATTTCAGGATGGCAGATGGCGTTCTAGATTATGTTCCTTTCCTTGTGCCCAAAAAGAACAGGATCGAGTCTTTCCGAAAATCATTGTCTGTGTGTGAGATAGCATCAGGGAAGGGGCAGGACACCATTTCAGGCCCTGTTCTGCAGATAGGTAGGAAGCAGAGGTTGAGCTCTAAGGGAAATGGAATTGAATTATTCCAGCCCAAGCAATGATGGGAAATAAAGGCATCTGTCTGTTGCCTAGGAACAGAAATATCTTGTGCCTCTGCTACAGCTGGAGGAACCAGGTCATTTACTCTCAGAGTTCACCCATCAGTTTTTCAAACAGCTGAAATGAGCCTTCTTTTCTTCTAGCTTTGTGAGGGGGTGTTCTCATTAGATCTCCTTCTAGCTGTCTTCCACTCCACAGACTGCTCTGATGCTCCTAATGCATCATCTCAAAACTGTGCAGATCAGAAGTCTGCATTACTGGAGAGTAAAAACAATAGATTTTCTTCAGTAGCTGGCCCTTGGGTCTTTGTCTCTACTAAGAAGCTGGCGGAGCTCCATGTGAGTGGAACACAGAATTCCTCAGCCTTTCATCTGAATGGCATGTGACATTTAACATCTTGTTGGCATTCTCACCTGCATCTCAAGGAGGAAGGTTGTCACACACACACTCCCACCTGTAGGGTTAGAATCAAGGAGGGAGGCAGAAACACTGACCCTTCGTGAAGTCTGAGGGCCCACTTCTTGGTACTCGGAAGGTAGGACAAAGTTTTGCAACCTTACCTATATATATGGAGCTTTGCAAAATATATATTCCAGAGAACTACCCACCAAAATCCTGATTCATTGGATCTTTGGTGCAGCCTGGGACCCTATGGGTTTAAAGGTTTTCCATGGAATTAGAGCTTAAAATTAGAGCCATTTTCTCCTTACTCAGCCCCTGCTTAAGAGTGTTGGACCCCTAGAACCAGGTGGGGGACAGAAAGGCCTGGGCACGAAGTTCTTGGGCTTCCTCATTCCTGTCCAGAGCTGAGTGCTTGCCCTATGTCCTTCTCCCTAGGAAGCTCTGAGCACTGATGGTCACATGGTTTCCACAAAGATGGGTTCCTTGGTCTTCATAGTTTGGGTGGGAACACTTACTCTCTCAGGAGCATTGAGGAGGGGAATTGAGGCTTGTAGTTGGGTAGAAATGTAGTTGAAATATTTAGGAGGTGACTAGGCTGTGGGAAGCTGATTAGCAGAGCCCTAATCCCTGGGTGTTTCTGACCAGGAAGAGTGATAAGAGCAGAACATTCAAGGTACATTAGGCACACATCATAAATATATCCAGCTCTGCAGGTGTGTGAATGCCTCTTAATTCCCCTCACCGTTCTCTCGGGGTCTGAAGAAACTCAACTTAAATAAGAGTATTGTAGTATGCAGCAAATAATTTAAAAAGTGAGTGACATGTAGTTCCTATTTACCTTGTTTATTTTTTATTTTTTTTTTAAGATTTTTTATTTATTTGCGAGAGAGAGAATGAGAGACAGCCTGAGAGGGAGGAGGATCAGAGGGAGAAGCAGACTCCCTGCCGAGCAGGGAGCCCGATGCGGGACTTGATCCCGGGACTCCAGGATCATGACCTGAGCCGAAGGCAGTTGCTTAACCAACTGAGCCACCCAGGCGCCCCTATTTTTTCTTATAAAGGAAGAAAGTCAATGATTTTTATTACATTGATAGTGAAGGTGATTATGAAACCTTTAAAACATTCTCAGTATAAAGATGAAAAAAAAAAAGTTGAACACTTCTCCTAGAAAGCCACAAGCCAAAGGCAGTTACTTCTTGGCTCTTTCTTTTGCTCAGTTATGTAAACATCCGTTTGTGGGAACAACAGAGTTGATCCAGAAACCTCATTTTAATAAGAGGTGAGATGGAGCCATGCTATCATGTGCACGGAGGAAGGAAACTCCGCCAGGAGCTCTGATTGTGCATAATACCCGCCCCTGTGCCTCCCCACCCCATGCTGGAGTAAGACTAAGGCACCACAGGTCTGATGTTCAGGTAGACCTGGCCAGGAAATCACTCTCATTGGCTACTTGATCACAATTGAAACAAACTCACATTGCTCACACTGGCTTGCCAAATCCTCAGGACTTTGATTTGAAAAAGGAGAAAGAGAAGAAAGCTCAACCAGATTCACATCAAAACCTGCATTGTGGAGCAATTTGAATTACTGATTCTTTTTCAGACCCCCTTGATTGCCAGCCCCTTCCTTCCTTCCTTCCTTCCTTCTTTCCTTCCTCACTGCTTTCATATCAGCACAGAATCCAAAATGAACTTGAAGCTCTTCCCTGTCTGGTGATGTGGGCTAGGATGAGTTAGAGAACATTAGAAAGATTTTAGCTAACCTGCAGTGGGAGATGTAACGATGCCAACTGGGAGTGGCTTGGAGTGGCAGTGTAGGAGCTGTGAGGATTTGTCTAGAAGCTCTGTCTATGAGGAACACACATTTATTTTATACTGTTTATTTAGGACGATGACCGTGTTGGCTTAAAACCCCCAGACCATCTGCTGGTGCTGGACTCTAAGCTACTAACAGTCTTTTATGGGCAGAGTTGGGTACCTCTTCCCCACAATTTCCTGCTATTAATTTGGTTTCTTTGTGTGAGCCCATTTATCCCAATAGACTTACTGTGCTTCTAAGGAAGAGTTCAGCTATATCCCACCCGGAATACCACCAAAGCAGCTTCCACTGTATTTACACATGGCAAGAACTTAGTGACTTTATTATTAATTAATAATATTTTATTATTGATTTCCTTAGATGGCTCCCATAATGATTTAAAAACAAAAAGGAGAAGTGTGCCTTTTCTTGCCTCTCCTATTTGGCCTCCAAGTTAACAAAATGAGTGACAGAGGGATTGCAACTGCCAAGAAGTGAGGATCCCTTTTCGGCAGTACGCCACGGATGCTTAGTGCCCCTTTACCTCAGTACTCTTGGCAAATAGAGCTCAGTACACATACTCCCTGATCACTTTGGCCACATCACTTTACCTCTCTGGACCTCAGCTCTAACATTTTATGATCCATGACTTTGTGACCCAAATATTATTCCCAGATCCCCCATTCCCATGGTCCCGTGACCTTTTATTGCCAAAAAATAGCACCATCACCAACATCTTCATTTGATGGAGTCTGTTCTCTGCTACCCATCCCATCCTTCCTGCTCACCCTTTCTGGTCCCGTCAACCCAGCAGACCTCCATTCCATTGCCCTACCACATTTTCATTGTTCACAATGCCCCGTTCTCAGTCCTTCCCTTTTTTTTTTTAAAACCTAGTTTAGACTGCACAATCTGTCAGTATAGTTATTTAAGCAGCTAGATGTTGTAGGAGAAAAATACATAATAGTGCTCATTGAGCTATAAATTCATGACATAAATCTAAAATTAACCCTTGATGCTCCCTGGCAATTCTACTTACACTGGGTTAGTATTTTTGTTCTACTTTCCAGAACGCTCATACTGTCTTCTCTTGCCCCCAGCTCCCTAAGCTTCTTTCCCATTTACCCTCAGCTGATGCCCTCGCCTCACAACTTATTGAGAAAATAAAAGTAGTAAGGCAGGACAAATACCTATCATCAAACTTAACAGCGCTCTTCATCTCTATCTAGACCCCATTCCCCACCTGTGTCTGCAGATGAAGTGTCTTTGTTCCCACCAAAGGCTGTTTCTACTTGTTCTCTTCCAGCTTTGTCACGGATATACTGAGGATGCATCCTCATCTGTCCAGTTTAATAATGGTTTGCATTTGTTTGGCCTGACATAATTGTATGAATAAATAGTTCCCCTTATAAGTGACCCAGTTTGGACAATAAATTATATAAGCCCCTTCGTCATAGGACAAAGTTCCAAATATGGGATGATCTGTTTCTAGGCTCACTGTTCAGGTCCTCTCTATGCCAACATTACACTGACCTAGTTACCTCACAGGTTAGTTGGTTACCTAGCTTTAGAATAAGTCCTGATACATGGTGGAGCAAATGCTCCCTTCTCTTCTTACAAGTGTATTGGCTCTTCTTGGCCCTTGACTATTTGTGTGTTTTAGAATCAATTTGCAAATTTCCACAAAGTCCTGTTGGCGGTTTGATTGGCCTTTCGTTGGGTCTCTAGATCAATTTGGGGAGAATTGACATCATTATAAAAATCAAATCTTCCTATTCATTTAACACATGCATTGCTCTATTTAGTTTTTCCTTAATATCTTTTTGTAAAATGGCACAATTTTCTGTATCCAGGTGGAGCATATATTTTGTTGACTTCTTACTAGGTATTTTTTTACAGTTTTTGTTTCTCTTGTAAATGGGGCTTTTAAAACATTATGTCTTATTTTGTTGTTGTTCTGGTGCACTTGTCTTGCATATATTGTCTTATATGCAACCAGTTTGCTAAATTTTCCTTTTACTAATAATAGTTTATAAATTCGTCAGGATTTTCTATGTAGATAATCACATCACTTGCAAAAATGAGTTTTGTTTTTTTCTTTTCCAATCCTTCTGCTTAAAGAAAAACCCCACGTTTTATTGACATACAGTATATACAAAGGAAAGAGCACAAACAAGTTTACCTGTTGATACATTTTCACAAAATGAACATAGTTATTTAGCTAGTACCTAGAGGAGGAAACAGAACATTATTTGTGCCTCAGAAGCCCCAAATGCTCCATTCATCACTACCTCTCTGAAGAATAACCTAGAATATTTGTCTGGTCTTACTGACTTGGCTCATTCATCCTCTTTCCAGCATATAACTCTTTCCCTTTCTGCTGGAATAGTCCCAGAAACATAGAGACATGCTTTCAAATCATCCTTCTTAAATAATTCTTCCTTGACCTATGTCTCTTTCTAGCCATGGCTCCATTTTGCTTCTGCCATTCTCAGCAAAACTTTTTGAACAAATGTCTCATGGTCACTGTCTCTACTTCCTCACTTTATGGTTTTCTTTTTTACTCACTTGAATCTGTCTTTTGTCTTTGGCATTCTACTGAAACAGCTCCTGTCAAGATTCCAGTGACCTCCATGAGACCAAATCCAATAGAGGCCCCTCTCCATATCCTCTCCATCTCTTAGCATCATTTGATATAATTGACCCTTGCTCATCTTGAAATACTTCCTTTTCATGGCTTCCATTTATTCATTTGGGTGGTTACTTGTCTAATGCCCCTTTCTCTATCTAGACTCCACGTTCCACAAGATAAGGGTGAGAGCTAACTTTTTCACTGCTGTATCCCCAGGATCTAGTCCAGTGTCTGGTATATAGTAGATTTACAGATACTTGTTCCCTGGGCCTTTGGGATGACAATGCATATCTCGTCACTTTGTGTCATGTCTACTTGGATGCCTTACAGGTACCTCACATTCAACAGGTTCCTAAATGTGTTTATTGTCTTATTCTGTAAACTCTCTCCTCCACTAGTGTGTCCTTTCTCAGTGTGCACACCTACCATCCATTAAACCAGAAACCTTAACTCCTTCCTCTTCGTCATCCCCACACCCAATCCATCATGAATACCTGACCACACCATGCCTAAATACTCTTTCAAACCATCTATTTCCCTTCACCCCAATTCTCATCCTTTTGGCATGCCGCCATGTTGAATGTTACTGTCACAGCTTCTGGACTCTTGTTCTGAGCTATTCTAAACTCTGATATTGCTTCTCTCCAATCAGTTCTCTAGATGGCAGCCAATGGTGGCACTTTTAAAAATATAAGCCTAATTAAATCACCCTCCTATAGCAGAAATTGCACCATATTCCAGCTCCCAAAATATAAAAATAGAATGAACATATAGGGTAAGCAAGACAGTGCAGGAATGCACTATCAGATACAAAGTATCAAATACTTATCAAGTCATTCGTATTTCATTTTCATGTTGCTATTTTCCCAAATCTTCAGAACATCCTTAGGATTTCTCTACAACTATTTTATCTTCTACAAATATTGACCCATCAGGCACTTCTATTTATGCACTTACCTTTTCTTTAAGTTGAAATCTGTGGATGCTTTGAATAACAGAGGGCAGATTCGCACTAATCACTGGAAAGAAATGTATAAGCAGAACTACTTATCTGGGGTTGATGTAGAACCTGGCAATTCATTTGTCAACAATAACAGTCTTGTAAAAACATTAAAAAGAGAGCTGCTCAGACTCCTCACATTAATATTAAGTATTGTTACAAGTGATCCAAGGAGCTGAATTTAGTAATTACTAAAGGATCTGTGCTTTAGTCAATGATATTTAGACAGCCTACAACAAAAATCAAAACCTAGATTTAAATGGTAATTAAATAGCTTCTCTTCTCCACCGGTTGGTTCCTAAGTCATTGCTCGCAGAAAAGCTCTGCCAATTGAAGGACAAAGTTGAAAAGTCTCTTGTTTTTGATGACGTGCATGGTTTTTAAATTTGAAAGCAACAAGGCATGACTACTTTCCTGTTTCCAGAATTAGCAAGAGTAGCAGGACAAGATTAATAGGTGGGTTCATTATGCCTAAGAAATTGACTGTTTGTTTTTTTTCCCTTCGGAAAATAATTGCTTTTCTGGAGTGCAAAAAGCTTTTGCTCATTCAGTGTCAAGATCTGTTATGCTGACTGGGGGATGAAGTCACTCTTCCCACTGTTTATAGGACAGAAAGTCAGTAAGTGTGATTGGCAGCTTTGTGCAACACTGAAAAGTCTCCGGCAGATTTCTCACTTGGGACCCACTAAAAACCAGAGGACTCCAGGAAACAGTCAAACTGTCCTCTTTTGACATAGGGCCATAAACATCATGGAATGATTTATCCCATGAAAGATTTGCGCAAAATAATCTACTGATTTCTTTGGTTGAGCCACACCCTGCTATTTTTTCTTCTTAGGGGCTGCTCTTTCAGAAAGTTTCGTTAGAAATACATTATCTATCTAATATTGCATAACAAAATACCTTATTTAAATGGGTACAGGGAGATAGTGGAATGGAATGCTTAAGATCATGGGCTCTTGAATCAGAGATCTGGATTCAAATTTTGACTCAGCTGGTTGTGTGACCTTGGGTGAATTATTTACCTACTCTGCCTCAGTTTCTTTATCTATAAAATGGGGGAAGAGTTTAGTGCCTCCCACAGCATTTTTGTGATAATTACATTTATTTGTGTAAAATGCATGGCAGGAAGTGAAGGCTGTTAATACTATTACTGTTACTATTGTGGTTATAGGGTATGGCCAAAAATTCTCCTTTGGTCTTTCAGGGGACACCGAAGGTAAATTCAGCCTGGTGTTAACATCTGTGGATGGATGAATCTTTGCACATGTAGCCAGGTTAATGTTTAATAAATGGCCACCTGAGCCTTGACAAAGCAAGCAGATATTTGGAAATAAAATGGAATCCATGTTTTAGGGTGTCTTAATAGAAAGATAGATCTTATTTCTATTTTTTAAAGCTACAATGATGAGAATAAAGCTAACAGCTCCCTATATAATGTCATATCTTATAATTCTCTCTCACATTTGGATTTTTGCCAGCATTGGTACAAGACATTAGGATCACATTCCTTTTTTTTTTTTTTTAAAGGAGAACAGATTCTTTTTTTTTTTTTTAAAGATTTTATTTATTCATTTGAGAGAGAATGAGATAGAGAGAGCATGAGAGGGGGGAGGGTCAGAGGGAGAAGCAGACTCCCTGCCGAGCAGGGAGCCCGATGCGGGACTCGATCCCGGGACTCCAGGATCATGACCTGAGCCGAAGGCAGTCGCTTAACCAACTGAGGCACCCAAGCGCCCAGGATCACATTCCTCATAGGAGGCCCAGGGAAAGGTTCTGTAGCCACTGCAGAAAAAAAGAGGTTTGCAGCCACCAAGAGCATGCAGCTCAGGCCAGCCATTGGTGAATGAGTGTAACCCTTTCAGTGGAGAAAGATCAAGAAGAGGCAGGACATTATTCTGCTTTGAGTTAGGAGGAACATGAGCACACTTTCCCTCTCCTTCTAACTTCAGTTTCAGATGTTGGAAGAGTGGGTGGATATCTTTGGTGGAAGTGTAGAAGGCTGGAGGGGTCGAGGGCCTTGTGACCATGGGTAGTTTGGGTTGGTGGGTTAGAGGGAGGATTGCTGCCTTGAATAAAAGGAAGAGCCAGGGCGGGTGCTGGAGCTGGGGGTGTGGAGCAGGGCATGGGAATAAGAGGGAAGGGGTGTTGGGTTTTTGTTCAAGTGCCATTACATTTCCTAGGTTAATAAGAGGGGCAAGGATTCAGGTTCACTACCCTGTCCAAAGTGGAGGGGCTACATTAGTCCCTTGGGTCCCCTGAGTATGGAGTTCCAGATGAAGGAAGGAGTTGGGTCATCTTAAATCTCATCAGGAGTGCTTTCATAATGACACTTTCCCCCACTCCCCACAAAAAAGAAAAAGAAAAACCCCAAACCACTCAACCTTCTAAAGAAAATACAATTTCACTTCTTTTTAGAACAAAGAAACCTGAGCTCTTTGTCTACAATCCTTTTATCTGGATCCAGATTTTTATAAAGCCTTCAAATTCATTGATAGATGAAAAAGGAAGGCCACTGTTGACAGGAATTGTGTATGTGAGTAAATTATGCATAAGAGTAGCAGAAGAAAACCAAGCCTCTGGGGTTGTATGGAACAGTTTCCTGGCTGTGGTTCTCTGAGTGAATGGTAGAGGGCTGGCAGTGGGTGGGCGGTGGCTGGTGAATGAGGAAAACCAGCTTGGCTGGGTTGATTTTTCTCTTTGAAAAAGACCTTGTGCCCAAATGTCATACATATCATTTTGCTTGAATGGATATGAACTATGCTGACAAAATAAATATAAGTCCCTGGGGTGTAGGGACTCCCTGTTGGCAACTCCACTTCAGGTGCTTTCTCTAGGGGAGGAGGTGACATTTGGTCCCCAGCTGTGAAACTGCTCCATTGTCTTTTGCTAACGTACCTTCTTTCTTTTGCCTCTGAAAATTCCACTGATTGCTTCATTTTTCTTCTGGCTTTAGAGAAAGCCAGTGTTTTATTCCCTGATGTGCATTTGAGAGCTTGATTCTTAGATTTGCCTTCTAACCTCTCCTTCTAGAATATACCCCCACGTTCATACACATTCTCTGTGTTTCTGTCTCTCTTGCACCTGTTCTTTATGGCAAGCACAGTTTCGTCTTTTTATCCCCACTTGGAAATTTGGACACTGAGTTACATTGTAAGCCAATGGTTTTTTGCTTCTACTCTTGAGGATATGATGTGAGGGGGATTCAGAATAATGAATCTCAGCTCCCTGTTGACTCACATTGGGTGATTTGAATGGCAGCTGCTGGAGCTGGCAGCCCATGGGATCAGGTTCATTGCCTTAGTAGCTGCTATGGTGGTGCTGAGAGCGGTGGGGCTGGAGGGACTGACACCTGGGACCTTGCAGCATTCTAAATGATTATGCGGAAGACAGCAACAAGGCACTTTGCATTGGGGAAAAGGTGATAAAGACCAAACAACTTATTAGAATAGGGAACAAGATGAAAAGAGAGGAAAGAATCAGCCAGAAAACACAATAGAATGTAACCCAGCTAAGAGAGGATTGAAGAAGTCAATGGAGAAAGACCAAAAGGATAAGTTGATAGAGATGCTTTGAATCTTGGAAAATTCTCGTTTTGGTAAAAAGTAGTCAATTCATTTTGTTGACTGTATTACATAATTATGTGTCCATGTTTTGACACATGTTGCTTTTTTTTTAAAAGGTTGTTTTGGAAAATGTGAAAAAAAAAAAAAAACAAAAACCCTGTAGCAAGTGGCAATACCCCAGTGAAAATGGATAAATGCAAAAGAGAATTTGACTCCTATCATAGAGAAGCCCAGGGAGGAGGCTGCCTAGGTATAGCCGGACCCAGGGATTCAATAAGGATTTCATGCATTTCCCTCCCTCCTTCCCTTCTTTTCTCCTTCTCTTGCTTTTTCTTTCCCTGTCTCTCTTTCCCCTTTCCCTAGCTCCTCATCCCCCAACCGGCAATCCTCTCCTCTTTCTCCCAGTCTCTCTTTCTTTCCCTTGGCTTTCTGCCATTCTGACTCTCCCCTCCTCCATTCTCCACTCCCCAACCCCCATCCCTCACCCCCACGCCCCTCTCTCTCCTGTCAATCTCTATGTCCCTACCCATTTCTCTCTCTGTCTCCTGCACTCAAGCCTACTGCCCCAGCCCCTCACTCCCACTTTCCACCCCCTTGTCCTTTATACTTCATATTCATACACCTTTTTCTCTTTGCCCTGCCTCTCTCCCTCCTGCCCCCCCTGGCCACCCTACGTCTCCCTGCTTCCATTTTCTTTCTTGCTGGGCCATGCACCTCAGCCCCCTCTCCTGTCCTCTTGCTCTCTAGTCCCCACCCCTCTTAGAGTTCTGCTTTCCCATATGCTAACCTTACTCCAGGGCAGGCTCTTCTCTATAGTGAACTCCTAGCTGCTCCAGACTTACATTATCTAGTTTAATCTTCCAGGGGGAAAAAGAGTTTCTCTTTCACAATCGTCGTAGGGAAAAATCCCCAGGATTGCCTCTTACTTGGCTCTGTAGGGCTGGAATATGCAGAGAGGCCTCAGAGCTGAGGAGGGGTGGTGGTACCCCTTTCAGAACCATGTGGACTAAAGTTCAGGAAAATCAAGGTGCTAGAGAAGGAGTGTTAGGGATTGGATTCAGAAGAAAGAAGAAAGGGTATTGGATCCTGGGCAGGCAACATATAATGGGCCACTACTGTTACTACTGAACAGCCTACTGACTAGGAGTATTCTACTGAAAATATCCTTAATATTCTGATCCAAATTTTAAAAAGAAAACAAGCAACCTAAAAATCTCAGGAGGAGGCAAGAAAAAGGTTTGTTTCTCAGTTTGCCACAGTCCAGTGCAGATGGGGTGGCCTCCCATAAGGCTTCTCTCAGTGTGACAACCCAGGGACTGTGACTCTTATCAGAGTGCTGCCATCCCAGAGTCTTTTCACTTCCAGCCCCGTAAATGAGAGCGAAAGAGTATAGAACACACAGGTTTTTATGGCCACACTCAGATGGTATTCAGAATTTCTGCCCACATCCCACTGGCCGGAACCCAGTCCCTTGTTCCCACTCTAACTATAAGGGATGCTAAAAATTTAATGTTCATATGTGCCCAGAAAGAAAATGAACAGGGTTTGGGGAGCACATAGCCCTGTTAGGGCCATGGTCAGCTTGTTTGCATATGTGGCTGGAGGGCAAGTAGCCAGAACTGAACCAAAAGAAAGTTAATGCTGGGTATTCATGAGATGGGCATATATGCTTTCCTCTGAAATGCCTTCCATACTTTCTTTAGATCTAGGCTTTATCCTGAAATTCTCCTTTTTTCATGAAGCCTTCCAATATGGCACTCTATTTAAGAGCTTGGACTTTGGAACAGGGCATGAGTTAAACCCCAGCTGCCCCATAGTCTAGGGGTAACATTGAGCAGATTAGCCTCTCTGAGCCCTCATTTCCTCTCTCATGTACTGTGCCAGAAAATATCATTAATAATAATCCAAATTTCAAAAGCATTCAAATCACTTTGGTGGTTGTGCCTTTTTCTTTTTATAGCTGTGATTTTACTTAGCAACTCAGCGAAGCTCGGCAAGTCAGTGGTACATCTGGGCGTGGGCTGCGCTGTAGGCTCCCATTCCCCATCCACTAGAATCTTCCAATTTCGGAGCTAAAGAGAAGTTCTTTGGTCACCCATTGCACTTTCCAGGAGAGGACGCTGAGGCCCAGAGAGGGCGAGCTCCCCTCGGGCTGCCCGGTGCGGGCCGCATGAGGCTCCTGTCTCAGCGCCGCCTTTTCCTCTTTCCAGTCCCATTACCTCACGGAGCGGGAAACAAGGCTCCACGGCTCTACAGTGCAGCTCAAAGGAAAGCCTGCCCATTTCATTAGGGGGCGGGTCTCTCCCCCCCCCCCCCACCGACATTTAGATGGGGATATTTTTTCGTGTTCTAACCACAGAGACTGTCCTAGCTACAGAAACTGAGGTTTAAAACTTGTCAGTTTTACAGAAACGCTGCTGCAGCTCATTGAAGGCTGATAAAGACAGAGGTAATTGCTGTAGAATAATACCGCTGCCAACAAGATGATTGAACTCCCACACAGAAGGTGAACAGATGGTATATTTATTGAAATTCATAGGCTGTGAGATGGAATAATTTAACTGATGGCGGGGCACCCTCGTTTCTGGCTGAGGGAGGCTCCCGGAAGAACGAGCGTGCCGCTAGGTGGCGTGACCAGCCAGGGCCCAGGGTCTGTCTGCTCTCGGAAAAGGAGGCCCGGATTCTGTGCACACTTGAAAAATCACTTCAGTTCATATCCTAACTGGAGCTGCAAACCTTCCCTGTGGTTAAAAACAACAACAACAACAATAACTTAAAATCACTTTAACTATAAAGTAAATATATAGCACTGAGGACTTTTGCCTGGAGAAAAAGCAATCAAACGACAGGGTATTATATCACTAAAGAGTTGGGGCCATGGCTTGGGGGGTGGGGTCGTGTCTGGACCAGGAGTAGCTTTGGGCTCCCCAAAATCTCACAAGTCATTGGCCCATGTGGTCCTATTGACATTTTCTTCCTGCTGGCTGCCTCCCTCCTCAGCCTTGCCTACTACTTGCAGTGCAGAAGAGCAAAAAAACAAAACAAAACAAAACAAAAAAACACACAAACCACTGCCTCTAGAAACTTCATTTTGGAAGTTTATATAGCTTATAACATTATGGTAGAGGAAGAGCAAAGGGATTCATTGTGAACTGATGTGAAGGGGTGGAGGAAATTATAGAAAAGGTGAGTCAGTAAGTTAGCCAGTGATGGTTACCATATCCTTATTTCTGTTTTCTTATTAATTATTATTAAAAGTTCTTCCCCTAACTTTGGTTTCTAAATACAGAGTGCTAAAAAGCTTTGTCAGTGACTCTGAGTCGTCCATACCTTCTGATTTTGTGTGGGAACCACTTCCTGTTGATGTATGATTTCACAGATGAACCCATTCATTCCCTTAACAAATATTCATTGAGCCTTTCTTTGTTCAAGCTTTAATCTTTTTCTTATGTCTGTTTTCTCATCTGTAAAATGGGGGAAAATACCCATCTCATAGTATTGTCGTAAGTATTAACTAGTATTACTGCTGCTATACCGTTATGTTACTATGACTCTGATGAGTACTACTGTATTATTCCTACTACTACTATTATAACTCTATTACTACTATTACTTCTACTACTACTACGTGACTTCTCTAAATTTGGATTTTTGAGGCCCTGTTTCTCTGAATTGCAGAAAAGATCTGGTCTCATCAATTTAAGGTAAATTTATTATCTTCTGGATCTTTAGGTAAATAGCTCATTTGGAAAACTCCACTTTCTACCACTTCACTTCTCCTCAGAGGATGAGCTAACCCATTTGGGGTTTACAACCAACCTTGCAGGGGAGGCAAGGCCATGTGGTCCATAATCACCCTCTATCTGCATTGGGAAACCTTGTCTTTACAGCAGTTTGTTCTTTGGCCTCTGTCTGTATACATCACTGCTGTCTGAGCTGGTCTCTTCTGAGCCATTTTGGGGCCTAGTGGGAGTTGGGGATGGGACGGACAGATACCAATTAGAAGTTTCACATGTTCTCTGGCCTCTTCCTGGCCTCATAACAAGCTGGATCAGAAGTATTTCTGCAAGGCCTACAAGCTGGTGCACTATGCTCTGGGAACTGAGGCATAAGCCCCCTTGTCCTGGGGTCCCCAAACTTAAGGGATGTTCTATAATTCTGTGCTTAGCCTTTGTATTCCCCTCACCCCTCCCTGCCCGCACATATATAGTACCCTCCAAATTTTATTATTTTCTAACTTCTCAAATCAAAGCTCACCATTCATGGAGGAAATTCAAGTGTGGAGCAGGGAAACTTGCATTGGGAGGAGGCTAGGTCCTTGAGCAGCTGCTCTCAAATCATGGCGTGGAGGTGACCAGTGAGAGTTCAAGAAGTGCATCATCAACCACCAGCAACATGTGCCTTAACAGTTGTTCTGGAACAAAATTCTTGGATATGATCAAGTTACTAATCTAAACTGAAAATAAGTGGTGGTAGTAAGGCTAGAATGAACAAAGGAAAATTCTGGATTATAGGCTATACAAACAAATACAGTTTCCTTTGACTGAATACAGGCCCATTCAACATAGGCCAATAAAATATTGCCAAATAGGGACCCTGCACACTCAGAAGGAAGAAATGAGAGTAAGCTTCCACTTACAGACTTCATGCTTGAAAATAGTTTACTCTATGCAGTTTATGCTCATCTTATAACTTTGCATTATTTATAAAGAGATATATAAACTCTAGCGCCCCTCCTTCCTTATCATATACTCGAAAAGAGATAGATTACTAAAGTTTCCTTTCACATATTACTTGGGACCAGAATTAGTTGGTTGTTAGAATTGAGCTTTATCCTCTTAGAGTGTGATGATCTAGGTCAGAGGTCAACAAACTGCAGCCCCGCTACAGAGGCGGAGGCCACGTCGTCGTTGATCTTAAGGAGAGCAGGTGGGAGGAGCTGTGCTTTCCTCAAGCAAGGGAGGTCTTTGAGTCTTTCCACCTTCCTCTGTGGCTCTTAAAGCCTGCTGTGATTTTATGCCACCTGCATAACCTGATTTGCATCTTAAATGAATATCCAGTTACCACTTGGACTTTTTTCAGAAGAAGGAGAATGGCTTTTATGAAGCCATCTGTAGATGAAAAATAAATAGCTGCCAACAGTCCTAGAATATGTGATTGAAGGAGCTAGCACACAGTAAGAGAGTCAAACAGCTGATTTGCTCCCCAAGTCAAGATGCTACTGAAGAGATTTCAGTATTGACAAGATACGGGAGGCAGTCAGGAACCATCTGGAAGATAAAGGGAAAATAAAAGCTATTTGAGAGCCATTGGCACACTTGGATCAGGGACAGGCCAGAGCTTGTCCTCTCATCCTGAATCCCCTGCCCCCTGGAGCTCTCAGGTCTTCTCTCCTCCTAGAGCCTGGTGGGCTTTCTTAACAGTCATGGAGCTCCACCTCTGGTGGGGCTGCACCTGCTCAGCCAGGGGCCTTCCTGTAGACATTCAAGGGACATTTCCACATCTGGACCCAAGTCCCATTTTTATGATGCTTTGGTCTTAATGATGTCAGAGGTTAATCATTGGATTAACCTTATTCTTCTTTTCTTCCTTTCCCTAATTATCCTGAGCCATCACTTACCCCTCAGAAGCAAATCGTGGAAAATGTGGCAGATCTTAGCTTCGAACTGCAAAATATAAGAGTGAAACAAGGATTGAGGAAGTAAATATGATGAGTCAGAACAGTTCTCTCTAACTGAGTTTCTTCCTGACATTCCTCCTCTCTGATCCCCTCCCACTTCTCCTCCTTGAGTAAAGACCTTCTGACCAGGAAAAGAGAAAGGGGAGAAGTAGAGAAGAGCAAGAGAGACCTCTTTTCCTCTCCCCTCTCCTGTCTTTCTCTCTTCTCTCTACTTTTCCCCCTCTCCGGCTCTCCTTTCTCTTTTCCTCCTTTCCTCTTTGCCCTTTCTCCTCTCCTTCTCTAGTGTTTGTGCCCTGTTCTTCTTGCTCCCCACAAGGGAGACACAATTACTGCTCCCATGCCCCCCATCCCACTTTGATTAGGGATATAAGAGTAGAGAGGGTCCAGGCCTGGCATCCTGAAGGATGATCAGGAAATGACTAATCTTATGGAGGAATTTCTGTTGCCCTCATGGTACTGTTGTAGAGTAGAACCAGCTGCTAGGCATGCATGCCTAGGCTGGAGAAATTCTCGGAGATCTCTGCAGATACTCACTGGTACTCCAGGACATCCAAAAGTTCCTATGGCTTCCTTCAGTGGGTCACAGATAGCAAATGAGAGTGTACATCTGAGACCTGAAGGAGTCTTTCAGATAGCACAGGGGGATGTGTGCAGGAAAGATGTGACATAGACTCTGCCCGTGGTGTGCCATGGCATGTCCGTGGATCGCTATCTCCAGGGAGCAATTCAAGAAAACATGGCCCATTGCCTATGTCATGGACTGGGTGAGACGAGTTATAGTCTTAGAAGGAGGGCGTAAGCCCCCATTCCCACCACCACCAAGGTGGCCTTGTCTGGAACTTAGGGACAACTTCAAGAAGGTGAGGGAAAAGAGGCACTTCTTCTATTTAACCGAGTTTTATTTTTCATATTGGGTGGACTAGGGGCTCAAAGTCAAAAATTAAATAGAATTTTCTTGTGCACCAGAATTTGTGATTATAAAATCTGTACTAGATAGAGTCATGTTTATTTTTTTATTTTTTAAAAATATTTTTATTTATTATTTGAGATGGCACGAGTGAGGGGGGGCAGAGGGAGAGGGAGAAGCAGACTACCTGCTGAGCAGGAAGCCAGACTGCGGGGCTCCATCCCAGGACCCTGGGATCATGACCTGAGCTTAAGTCAGACACCCAGGGGCCCTGATAGAGTCACATTTATTAAGCACTATGTGCCATGTATGGTACTAAATGATTTTTGGGCATTTTCTTATTTAATTCTTTTAATGACTTCATGAGGCAGATATTACTAATCCTATTCTACAGAGGAAACTAAGGCTTTCAAAGGTGCATTAATTAGCTTAAGGTCACATAGTCGGAAGGGGTGGAGCTAGGATTTGGGACCAGGCAGTATGATTCTGGAGTTCCATTTGCTCCATATACCCTAATACTTGAGGGTCAGCTAGGACCCTATGATAGGGCATTGAAATCTGCTTTGCAGAAAACTGTTAGTGAAGCAAATCTTCCTTTGACCAGGAAAACTTTCTGGGTCTCTTTTCATGTGCCAGGTACTCTGGTGGACATGGGATACAAAATGAATAACATTCACTCCCTCCAGGGATGGAACAACCTGGCTGCATTTGGTTCTAACACATGGAAAGTATTCAGTATGGATTGTTTGAGTGAATAAATTTGAAAGGTACGGAGCATCAGTTGGAGAAAGGATGTCTAATTTTGAATCTAGCATCAAGAATATTGCAACCATGCTCATAGAAAGAGAACTTGAAAGGATCAGAACACTCATTGTGGTAGAAATACAGATTTGACTTTAGAATGGTCTCTGTCCTAGGCAGTGTTAGAGGCCTGTTGTTTAGAAACCTAATCCTAGCTGAAAAAAGCTAGGGAGCAATTGGGCTCAGAGCTGAGAGAGGCTGATCTGATCTGAGAAGGTTCTTTTATTCTTAACATCAATGAGGTACTGATGAGGGAAATCAGAGTCGGTGGATCTCCCACAGTGGAACTGTGATCAGAAGGGAGAACTCATTTCTGGAAACAGCACCCCTTTCTTGGTGTCCACAAAACTAAAAAAGCAATTAATAAAATGATTGATGTAGGTAGGAAATCTAGGTCATATTATAACTTCTATCACAACACACACACACTATTGAAGACAGGAAATACAACTAGGCTTCAGCTTTCTCTAAGAGAAAGAGGAGAGAACTAGTTCTCATCTCATGCCTTTGTCAGACCACAGGTAGTGACTTTGGTTGCCAGGCAGTGAGCGTAGTCTTCCAGCTTTCTGCTGTTTTCTTGTTGGGTTGGTATGTCTATTCTTTTTTTTTTAAAGATTTTATTTATTTGACAGAGAGAGATACAGCGAGAGAGGGAACACAAGCAGGGGGAGTGGGAGAGGGAGAAGCAGGCTTCCCACTGAGCGGGGAGCCCGATGCGGGGCCCGATCCCAGGACCCTGGGATCATGACCTGAGCCGAAGGCAGCCGCTTAACGACTGAGCCACCCAGGCGCCCCTGGTATGTCTATTCTGAAAGCAAATGGTCAGGAAGGCCTGTCTGTTGAAGCTATATTAGGGTGTTAGGGGTCTTTGGTGGTTCGTAACAGACACTGACTCTTTAAATTTAAATTGAAAGGGAGTTTACGGCAGCAATATAGGAGAGCCCATAGGATAGAAGCAGCTGGCTCAGAGAGGGTGAAATTGGGTCGCCCTGAAGGTCTTGAGGCAGAAAGTGCTTTACATTTTGATCTCGGCACTGGGGCTGCCATTAGTGAATCCAGCCTTACTCAGCCTTTCCCTCACTTTCCTCCCAATTCTGCTCTAGCGAGGTAGGTTCTCTTTGGCCTGACTTGGACTGGGTACCCACCTCCTTGCCAGTGGAAGGCAAAAGCTCTTAAGTCCCACAGACTACTCAATGAAGAGGAGGTAATTCCTCAAGGAAATAGGTAGACGGTTACAAAAAAAAAAAAAAAAAAAAGGTGAAGGGGATGCCAGGGAGCCGCATGAGCACTTTTGTTGGAAGGGCTCAGCTCTGTTGAGTGCAGCATAGGTCTTGACAGGCTTTTGTGATCTTGCTCTGCCTTCCCTCCCGACATGCCTGTGATAGCTCCTCCCTGTGACCCTGCCACCTTCACCCATCGTCCGTTTTCCCCGGTCTGACTTTCCCTTTCTGACTGTGTGTCTTTGCTCCATCTGCTGCTCACCAGGAGCTAATCTCTTCCTCTTGAGTACTCTCATCAAACTTTTTGTTTTTGTAAATAATAATAATCCTTTTATAATCCTCATTTTCCCAGCCCAAGAGCTTCCTCCCTATATATTGCTGCTGCCATTGCAAATGTGGACAAAGCACCTAATATGACCCAGGGGCCTTTCTTAAGCATCATCTGTGTATTAACTCATATAATCCTACCAACTACCCTATGCTGCTAGTATCTCTGTTTCACAGCTGAGGACACTGGCAAGGGAAGTTGAGTAATTTGTCCAAGGTCAGGCAACTGGAAGTGGCTGGAACAGAATTTGAACTTTGCATTCTGGCAGCAGTACCCTTGACTAGTCTCGACTGTTTCATGCCTCCTGCACCCTCCACATCCATCACTCATGTGTTCTGCCTCTTAATTTAATAATTTTGTTTTTCATCCCTGTATTCTCACTGCCATGCTACCAGCCCCTATCCTCAAGTGTCTGCCATTAGCATAAATTTACGGTATGTTTGAAAGGGGTTTACAGTGAATAACAAAAGATGCTCCTCTCACCTCAGTCACTCAGGAAATTCCAAGTGTTTTAGAAGATCTGTGCCTGGACCGGTGGGGGGGTGCCCATCAAATGTATATGTCTTATTTTATCACAGTATCACACATATTGTAATTGAGTGCTTCCTGATCTGTTTGGAGACCACTTAACACACTACTCCTTCAAGTGTATTCAGCACCCTGTTGCCAAAGATATTTCACCAAAAAATTCAACATGATCATATTGTTCATCTGCTTATAATTACTTAAAGCTTTCCCATTATCTACTGTGCCAGTATAATTTGGGTCTAACTTTACTTTCCAGTTGTGCGGTCTACCTCTTAGTCCCTCGCCCATAGTCCTCTACTTCCAAGCATCTTCTGTGTACCACTTAGGAGAGTGCCTTGGGCATTTTGGGTGCTTTAGAATTTGGCAGCTCCACCAAATTCCTTGCCATTATTTCAACATCTGTTTTTTCATCCTTGGCACAGTCTAAAAGGACCTTTGCATCTTGACTTCCCCGTGTGTCTGGCAAAGGTCCTATTTATATTCCAAAGCCCTGTGCAAATAACATCTCCTGTGGGAAGTCTTCCCCACTCATCACAGGTACCGTTGTTTCTTCCTCTGTTTCCATAGCTATGTTAAAATACTTACCGGTATATAACTCTCCAAGGGCGCCCGAAACAAATTATCACAAACTGGGTGGCTTCAAGCAACAGAAATTTATTGTCTCACAGTTTTTGAGGCTGGAAGTCTGAAATTAAGGTGTCATAGGGCCATGATGCCTCTGGAACCTAGCTTCTGGTGGTTTGTTGGCAATTTCTGGCATCCCTTGGCTTGCAGTTAGTTGCATCTTGGCCTTTATAGTCATGTGGTGCTCTCCCTGGGTGTTTCTGTATTCACATGGCTATTTTCTCGTAAGGACCAGTCATGCTGGGCTAGGGGTCCACCCTGCTCCACTATGAGCTCATCTTAACTACTTACATTTGCAACAACCTTATTTCCAAATAAGCTCACATTTTGAGATACTGGAAGTTGGGATGTCAGGATGTCTTTTTTTGGGCGTGTGTGTGGCACAATTAAACCCCTAACATCTGTCTACATTGTAAACTTTTGTAAATGTGTGGTCTCCCCTACTAGACTGTGGACCACACCTTATTCATCCTGTGCCATTTACTCCATTCCATTATGGACCCTTGTTAAATGTATGGTGCTTAACTCCTTTCATGAGATGGAAATTGTGTGAAGGAAAGAGAGGGGTTGTGTTTCCCTCAATAGGTTATGAATACAGTGGAAGGTGGCTTAGGATTTCTTCTCACTATCATGTAAATTCCACCAGTGACTGTGCCTATTTGATTGAGTAACATATCCTTAGTGCTTAGAACATTCCTGGCATAGAGTAGGTGCTAAATAAATTTTACTAAATATTTATATTTTTTGGGAGTTGGATAGAAACTATTGAATGTGTGGGTTAAGATTATAGGAAGTAAATTATAGATAATTTTAGAAACACTTTGTTGGTCTTTGCCCTGGCCAGGTCTTTGCTGTAGTTGTTAAGATGAATTCACAAGCTCAAGCAAGTAAAGCTGATTCTTGCTAGCTTCTAGTCAGAGGGTAGAAGCCTGGTATAAAGATAACCACTGCTGGGCTGCTGAAGGCATTGGAATTTGCCTCTTATCTATAGGTCAGCATCCTCCTGAAGACTTTGTGGGCTTCCTCATGTCCTTCAAGGGTATCACAATGAAGGAAGTTTTGCCAATATAGTTCCTGAGAGAAGCGGACCCTGCTTTTCTGTCTATTCCTGAAAACTCCCAATCATAGGACACTGAAATCCAACTTTGTTCCTGTGTACTGCCCAAACTGGATATTTAGCTCAATCCCTGTCCACTAACTGGCATTAACTGGCAATTGCCTGGTCCCACTGGAACCACACATCCCTGGTTTTTCCCAGTGGTTTTCCATGGTTTCCATAGTTTTGTACTGTGGATGCCCTAAGTTATACCACATTTGGAACTTGATTTAGGACTGTCAACTCTGAGGAGGTAAAAATTTGCCTTGTTTCCTTCACTTTTCTGCTTTCCCACTGGAGTCCTTGTCCTTAGGTATATGGTCAGTTTCCCCACACTATTAGCATGTTACAGAAGGTGGATGCCAGCTTCCTTTTAGGGCTTCTTGAGGAATAGGTCAGTATAATGTGAAATGCAAATCTGCGCTTCCTGTATCTCAGAGGCAATGGAGGGTTGGTTTTGAGCCCATGATTTTATGAAGTTTGTGTTTGTTAATAATCACTTCATGTTCAGTTCAAACTATTGTGAAGAGCTTTTGAGTGCTGGCTTTCTCTGGCTTGAGTCATGAGTCTTGGAAATGTAGTATGTGGAGCTAATTTTCAACTCAGGATTAAGAACAAAAGCAGCCACCTTGCCTCCTTTCAGATGGCATGGTTGGAATTTGTCTCCATCACTAAAAATACTGTTTTCCATTTGTCGTGTGGTCATTTGAATGACTGGACACCATGAATCCACAGTTGTCATGACTTCAGATAAAGAGTAGCTGGTGGGGAAAGAGAAAACTCTGTGTGCCCTTTGAGTGCTGACGCATGAATAGGTGGAATAGGTCAAGGTTTTGGGAATGCTCATTGACATATCACATTCTTCTCACTGAGCCTCTGGAGGTGATTGAGGCTTTGGCCCACTTTTGTCACAGGTATTATATTTATAAATTTTTCCCTTTCCTAAATCTCATTACTATAATTAGCAGCTCCTCATCATAATTCATTTGAATATGCGGGACCACTGGGAAGTTAGAAACATAGCAATTACTGAAAGAGGGAGATCATTAAAATTCACTTACAGGAGATGAAGGAATAATTGTGAACACAATTTTCTTAAGTAGCCTAAGACTTATGATCCCATCTAATTGCTTCTGTTACAGTAGGGGTCAAAGTAGAGTATCATGTATTTACTTATCACCCACTTTGAAATTCTTCTCTTTACATTTCTTCTTTGTTCCTTCAATAACCTAACATAAGGACCTACCAGCACTAACTTATGCCCAAGGGCCATAAAAATAACTGAAAGCCAATATTATTTTCAGATGCCTGAAATTCTATCTAAACTACCCCTTTAGCTTAAAGTCTTGATTTCTGTTAACAAATCTTCTTTGAGAAGCTTTAAGTTATTATGAAGTACTGATACCTTTGTATGAAGGAGTTACGTGAGTAGGGATGTTAGCTGTCCTCCAGAGATTCATGCTGTCACTTCTAGTGCAGAGTGGTTGCAGAGAAGTGGCTCTCTGGGCAGGAGCTATATTTCCCAAACCTCAGCCCTATGACTGAGTTCTGGCCAGCAAAATGTGGATGGAAGTGATGTAAACTATTTCCAGGCTTAGCCTATGACAACCTTCTCTGTAATTATTTACTTGCCCCTTTTGTATACCTGCTGGGTGATTACCCACACCCAGGAAGTCAAGAGTTGATGATAGCTGGGTTTTCATCAGTCTAGGCCCCTAAATAAGTATTGGAACAGCTGCCCTCTGTCCCTACCTTCTACTGCAACTGGACTTCTATTGTGTTAAGCCACTAAGAATTGGGGTTCATCTATTACCAACACTAGGTATCTAGTGTTACCCTAACTAATAATAAACTAGTAAAACACTGTCTTAAAAATATACTTCTATAGATAATTTGAGATAGCCAATTACCTCAGGGAAGAGGAGGAGGAGGTGGTGGTGGTGGGGGTGAAGGTAGAAGGAATCTGGAATGGCGAGCCATGGGTCACAAATTTTCTTACCTAATTATTCTCGTTAGCACAGTGTACCACTTGTAGCATATTGGTTAAAAGAGATTTCTCACGGAAATAAGATTTAAGATTCTTCTCCCACTTTTCAGATTTCTTACTATCATGTTTTCCTTCTTTTATTTTCATGGCCTGGAGCAAATATTTGTAAATTGTCTCTTACAGTCCTAAGCATTAAAGCACAAGTGTTTTAGTTTCCCCTCACCCGTGGCTCCTATGTCAAAATTTCAAGCTTATGTAAATAAGTATTGTACCAAATTAACTTGGGGCCTGCCTTCCTTCCTTCCTTCCTTCCATCCATCCATCCATCCATCCATCCATCAATTGTACTTACCACCTATATGTGCCGGGAGCTCTGCAAGACTCCGAGGATGCAGTGATAAATGAGATACCCACCACCTTTTGTCTCATGGAGCTCACATTTTAGCAATTAGAAATTGTTTTAGAAGTGAATTAGTATGCACCCAAAACCTTAAGATACCTAGGAATAAATCTAACCAAAGAGGCAAAGAATCTGTACTCAGAGAACTATAGAATACTCATGAAAGAAATTGAGGAAGACACAAAGAAATGTAAAAATGTTCCATGTTCATGGATTGGAAGAACAAATACTGTGAAAATGTCTATGCTACCTAGAGC
>NC_138377.1:34321360-34376099 GCF_054177405.1 Leptonychotes weddellii | reverse complement strand
CCTAAATGTGAGACAGGAATCCATCAAAATCCTAGAGGAGAACACAGGCAGCAACCTCTTCGACCTCAGCCACAGCAACTCCTTCCTAGACACATCGCCAAAGGCAAGGGAAGCAAGTGCAAAAATGAACTATGGGGACTTCATCAAGATAAAAAGCTTTTGCACAGCAAAGGAAACAGTCAACAAAACCAAAAGACAACTGACAGAATGGGAGAAGATATTTGCAAATGACATATCAGATAAAGGGCTAGTATCCAAAATCTATAAAGAACTTATCAAAGTCAACACCCAGAGAACAAATAATCCAATCAAGAAATGGGCAGAAGACATGAACAGACATTTCTGCAAAGAAGACATACAAATGGCCAACAGACACATGAAAAAGTGCTCAACATCGCTTGGCATCAGGGAAATACAAATCAAAACCTCAATGAGATACCACTGCACACCAGTCAGAATGGCTAAAATTAATAAATCAGGAAATGACAGATGTTGACGAGGATGTGGAGAAAGGGGAACTGTCCTATACTGTTGGTGGGAATGCAAGCTGGTGCAGCCACTCTGGAAAACAGCATGGAGGTTCCTCAAAAAGTTGAAAATAGAGCTACCCTAAGACCCAGCAATTGCACTAGTGGGTATTTACCCCAAAGATACAAATGTAGTGGTCTGAAGGGGCACATGCACCCCAGTGTTTATAGCAACAATGTCCATAATAGCTAAACTATGGAAAGAGCCAAGATGTCCATCAACAGACGAATGGATAAAGAAGATGTGGTGTGTATATATATATGGAATGGAATATTGTGCAGCCATCAAAAAATGAAAGCCATTCTCAATGATGTGGATGAAACTAGAGGGTATTATGCTAAGCAAAATAAGTCAATCAGAGAAAGACAAGTATCATATGATCTCACTGATATGAGGAATTTGAGAAACAAGACAGAGGTTCATAGGGGAAGGGAGGGAGAAATGAAACAAGATGAAACCAGAGAGGGGGACACACAATAAGAGACTCAATCTCAGGAAACAAATTGAGGGTTGCTGGAGTGGAGGGGGGTGGGAGGGATAGGGTGGCTGGGTGATGGACATTGGGGAGGGTATGGGCTATGGTGAGCACTGTGAATTGTGTATGACTGATGAATCACAGGCCTGTACCCCCAAAACAAATAATACATTATATGTTAATAAAAAAAAGAAGGGAATTAGTATTTTACATGCATGTTATCTATACCCTGTGCTAGAAGTTGTGGTAGATATCAGTATATAGAATTCCTGCTCTAAAAGCCTGGTTGAGGCAAAGATGGGTCTGACCACCCCTTTGTCCTTACAATGAACAGAATGACACTATGGGTGAGGTGAGCTGAGCAGAGTGGCTGTTCCTTCAATAGTCATTTGGAGCATGGAAACTTGAATTCCAGTCCATTGTACAAATGGCTTTTAAATATCTGACCATTTTATTCTTGGTTATAGCTGTATGAGTATTTTCAGTAAAACACCTGTTTATGCTTCCTGAGACCTATACATTAAATAGACATGATGTTCTTATGAGTGATTACTGTCAATGAAAATTTACTTCATTTATAAATGAAATCTGCATTAGTTATCTTTTGGCATGTAACAAATTATAAGCTGGCAGCTTAAAATAGCAAACATGTATTATTTCACAGTTTCTGATGTCAGGATCCCAGGGGTGACTTAACTTTGTGGTTCTGGCTCAGGGTCCCTCATTAGACTGCAGTTAGAATGTCACCAGGGGCTACAGTCATCTGAAGGCTTGACTGGGGCTGGAGGATCTACTTCCAAGCAGACTTACTCATATGGCTTTTGGCTGGAGGCCACAGTTCCTCCTCTTTCCACATGGCTGCTCATGGCATGGCTACTCCTTTCCCCATAGTGTGCAATCTAAAAGACAGAGCAAGGCCACAATAAACCGTATGACCTAGTCTCAGAAGTGACATACCATCATCATCTTTTCCATATTCTATCAGTCATAGATAACCCTGATACAATATGGGGAGAGACTATAGAAAGGCATGATTATCAGGAGGTGGAGATCATAGGGGCCATCTTGAAGGCTGGTTGGCTGTCATAATATCCTTTCTTTTATATATATTTTTTATTCTTAGAAATACCACTTTAATACACCATTAAAGTATTTCTACTTGGCATATGGCCGTATTCCTACAAAGATTCAGGCCATCTTAGGGCTTTTAGGACCACATAAAAAGACCTAAGTGTATGAGAGACTTCTTTTGTGCCTAGGTTTTGTAGATTCTTTTTTTCAAATACATTCTGAATTTAAGACCTTGTTGCTCAATTAATGTGAGTCCCCTTGTTTCACAATACTCATTTGAGTAAGGTGGTGGGACACTTCTGTAGGATAAGGGTTTAAAGAATGTTGCTTACCTGTCTATGGCAAAGAAGTTTACCACATAACTACTTAGAACTGGTTGGGTGATTCTCTCTTGGTAGTCTGGGCTCTGTAGTGCCTTCTGGCTGTGAGCATCTCTCCCTGATTGAAAATCTAATGCTTAGAAACAAAGGATTAAAAAAATATATATGAAACTCAAGCCAGCTTCTGCATCTGGTGCTCAACCAAGAAACAGCAATCCATTTCAAACACTGAAATCAAAATGAGCTATATTGGATATTTATGAATGTACTTTCAGAGTAATACAAGGAGTTTTCAAGACAATTTAGACTCTATGCAATTTTTGTTTCATATGCTAACTTTAAAATCCTCAAGAGATTACTGCATTTGTATACATGGTATATACTTCTTGTTTAGTTTCCCGTGGCCACCAAAATACCACAAACTTGGTGGCTTAGAACAACAGGAGCTTATTTTCTTACAGTTATGGAGACCAGAAGTCCAAAATCAAAGTGTTGACGGGGCTGTGCTCCCACTGAGGGCTCTAGGGAAGAATATTTCCTTGCCTCTTCCAACTTTGGATGGGCCCAGATGTTTCTTAGCTTGTGGCTACATAACTCCAATTTCTGTCCTTATGTGCCTTCCCTTCTTCTCCTTGTGGGTCTCTCTTCTGTGTCTCTTAGAAGGACATTTGTCATTAGGGCTCACCTGGAGAATCCAGGATGATATTATTTTGAGATCCTTAATTACCTCTGCAAAGACTTTTTTTTTTTTTTTGGTATGATCATATTCACAGGTCCTGGAGGCTAAGATATGGACATATCTTTTTGGGAGCCACCATTCAACCTACTATACTTCTTTACTATAAAACTGAAAGCAAATATAACTTGTAATGTCTGGAGTTAACTATCAGTTTTTCTTTATCAGAATATTTGTGGAGCCTTTAATCAAGAATGGCTAAGGTAGCATTTAGCCCTGTCCTTCAACTCGTCCATACCCATGTCCTTTTATCTTCTAAGATGCCTCTGCATAACTCTCTAGTGTGCCTAGTCCATTTCTACACTCCATGCTGAACTGTGTATCACACTGGGTTTGTTGCTTTTTGACAGTGACTACTATACAATTAAGTCTTCAGTTTCTGTTTGCTTTCACTTAAAGTTCAGTCTTAAAGACAGGAAGTTTCTGCCTGAAATTTGACAACCATATTTTCATTATCATAGCTATTTTTGTCTTTACTTGCTTTATATCTGCATAAATATAGGCACTCTAGCTCTTTATTATTTTTTCAAATGTGACATATTTTCTTAATAATTTCTGCAAAATGTCCACTGTCTAAAGTTCTAAAACTCGAAGCTAGTTTTGGTGAGATGAGGGAGTAAACCTTTATATAGAATATTGAATGACTTTCTACCATTTTTCAGAAGCTGTTTTCCTGCGTTTGTTTTCTGTATTTCATTTTCATATGTTACCCTGAGCTGCTGCTTGTCTTTTGGCAACAACATGCTGTTTCACTGGGATTTTGTTATTGAACAGTTTCTTGCCTATTTACTAACTGTAGACAGCACCTTGAATTTACCCACCTGGATTTTTTTGAGTAAAATTTGTAAGGTATTCCCTCATACAGATTTCTTTTATACTGATGGACAAATATTTCACAGGAATTCCAACTAGGTAACTGGATACCCCCAAAATGGGTGCAGAGGTTGAATTTTGAAGGACTGGACACAGACTAGAACTGAATTAGCTTTGAAGATCTGTTATCAAAACTAGACATTTGCCAGATGGTTCAAGGCTCTTAGCTTAAACAGAAACTCAACCGTGATATAGGTACCTTTAAGTATTTTAGGTCTAAAAGTCAAAGTTTGGCCAATTTAGAAGGGCATTTACTTTGTTAGGGTTTTGGATTGCATTACACCAGAGTTGGAAAAGCAGGTGCTCTACCAAACCCATCCTCATTCAGTCAAATGATTGTTGTTTTCAGTTGAAAGATCTACAAAAGAAGATGCCAGCTGATTTGCATCATTGGAATGAAAGAGCCAGGGCAGATGAATAAGAGGCTTGGAGAAACTCTGTCCTATGTGTTTAAGAAAAAGCTGAAAGCAGAGCAGCTTAAAAAATTGAAAGCATTAAAATCAATATTTAAGAGGTTCATTTAACCATAACAAAAACACCTTAGCAACAGACTTTTTAATAGTGCTTTGCAAAGGAGGTGGGGTTCTCTGAGCTAGGATTGGCCGCTCAGTGCAGTGAACCCATGAAAAAGGACTCAATGTTCCATTGAACTGGAAGCAAATTATGTTGCCAGGGAAACCAGCCCCTCTGTGCTTCTCAGGTGAAAGGATGTTTGATCTTTAAAACAACAGAAACAAGGGTTTACATGATGAATATTATCTGCATTGTCCAAAAAGTGCAGTTAGGGGGAAACAAGTGTATAATTGCTGCAATTTACTAAATGATTATAGAGGCAGAAAATTGTTGTGAAGTCATTTGGTACGTACCTTACAAGGGATGCTGGCAAAAATTCAACTGCAAATTCATTAATGTCATGAATATTTTCAGTATGATGATGAGAGTTGTGTGTGTTCAGGCTTAATGCTATTTTATAACTAATCTTGCTCCACTAGATAGTATTTGGTGTTATTTCTCTGGGTGCATGATCCATCCTGGGAGACTGATTTATCAAAACTTGCCTCTAATTTGAAAAGGTTTCTCTAAGTACTAAGAAACACAGAGTAACAGATGAAAAAGGGGAATAGGTGGACTCTTTTAAAATTTGGAGATTGGATAGGATCACCAAACTCATTTTCATTTTGCTTTTGACATCTGGATACTCTTGTCACACTGACAGTATCGCACAAGTATGACATTGTGTGTACTTATGACCAGTGAGTCACTTCTTGGGTTCAGTTTCAAGAGTCAGTTTGCATTACCCTGTGCTTGGGGAGCTGTTTGAATTATTGAGTTAAGACAAGGTTTATGGCCTTTATATTTGCTGTCTAGCAAAGAGTGTTGAATAATGAACTACATTTTTAATCAAAGATTTCCTTCTATTTGAATCCCTTATTTCCCGGTAGGCCTAACCTGATTTATTATGCTGAGTTCTCTAGGAGGAGTGTGTGTAACTTTGGCTTTCTTCTGAGAGAAGATGAACATTGGGGAAGCAGCAAGGGAAATAACAGTTTTGACTCTTGGAAGTCCTTGAGTCTTGGGCTAGCCATCCATTTGTCCATCTACTCATCTGTCCATCAGAAGCTTTATACTCCAAAATAAAAAGCACTCAAGGAGCTACAAAGACCTAGTTCTCATCACTGTAATGTCTTGGTAGGGACAGATAGAAACAGGATAAGCTAAAGGTGCTATAGAGTTCCAGCAGTGGTGCCTGGGATATGGTAGGCACTCAAGAAATAGTTGTCAGGTGAATGGAGATATGAAGTGCAATAGAAACATGAAGTAGGGAGTGATGAATTCTACTGGGGAATCTTGAGTGTTGGTTCTTCCTCATTTCATTCGGGTCTTGGCTCAAATGTGATATCCTTTTAATATCTTCTCCCTCTCACCACCCCTGCCCTGCAGATAGCTCAGATCTATCTTTTTTCTTTACCTCACTATACTTTTCTTCTTAGTACTTGTCACAACTTGAAAATATGACATGCATTGGTTTGTTAGTTTGTCTATTACTCCCACTAGACTGTGAAATGTTGAGTATAGGGATGTGGTCTGGCTTGCTGCTATATCCCAAGAGCCTTAGTGCCCAGCACATAGTACATGCTTACCACATTTTTGTCAAAAGGGTTAGTTAATGGATGGATGATGGATTCTGGGAATACAATTTACCACCCTGGAAAGATGAAAACTTATTGATTTTATACTTTAGTCTCCAAAGACATAGTGGCCTTGAGGAGATTGGTGGGCTGGCAAAAAATTTCTTTTTCTTCTTATACCTTATAATATTACCATTAAGAAAAACAAATAAAGTCATATAGTTAAGAGTAGTGTGTCATGGAATGCTGACATATACTATTAGGTGTTATGCAACTACTGCCATTTTTCATGTCTTGAAATGAAACAATTTCCTATTGTTGGAAATTAAAGAAAATATACTTTCCTGTTATGATTATGGACACTGGACTTGATTTACCCTTGATTTAGCCTCAACTGAAGATGACAAAGGGAAGAAAATCAGATTATCCTTTTTTGGGTGGCACCTTTTGTGGGTTGAAGAAAGCTTGTCAACCGTAGAGCTGAAGGGAAGATCTTACATCTGTACATGTTGAAAATACACCAGGCAAAAAAACCAGAAACAAATCTATAAATACAGAGAACAAACTGATGGTTGCTACAGGGGAGGTGGGTGGGGGGATGGGCAAATTGAGTGAACAGGAGTGGGAGGTACAGGCTTCCAGTTATGGAATGAATAAGTCACAAGGATAAAAGACACAGCATAGGGAATATAATCAGTGGTATCGTAGTAGTGTTGTGTGGTGACAGATGGTAGCTACACTTGTAGTGAGCATAGCATAACATATACAGTTGTTGAATCATTAAGTTGTACACCTGAAACTAATGTAACATTGTCAATTATATTTCAATTAAAAAAGCATACAAAGGCAAAATGGGTCTTCATTATGAGAAGAGGGCAAAACTTGGATTTGTCCAACATAATAGCTTGGGTTACAAACGTTCTTATTGCAGTGGCAAGGAAAGGAAGCGCTCACAATTGGAGAAGTTCCTGGTTTACTGAGAAGTCTAATATTTTGAAGCAGCCCTTGGAGAAATTTGTTAGGTCACATCTCTTTAACATGTAAATGGATGAAATTACTCAGGTCTCTTGGGATAACCTCTCCTGTTTTTCCTATTTTGGGCACCTTTTGGGGGAAACTTTAAGAACTATTGATATCTTTGAGATGGTATAGGGAGTTTTGTTCAGTTTGGGAGAGTATTAATCTGTAATATTTTTTTGTATCACTTCAGCATTGGAAAAGCCTCACGACCTCTGAAGCTCAGGGCCAAGCAAAGTTTCTTTGCCAGGCAAACTCCAGCTGGAAGGAAAAGTTTGGCCTCTGAACCCAGATGAAGCAAGATGAAACATCTATTTTTGCTGTTTTGATGAAGCAAAAGCTCCACATGTTGTGTTGTTGCTGAATCACGCTGTCTTTATGAAGGCGTCTCATTCAGGCCCATGCATACTATTTTAGAACTCTCTTAAGACTCCCCATTTTTATCTCCAGTCTTGCCTTGAAATCCAGGATCATTTATCCAAGTGACATCCTCACTTGGGTGTCCAGTAAGCATCTCTGATCGAACGTGTGTAAGACAGACTTTTTTAAAAATTTAAATTCAATTAGCTAACAACATATAGTACATCATTAGTTTCAGATGCAGTGTTCAACAATTCATCATTTGCGCACAACACCCAGTGCTCTTCACATCATGTGCCCTCTCCAATGCCCATCACCCAGTTGCCCCATCCCCCCACCAACCTCCCCTATGCAACCCTCAGTCTGTTTCCCAGAGTCAAGAGTCTCTCATTCAGTTTTCCCTCTCCTTCCCTTATGATCCTCTGCACTATTTCTTATATTCCACATATGGAATAAATAAGTTATGGAATGAATAAGTCACAAGGATAAAAGGCACAGCGTAGGGAATATAATCAGTGGTATCGTAATAGTGTTGTAGCATGACAGATGTCACCATATGATAACTGTCTTTCTCTGATTGGCTTATTTTGCTTAGCATAATACCCTCCAGTTCCATCCATGTTGATGGAAATGGTAGATATTCATCCTTTCTGATGGCTGAGTAATATTCTGTTTTATATATAAAGCACATCTTCTTTATCCATTCATCTGTCAAGGGACATCTCGCCTCCTTCCACAGTTTGGCTATTGTGGATATTGCTGCTTTGGACATTGGGGTGCAGGTGCCTCTTCATTTCACTACAGCTATATCTTTGGGGTAAATACTCAGTATGGTGCAATTGCTGGGTTGTAGGATAGCTCTATTTTTAACTTCTTGAGGAACCTCCATGCTGTTTTCCAGAGTGGCTGTACCACTTGCATTCCCACCAACAGTGTAAGAGGATTCCCCTTTCTGTACATCCTTGCCAATATTTGTTGTTTCCTGTCTTGTTAATTTTAACCTAACTGGTGTAAGGTGGGATTTCATTGTGGTTTTGATTTGTATTTCCCTGATGACAAGTGATGTTGAGCGTTTTTTCATGTGTCTGTTGGCCATTTGTATGTCTTCTTTGGATAAATGTTCATGTCTTCTGCCCATTTCTTGACTGAATTATTATTATTTTTGGGGGGGATAATGAGTTTGATAAGTTCTTTATAGATATTGGATACCAGCCCTTTATCTGATATGTCATTTGCAAATATCTTCTCCCATTCCTTAGGTTGCCTCCCATTCCTTAGGTTGACTGTTTCCTTTGCTGTGCAGAAGCTTTTTATCTTGAGGAAGTCTCAAAAGTTCATTTTTGCTTTTGTTTCCCTTGCCTTTAGAGATGTGTCTTGTAAGAAGTTGCTGTGGTTGAGGTCACAGAGGTTGCTGTATGTGTTCTCCTCTAGGACTTTGATGGATTCCTGTCTCACATTTAGGTTTTTCATCCATTTTGAGTTTATCTTTGTGTATGGTGTAAGAGAATGGTCCAGTTTCATTCTGCATGTGGCTGTCCAATTTTCCCAGCACCATTTGTTGAAGAGACTGTTTTGCACTGGATATTCTTTTCTGCTTTGTCAAAGATTAGTTGACCATAGAGTTGAGGGTCCATTTCTGGGTTCTCTATTCTATTCCATTGATCTATGTGTCTGTTTTTGTGCCAGTCCCATGCTGTAAGACAGACCCTTGATTCCTCTTCACCACCTGTTTCTCCTAAAGCTTTTCCAAGTTGTATAAAAAACACCATCTGGTTGCTGGGGCCAAGAACTTGGAGATGTCCTTAACTCTTCCATTTTCTTCACACATCTGCAATCTGTCACCTGTATATTTTGGCTTGGCTCTATTTTCAAAAATGTATCTACCTTCAGTGTTGTCCCTAGGTACAAGCCACCATTATCTTTCTTTTGAACTACTGAGGGAGTCTCCTAACTAATCTCCCTTTTTCCATCCTTGCTCCTTCTAGTCTCTTCTCCACACAGCAGTAAAATGAGCCTGTTAAGCTATAAGTCTGGTCTTGTTATACTTTGGCTCAAATCCTCTGATGGCTTCCATCATATCTAGAATCAGATCCAAATTCTTACCATTGCCTAGAGGGTCATACATGATCTGACATAACCTCATTTCCTCCTGTTCTTCTTGCTGTGTTTTTGATCACTTAATCTGGAAGAAAACCCCATCACTCTCTGTGCCTAAACTTTAATTTTTCTTCATAGATTTGTGGTTTGGGGGAGATATTAAAAAATACCCTTTTTCTTGTCATGTTCTGAATTTTATAAATAGGACACAAGGACAGTCAGATGGTGAACAAAATATCAACATTTTTCATGAGAAGACTGATGGATGAACATGGCTTTAGATCTTTGACCAAGAAGGATATAGCAGTAAAGAAAACAAAGACCCTGTTTTCATGGAACTTATCTTCTAAGATGATTGGTTTTTTTTGAAGTTTAAAAGCATTATCAAATATATATCATATATATGTTTGCATCTATATATGTGTTTTATATAGATCTTTGTTTCATATATCTATGAAATAGCCATGAAATAAGACCACAGAATGAATTCTCTACCACTAGAAATTCAAAGAATTCCTTGATCAAATTTCTGAAGCACCTGATAGGTACAAATTTAAACTGATTTATTTTGAGATAAATAAAAAACCTGCTTGGAACCTTTTATCAAGGAGGAGTTAATTCTTTATCTTTTTTTGTTGTTTGTTTTTTGTTTTTTTTTGTAAATGTGTGTGTATACATACACAGACATATATATAATGATTAGATATATATTTTTATTTCCTAGCTCACCATGATGGAGGACTATTTTTGATTAGGTTGCCACTGTAAAGGAAGTAGATACCTATATGAATTCCATTGCTGGAAAATCGCTCCTGTGTCATGGAGTCCAGTGTGACTGTGCCCTGTTAGTTGATCTTCCTATGGGCAGAAATGTACAGACCTCTGGGAACACTGCAGAATTTGTTTGAAGGTTGATTCTACTTGGAAGACCTTTATATTAAAGCATGGATTATTAATCCCTTCCATGCTGACATCAGTGCATCTATGATACAGCCTTTGCCAAAGATGATCTCATGGATTTGAGGACAAAGGAAATGGTACAACGTGAATTCATCCAAATCTTGAAGCATTCTTCCTTGAAACAGCCTGTCTGGCTGTCAAGGTGAAAGATGGGTGTTTTGATTCTTGGCTGCTGTGTGTCATTTATTTTTTTAGGACTAGTTGCTCTCAAAATGAAAAGTTGCTTAAATATTAAAGATGGCTTGAGTTCTATTTCAAAATCATTTCATAATTTCAACTTCTTATTTAAGTCAAACAGTTTCAACCTTCACAGTGAAATTTACCTTTGAGCAGATTTTTGGGGGGAGACAAAATTTGGATTTATTTCAATCGTTGCTCAGAAAATACCCATTAATTTTTGCATGAAAATGAGAAACATAACTCTTTGTAAGCCTGCTTGTATATTCTACCTGTGTGAAGGAAATAAATATCCAGTCTACAAATGCATTGTATGCCAATGTGTGTTTATGTATGCTTTTGCTCATTTTCCTCCACAAAGAGCTTAGATTCTCAGAGAGGTTTGTGACCCCAAAAAGTTAAGGTCACTGTCCTAGAGAGTTCCGTTCTTGCATGGAAGTCTCTTGTATTGCTTACACAGCATCCATTTTCCTCCTTCTGGTAATTGTACCTAATATCTTTGGCCATACTTAGTACATAGTACTAAGGGAGGCCTGTGACCTCTCTTTAATTAAGTCAATGAGCCTAACCATCCTCTGAGCTACAGGGACAAGTAAATGACCCTAGTAGTCCAATCAGAGCCAGTTCCAAGGTGTTGTTTTTTTTTTTTTTTTTTTTTTTTTTTGAGATATTGAGGAAGGAAACAATCTTCTACTGGACTTGAAGATATAATGATTAGAACCTGGAAGTGCTGCTGTTACTGTAGGGGGAAAACCTTTCAACCTGAAAAGTAAGGCCAGCACACAACTGACAACAGAGACAAGAGTTCAAGGACAGCTTCTTGGTATTGTCTGCCCATCTGATCATATCTGATTTTAAGTTATGTGAATCAACTTGTTTTTTCACCTAAAGCTACCTGAGTTGGCTTTGTCACTTGAAAAAAAGAGGACTACTATGTAGCAAGGCTCTCCTAATTATAAATAAACATAGAACTATAAACTAAGCAATAACAAAGTTAGGAATTTTTTAGTCTTAGTAACCAAAACTTTGGCACTGAGGAATTTTCAGACTGATATATGTCACTGGTCATTATTAACATTATTGACAAAGGTTGAATTTGTTGTTCTACTTTAAATATACTCTTGCCTCCATATCACCCAATCATCCTGGTAAGACAAGTCCAGGAGATCTGAGTAGTCAGATGGGGAAGATATGGCAGCTATCCAGAGCAGTTGTCAGAGTAGGAACCATATGCTGCAGCAAGGCTAACCTAAGGCAACCAGTGGTGATGTCTGATAACACCTGGGTGAAAAGAAGAGGGGGAAACACAGAAGATGGGGTGTAAAGGAAAAACAAAACCAAATGTCCAGTGATAAGGGGACTGAGAAAATGATGGCATATTCTTGTGTTGAACTACCTAGTATTCTTTAACAATTATATTTCAAGTATTTGTTTATATTCATAGAAAGATTCATGATATACTGTAAGAAATGCATGAAATTTTATTTTTTAAATTTATTTTTAGAAATTGTAATTCTAGTATCGTTAACATGCAGTATTATATTAATTTCAGGTGTACAATATAGTGATTCAATAATTCTATACATTACTCAGTGCTCATTATGATAAGTATGCTCTTAATCCCCTTCACCTACTTCACCCCCCCCACCCCCCCTCTGGTAACCATCAGTTTGTTCTCTATAGTTAAGAGTGTTTTTTGGTTTGTCTCTTTTTTTCTTTGTATGTTTTGTTTTTAAAATTTTACATATGAGTGAGATCATATGGTATTTATCTTTCTCTGACTTATTTTGCTTAACATTATACCCTCTAGTTCCCTCCATGTTGTTGCACATGACAAGATTTCTTTTTTTATGTAATATTCCAATATATATATATACATACACACACACGCACACACACACACACACATACACCATATCTTCTATCCACTCATCTATCAATGGACACTTGGGCTGCTTCCATAATTTGGCTATTGTAAATAATATTGCAATAAACATAGGGGTGCATATATATTTTTTTAAATTACTGTTTTCATAATCTTTGGGTAATAATAGAATTACTGGATTATATGGTAATTTAATTTTTAATTTTTTGATGAACTTCTTTTTTTTTAAAATTTTATTATGTTATGTTAATCACCATACATTACATCATTAGTTTTTGATGTAGTGTTCCATGATTCATTGTTTGCGTATAACACACAGTGCTCCATTCAGTATGTGCCCTCTTTAATACCCATCACTAGGCTAACCCATCCGCCCACCCCCCTCCCCTCTAGAACCCTCAGTTTGTTTCTCAGAGTCCATAGTCTCTCATGGTTGTCTCCCCCTCCAATTTCTCCCCCTTCATTTTTCCCTTCCTACTATCTCCTTCTTTTTTCTTAACATATAATGTATTATTTGTTTCAGAGGTACAGGTCTGTGATTCAACAGTCTTACACAATTCACAGCGCTCCCCATAGCACATACCCTCCCCAGTGTCTATCACCCAGCCACCCCATCCCTCCCACCCCCCATCGATGAACTTCTATACTGCTTTCCACAGTGGCTGCACCAGTTTGATTCCACCAACAGTGCTCGAGGGTTCCTTTTTCTTCACATCCTTGTCAACACTTGTGCCTTGTGCTTTTGATTTTAGCCATTCTGAGAGATGTGAAGTGATATCTCATTGTAGTTTTGATTTGTATTTCCCTGATGATGAGTGATGTTGAGCATCTCTTCATGTATCTGTTGGCCATCTGTATGTCTTCTTTGGAGAAGACATTTGTTAATTGAAGTATTCTGCCCATTTGTTAATTGAAGTATTATTACTATTTTTTAGTTTTGGGGTGTCTAAGTTCTTTATAGATTTTGGGTACTAACCCCTTATCATATATATCATTTGTAAATAGCTTCTTCCATTCATTAGGTTGCCTTTTAGCTTTGTTGATTGTTTCTTTTGCTGTGCAGAAGCTTTTTATTTTGATGTATTCCCAATCGTTTATTTTCTGCTTTTATTTCTCTTGCCTTAGGAGACATATCTAGAAAAATGTTGTGATAGCATATGTCAGAAATTATTGCTTGTGTTCTCTTCAAGGATTTTTTTTATGGTTGTAGGTCTCACATTTTAGGTCTTTAATCCATTTTGAGTTTATTTTTGTGTATGGTGTAAGAAAGTGGTCCAGTTTCATTCTTTTGCATGTAGCTGACCAGTTTTCCCAGCACCATTTGGCGAAGAGACTCTCTCCCATGGCATAGTCTTCTCTTCTTTGTTGAAGATTTACTGACCATATAATTGTGGAAGCATAACATTTTAAAAGAGTGTGTTTCCTTTAAAAAAGATTTCTTTTTTACAAAATACATGAATGTGTATATTGTAAATATTAAAACATTTTCAAAGATAACTCTGAAAATGCAAAAAAATTACTTTCTCAAGGGGGTGGGATTAGAATGATTTACCTTTTTTTCTTCTGCTTGTTTGTGTTCTAATTTTTCTAAAATGAATATGAATTCCTTGCATAAAAAAAAGAAGAAGGTAGGGCGCCTGGGTGGCTCAGTTGGTTAGGCGACTGCCTTCGGCTCAGGTCATGATCCTGGAGTCCCGGGATCGAGTCCCGCATCGGGCTCCCTGCTCGGCAGGGAGTCTGCTTCTCCCTCTGACCCTCCTCCCTCTCATGCTCTCTGTCTCTCATTCTCTCTGTCTCAAATAAATAAAAAAAATAAAAATCTTTAAAAAAAAAGAAAAAAAAAAAAAAAGAAGAAGAAGGTAGCTCCTGAGAGAGAAAATTACTAGTATTGCAAGCAAGTAGGCAAGGAATTGTTAGGTGTCAGAGAAATGTAGGGGAGAGAATCAAAAGTTATAAAAAACATTTTTCTAACTTTTGGAAATAATACAAAACCACAACATATGGGGCGGACTCATAGAAGAAAAGGCCAATCTTGGAATGTGGTCTTACAGGTTCAGCATGACTATGGGTGATCACTATTTTAAAATTCCTTTGGTAGTTTCCAATCCAGTTTGTTAGGTAAGTTTTTCTTCAGAAGGGATATATCTTAACTTTGTTGAAGTACACATGTTCCATGAAGAGACCTGTCCATCTGATAGAGATGGGTTGATAATAAGAGGTAAACGACAGATGTTCAGAGAAGCACCACTCTCTCTCCTATCCTCTTCCCATTTTTCTAAGACAGACCTTCATCATCTGTCCTCTGCACTAATGCATCAACCTCCCAGTTGGTTTTCAGATTTCAATGTTTTTACCTTTCAAGGACATTGTATTAGTTTCTTATTGCTGCTTTTACAATTTACCACAAACTTAGTATCATAAAAGTACATAAATTTATCATTCAATTCTGTGGTTTAGAAGTCTGCAATGCATGTCACTGGGATAAAATCAAGGTGTCAGCAGGACTAAATTTTTTTCTGGAGGCTCTAAGGGAAAAAAAAATTTTTTTTTTTTTTTTTGTCTTTTCCTGCCTTGCCATCTTCAAAGCTAACAACGATGGGTTGGGTTCTTCTTACTCTGGTTTTCTCTTCTGATTCTTTTTCACTTTTAAGGACCCTTGTGAATACATTGGACTCCTCTGAAAATTTGGGATAATCTCCCTATTTTAAGGTCATCTGATTAGCAACCTGAATTCCACCTGCAACATTGATGCTCCTTTGTCATGCAAACTAACATTCACAGATTTTAAGGATTAGGACATAGACATCTTTAGGGGGCTATTATTCTGCCTCCAGTAGGTGTTATCAACATAGCTATCAGAAAAAGCTATCTAGTTTGCACACCTGGCCAGACTTCTGTCCTAGTTAAAACCTCTTTGAGCCTCTTAATCATCCAAAGTCCTTGACTTCATATACAAGGTTTGTCACCCTCTGGCTTTGCTTTTATCTCAGTCTTCCATCTTCCCATTGGTTCCCAGTTTATGGTCAGGTAGTGCTGAACTCATAGTAATCTGCACTCCCCTCCCAACCTTGCATATACGCACATTGCCATTTCCCACTCCTGTGCCTTAGCTGCTGCTGGTCCCTTTGCCTTTCATTCATCTGGTTACTGCACCTGGTTTTCCTCCTACCACCCTATTTCCCTTTCCTGACTCCTCTTCCTTTCCTGATTTCTAAATGTTGATCTATTCAGAGCTTGGTTATAACCTTCCTCTTGGTCCTCTCTCTTTTCTTAAATGATCTCATCCATTCTCCTGACTTCAACAACCTGATGATTCTCAAATTTTTATCTCCAGCACCAGACCTGTCCCTAGACTTGCATATACAACTGCATACACTACTAGAAACCTTTATTTGCATGTCCCATAGGCATTGTAGACATTTGACATTCAAGAAAGGCTTCCTCTTGATTCCCCTCACCCCCTCACCCCCTCACCAATTGTTGAATCTGTTCACTTATTTGTTGAATGAATGTTCATTATGTCATTCAGCAATACAATTAGGTAGCTTTTATTGTTTACTGAATGTGCCAGACTCTTTTCTAAATTTTGATCTTTTGGATGTCCTCATGAAGTAGATACTATTCTCATTTCCATTTTACAGATGAAGAGATTGATTCCCAGAAAGTAGTCTGCCTAATTTACAGAGCAGTGAGGTAGAACCTTTAGAGTCTTGTACTCTCAACTACCAGGTTAAACAGCTAAACAGCCCCAGGCGTGTTTCCAGTAAACTCTCCTCAAACCTCCATGCTGACTTAGGAGCACCTCCTCTGTGTTCCCTCAGTCCTCTGTGCTCACTTCCGGCTTTATAATTAGCATGTGATGGTTAAATCTGTATTTGCCTCTTGTCCCCCTCTGGAGAATGTTCACCGACTGATTCGTCTTTGTGCCCTCAGCATCTAGCACAGAGCCTTGCACAGTAAGAAATGAACAACTACTTTGTTGAACCAAATAGATGCTCCTGTGTTGCTTCGTCATTATCACATAACTCATGTTCCTGTAGCAGTGGGTTGTCTTAGAACCTTCTCCTTCTGCTGATTTTGCCCCTTGACTCAGGTTCAGCATCATCGCTCTTTATTTCAAAAGTCACAACTGCACCTGAAATTCTCCTCTGAGAAGCCATCTGTAACTAATCACAAGTGAGAGGGCAGTTTTCCTAGTCCCATTCTCTAACAGGAAACTTCTGTGTTCCTATTGTATTCATAACCTTTGTTCTGAGGGCAGTGTCAATATTTAGTTTTGTGTCAGCCCTATTTATATATTCATTCTTAATTCTTTCCTTGGCTGTCTGCATTCCATATTGAGTACTGTCACCTGAGGTTGTCAGCAGCTTCCCCGAGCCCTAGTAGTTTTGTTGACGAGAATAAGGGGCTCAGAGCCATAGAAGAACCAATTTGCTTGGCCTCGTCCTGTTTCAATATTGTCTAACCCCAGCCAGCTACTCTGCAGGTTGTTATTAGTCACAGGGGGGACCCAGCAAGAGAGATATCAGTCTGTCACCTGTGGGGCAACAGCCTCAAAGCACATGTCGTATCGGAAGTGAGATGAAACGGTCAGTACAGTGGTTAAGAGAAAGGACTTCAGAGCAAACAGACCTGGTTTCACGTCTTAGCTTCAGTGAAACACTATTTTACCCAAAGTAAGTACTTCTATGAGTTTTTTTCCTTGGCTTTAAAGTGGGCTCAGGATTCTTATGTCTAAAATGAGACTATCTAGCATGTATTTAATAGTCAGTGCATGGTTTCAAAAGAAAGAGCACACTTAGGACTCAATGTAGTGCTGGGGGAAGAAGTAAAGAAATACTTCATAAATTCTTATTGGTGGTGATGAAACTAACATCAGAGGTAGAGTGATTATTTGTTTTCCATTCTTTCAGCTATTCTGGCATGCTGGGAGAAAATGGTCCCTGTGATTTTTTAATTATATAGAAAGTTATTAGGGTAACAAAAGAATATTCCAACTAGTTGGGCCAGAAATTATGGGAACTATAGTACCAAACTCATTCATAGGAAGTGTATCAGTAAAATCAACCAGCTATCTCTTTAATCTTTTTCTTTTTAAAAAATGCCATGTGGCTGGAACTGCACTGATCTTGGTGATAAGTTATTTGATTTCTATTGCTCTAGTTTATTGCACAAAGTCAAATGGTCATTTCAGGGATCTTAAACCTCTCTTCCCGAAATTTCTTACTTTCTCACCTCACCACTAGATGACAATCCATTCCTGTGTTTTAGCCAATGAATGAGGGTAAACACTTTGACTTAATTGTTGTGTAGTTGTTTACTA
This sequence comes from Leptonychotes weddellii, assembly GCF_054177405.1. NCBI lineage: Eukaryota > Metazoa > Chordata > Mammalia > Carnivora > Phocidae > Leptonychotes > Leptonychotes weddellii. The sequence continues at coordinate 34,358,148 of NC_138377.1, read as the reverse complement.
TTAGGTATCCTATAACATCTGAAGGAAAACTTCATTTATATCCTCTGATCATCCTAATGCAATTGTTGGGATGCAGTACAGTTAATTATCTATGCCAGACAAATGGAAATGATTTTTCAGCTTAAGTGTTTGACTGTCACAATTTAATTATCTAGTATTTAATATGTTTTCTAAAGTTCTTGAAAATCATACTGTCACTTTTTTTTTTTTAAGATTTTTTTGTACGAAGAAAAGAAAGAGCTAGCACGAGTAGGGGTGGGGAGGGGCAGAGGGAGAAGCAGACTCCCTGCTGAGCAGGGAGCCTGACACAGGACTTGATCCCAGGACCCCAGGATCATGACCTGAGCCGAAGAAAGACACTTAACCGACTGAGCCACCCAGGCCCCATACTGTCACTTCTTTATAAAGATTCAAAATCGACACATTATTTTCTTTTAAGATTTTATTTATTTTTTGACAGAGAGACACAGCGAGAGAGGGAACACAAGCAGGGAGAGTGGGAGGGGGAGAAGCAGGCCTCCCGCGGAGCATGGAGCCTAAAGCGGGGCTCGATCCCAGGACCCTGGGATCACAACCTGAGCCAAAGGCAGACTCTTAACTACTGAGCCACCCAGGTGCCCCCAAATCAACACATTATTAATCGGAATTTAGCCTTCCTTAAAAACCGTGTTGACAAAAATGATCATAAGATCTCATTCATCATTAAGACTACAATCAATATATTTTGGGACTGCTGTCAGTCTTTTAAGAAAATACTTTTTGGTTTGGAGAAATGAAAAGTTTCACTCAAAAGTTAAATCTCAATCAAGCAAAGTTAATACTTACCACTGTCCATGCTGAATCAGGATGAAGGAAAGGGATATAAAGACATTGAAAGTATTTTGACATAAAAGTTGAGGTGGTCATTTGAGCATATTATACAATTCCTTCAAATGACTTTTTTTTGATGCCCTAGTTATAGCTACCACTGTGCTTAAGGACCATGGAGAGAGAAAAAAGAAGAATATAGTAAAGAAAGAAGACAGAGGGTGAGGTCATTTGGGTGAAGCTTATTTATTGAGATGATTAAACCAAAGCACCACAAGACCCCTAATAATTTGTGGGTCTTTCAGAATATTTGAGGGTATTTGACACCTTTAAGCCAAGATAATGTCTGGGTGCCACCATATATATTCTATGTAAAAAACTTCTTTGACACTCTAGTTAATGCTGGTATCTATGTTTTACACCAAGGTGTGCTATTTGCTTCTCATGTTGCCACATTTTCTTTTCAGGTATGGTATTCTCTTGCTTATGAGGGACCTAGCAAAAATGTTCTTCAGTTTGTTATTGTGCAAAATGGTAATGACAATACCTGCCTAATAGAAATATTGCATGGATTAAATAAGTTTGCTATATGCTAGATTCAGCTACAAGAGACAGGAAACCCCAAATTATGGTGCCTTAAACAAGTTAGAAGTTTATTTCTTTCTCATCTAAACAAAGTCCACAGGTAGTTTAGTTTTGTCCCATTGTGTTGGCTTCTTGATTATCAGGGACCCGTGCTCCTTCTGTCTCCCTGCTTCACCATCCTCAGCACATCTCAGAGTTGATTTTAAGACTTGTGTTTGGGGGTACCTGGGTGGCTCAGACGGCTGAGCGTCTGCCTTCGGCTCAGGTCATGATCCCAGGATCCTGGGATCGAGCCCCATATCGGGCTTCTGGCTCAGTGGGGAGTCTGCTTCTCCCTCTCCCTCTGCCTCTCCCCCTGATCATGCTCTCTCTCTCTCTCTCTGTATCTCTGTGTCTCAAATGAATAAATAAAATCTTAAAAAAAAAAAAAAAAGACTTGTGTTTGTATCTCCTTGGCCAGCTCTTAGTCATATGACCTTATGTACCCTTTGGGAGTGTTGAGAAATGTCATCTCCATGACATTTCTGGGACAGCCATTCATCCAGTTGCTAATTGGCGGTTCTATTCCTAAGGAAGAAAGAGAGAATAGGTATTGGGGGTAAGTAGCAGTCTCTGGCATGGCAGTCTAGGATAGTGTCTGATGCAAGTGGTTCTTCAATTGCTTGTTTTCCTCTTTTCCTTCCCCCTTTTCTCTTCTCTTGGCTATTTGCACCTGGGATGAGTCTTCTGTGTAGGCTGGAAAGTGTTAGGCCTGAAAAGAGCTTTTTGGCAGTAAAGAAGGAATTCCTGTGGCCAGTTTCAGTTAATTTGTGATTGTGGAAGAAAATCTTGGCATAGATTAGTATCAAATCATGTGTTGTGCAAAGAGTGTTCACTGTGGACACAAACTGATGTATTAGCATTTGCATTTAAGTGGCTAATTATATTCTCAGCATTTAAAATTGTGGAAAGCAAACACTTTCCAGAATTACTTCAGAAACTATTTAGCACTGCATAGACCCATTGTAATTAATAGATGAAAAAGAAAGAATTCTTTTGCAGGATTTTTAGGAGCATATAATTATAGTTTTCCTATGCACAGTTTTCCTATGTGTTCTCTTAGGATAATTTCAAGGTTAGGGCTTTTTTGTGGCTGTCTTTCATGTTTTTGCTTTATTTTCCTCTAATGGTCTATGATGCAGTGATTATGTTCCTCTCACTCTTCACTTGAAGTGAATGAGTCAAAATTTCTCACTTTGAAGGTGAAGTCCTAAAAGCATTATCTGAAGGATCTATGAGGGCTTGCATACGATTGGTGCTTTATCCTCAAGGAAAAGGAGTTGTTTTATTCTCCATTCTTGTGAAATATCCACAAGAATGGAAAACTAAAGAAAAACTTGGAAATTCTAGGACCGGAGTCATGGTTCAAATTGTGTGAGACCATTGTATATACTTTATGAGGGCAGAGACTTTTTCTGCCTCAATACTGACTGTATCTGTAGAATATGTTGATATACTGTAGGCCATCAATAAAAATAAATGGCTGAAGTGAACAAATTGAATAAATGAATCATCAACAATGGTAAGTGATGTAACTCAGCACATGTGTGAAAGATATAGGGTTTTTTTTTTTTAAAGATTTTATTTATTTATTTGAGACAGAGAGAATGAGAGAGACAGAGAGCACATGAGAGGGGGGAGGGTCAGAGGGAGAAGCAGGCTCTCTGCCGAGCAGGGAGCCCGATGCGGGACTCGATCCCGGGAGTCCGGGATCATGACCTGAGCCGAAGGCAGTCGCTTAACCAACTGAGCCACCCGGGCGCCCCAGATATAGGGGTTTTAATTGACTTAGAACTCCCTAGGAGTTAAGTTGTGACTTCCAAAAAAATTGAGACATTAGACACTAGAAGTAATTTGCTTACTCAGGGGGTAAAATAAGGTTGATCCTGCCCAAATTAATGTGCACAATCCAAGTAGAATATGTGCTGTGCCCGGCTACACTTCATGGGAAGCATAATATTTAGTCTTTAGGGCCACCTGGTGAAAGACATGGGCATACAGCCATCGAAGTATAACTTAGTCATGAAATCTCAGATTGGAGTGGACTTCAGAGGCTATTTATTCCAGTGCCTTTTCTGATTCTCGGATCTTCTCTGCAACATCGCTAAAAGTGAGAGTCCGTTCTCTGTACCTTCCCAGTGGTGGGGAACTCAATTCAGTTTGAGGCATACCATTTCACTTTTCAGAACATTCTGCATCTATGGTTTGGGAAAAGATGAGTGTGACCAGGAAAATGAAGGAGTGTAAAAATAATGTCTGGTGAAGGTCAATTGGAAAGAGAGCACCTTCCATTCTTTGAAGAGCTGTAGTGTGAAAGAGGAATTGTTTTTTTTGTGTGTGTGTGTTGGCGTAATAGAAGAAGTAGACTGAGGCATGGGCCAGATATTACCTCTGAAACAAAAATTCTTAACCTGGAGTTTGAGGACCTCAGAGGGCTTCATGGGGATGGATCTTAAGGGAGTGTCAATGCATTCTATGAATGGATTTACAGAATTTTGTTTGTGTATGTTTATCTTCTGGGAGAGGGTTCAGAGCCTTCATTAATTTTAGAGGGGGCTCTTAGCCCCAAAGATGTGAACCACTGTGTTGAGGTTTATGACTTTGAGTGTCTATGCTTTTATAAAAAGTATGTATGAAAATAAAATGCCAGTTTTTTCATACATAGGGAAAATAGACTACTTAGACATTCTGGAACAATTTCTCAGCTGTATTTATATGACTTCTCTTGTATGAAGGAGGAATGTTTAAAATATGCTACAACTCAACAATAATGGTCCTTCATGCCACATAGCTTCACGTTTTTAGTTTTCACAGAGTAACAGCTCAGTTACTGCTCCTGGCTTCAGTTTTACCTATGACCTTCTGTGACCCTCCAGGTTTTAAATTATGGGAAGTGTAGCTTCATCTCAGCCTGAAGCTCTATAGAGCTATTCAGAAAAGAAACGAGTGATTAATATTTGGGAAATAATGTATGATTCCAGGTTATGATATTCATGGGAGACTAGTTATTTTGTCTCCATAAAAAATCCCATCTGTGGTCTTTGAACTTGCTTTTCATTGTAGGGACTGTAGGCTACAAATAAGAGAGACAAAGCACTCTTATGATTAACCAAAATATTTATGGCCAGAGTCTGAGTTTAGCCAGGGCAGCAAATTACATCTGTCCCCTAGAGAGAAAAATTACTTACCGTTCAATAGCAAATGAATAAAAATCTGGAACAAATTTATCAGGAAGATAATTTTGTCCATAAAGAGAGAACTAATAATGCCACTGAACAGGTGGTTATGGAGTCGAGAAAGAATTATTAAATGATTCAGGCAGAGGGTTCCAATAGCTTTCATGGTGAGTCAGACCAGTTTCTCTACCTCCTCTTTACCAAACATTTCTTTGGTGATTCTCACACTCAAATAAGCAACTAGCTTTCCTTTACCCCTTCTAGATAGAAGGGAGCTGCAGTTTTGTACAGTTGGAGTGTACATTATTGACTCCAAGGAGGGTAAAAACGCATTAGGACCTAGAATTAGGAAAAAATTAATAACCTGGAATTAGAAGAAGGGGAGGTGTGGGTGCATTTTCAAGGAATATTTAGGTAGCATCGAAGCAGTTACTGAATCAACACTTTCTCAAGGAAATGCCATGCCTGGTTTAACCTGCTTTGCAGTTGTGAATGTTGCACAGAGCCAGGTGAGTTGTTGTGAACAATTCTTGGGCTAACGTTGGTGTTCTAAGGGAAGGGGACAGTTTTCTTTGAAAATAGTATAAGAGCCATAAGAGGTGTGAAATTGATATTTAATCTATTAAAATTTTGTTTTATTTTGAATTAATCTGGGAATCTTTCAGGGCTGGGGGTTTAAGCCCTGGTAGATCTGTGTCATGTTAGTTCATCTGACCGTGCGAGAGACGGAGAGCGGTTAGGAGTTGGAGCTCAACAGAGGCTGGAGGTGGAGGTATGCCTGAAAAGGAGAGAAGGGGCGTTTTGCTTTTGCTTTTCCCTCTCATCACTAGAGACAGGAATGGACATTCAGGGGCCCTGAGGGAAGTAGGTGTTAGAAAGTTGTTTGCTATGCAGCAGTTGGCAGGAAGAGAGTATGTAACCAAAATTTCACATCGATGCTGTGTCAAGTTTCAAACTAGTTTTGCCCTTGGCGCCGCCTATGTACAACCTCCTTTCTGTGTGTCTGAATACCTAGCCAGGTGGGGTTGTGTACGAGGGTTAGTGGTCTACAGTCCTCAGAAATCCCATGAGAACACAGGTCGGCATTTGTGGACACCTGATTCTTTTACATCTAGGTGAGAAGGCCAGCCTTCTGGGGGGATGGGCTGGAGCAGGTGGTGGCAATTACATTTTGTTCTCATTTGCAAAGCTTGTTTCTTTGCTATAAGATTGGCTCCTGTTTGGAGATATTGGCCACTCCTCCATTCAAAGATACACTGGAGGCGTCTGTTTATTTTCTTAATAGCCTGGGTTAAGAACTGAGCATTGCTTCCTTCGGGAGCTGGAGCAGAGATAGCACACAGCTTGTTATCAGGAACATGATCAGGAGGATAAGTACATAAATAAGGATAAAAGCACATCTCAAAGCACCATCTCTTGCAGGAAGAAAGGCGACTTAATAGACATAAGCCTGACACTTCCTGTGTGCATAGTCATTACTGACAACCTGTGAGTGTGGGGAAGTACTTTGTACTGTGGAGCAAGGACATTGGTAAATGTCTATGAAAAATCCTCATGCTAACCACATTTTTGCTTCTTTGCTTCTTCAGCAGTGGCTTATTTTTGCTTTTCTATCCATTCTGAGGCCCAAAGGAACAGTGATCCAGAGACTACTAGTGAAGAACCCTCTGGTTATTATTTATGTAGCCATTTCTCCCAGCTATCCTCAGGATCTCTCTGTAAGAACCGGCGGAGCAGATTCTATGAAGTTTGCAAGTCAAGCCTGCTCAGTAACCTCTCAGATTTGGCAGACCAGAAAAACATTGTTGGAGTCATTAGAGGTTTGAGTGGTGGGCATGAAATGAGGAAAGAAAATTCTAAGGGTCTATAATGTCATACAGTGTGATGGACCAGAGGAGATAAAATGTGTGTTGGATGTAGAAGAGAATGTATACTGGGAAGGTGGAAAGGACAGATTCAGAAAAGGCCACATGAGGAAGACTAGCCTGGGGATTGGGCTATTGGGTAAAGTGGTAAAGTGGGCAAGTCCGTAATTCGCTCTCTTCCTCAGTGGCCTCCTACTGAAGAGGCGGCCGAAGTCACTCTTAGGACACCTCTGGATCTAAATATTACCCACATCCCTCTTTCTGGACTTTAAATGTTTCAGGGGAGAATATTTGCTTCAGTCATAATTGGACAAAACAAAAACTGACACAACCTTTCTTTTTTTCTTTCTTTTTTTTTTTTTAAAGATTTTATTTATTTATTTGACAGAGAGAGACACAGTGAGAGAGGGAACACAAGCAGGGGAAGTGGGAGAGGGAGAAGCAGGCTTCCCGCGGAGCAGAGAGCCTGATGCGGGGCTCGATCCCAGGACCCTGGGACCATGACCTGAGCTGAAGGCAGACGCTCAACCGACTGAGCCACTCAGGCGCCCCAACCTTTCTTTTTTTAAACACTTTTTTTTTCCTTTTTCCTTTGGTCCCTGAATTTACAGTGAAGGCACATCTGAAATATATTAGATTTTTCTTAGTACTGCATTGCTAGAGCATTTTTGTCCCTGGACAATATGTGTTATGAGAAGCTCGAATGTGACTTCGGGCGATCAAATAGGTTTTCTTAGTTTTCTCCATGAGTGCTTCTAAAATGCATTCCCCAAATTAGCTGTGAATGATTTAAAACTTCTGGTAGTTTAAATGTTTTCAAATGTTGTTTAATTGCCTTTTTTTTTTTAACTGAGAGAATAGTTAAGACTGTTGGAAATATACCACAGCCTTTGTAGAACTCAGTTCACCAGATTGAATTATATATAAAGCAGCTATGTGGTGCCATTAACTTAAGGAGTACTTTAGAATTTCTGGAAACATAGGCACTTTTTCCTAGGGATTTAAATGAGTGAGAAAGGAGTCAGCTTGGTTAATCCACCTTGGGATGGGGGGGACCTGGGTGGCTCAGTTTGTTAAGCATCTGCCTTTGGCTCAGGTCATGATCCCAGTGTCCTGGGATCGAGTCCAGCATCGGGCTCCTTGCTCAGCAGAGAGCCTGCTTCTCGCTCTGCCTACTTGTGTTCTCTCTCTATCTCTCTGTCAAATAAATAAATAAATAAATAAAATCTTAAAAAAAAAGATTAAAAAAAATCCACCTTGGGGATAATCCTTCTTGCCCCCAGGTAGTGCTCGACTCTCACATTTTCAACCTGTGGACGCTGAGTACAAAATGAGATCCATAAAGAAAAGCTTTTCTCTTCTTTCCATGTGATTCATGCTAGAGCAGAGAGCTTGGCCTGCTTGTCTCCTTTGCTTCACCTGGGAGCTTTCTGTGCTGCTGTATCTCACTTCCTTTTATCTAGTCCAGACCTCCTTCCAGACCATCTGCTCAGAGAGCCGCATGCTACTGGGAATGTTGACTCGCAGTCCCATGAGCCCCTCAAGGACCGCATGAATCCACATGGCTATCTTCTCTCTCAGCTGGTCCCTTGCATGTGTTTCCTGTCTCTGTGAGTGGTAACAGCTCCCATCTGCCACCTAGGCTCCAACTCACTCCCCATTTCCGATTGGCCACCAAACCCTAGAGGTTTCAACTTCATATCTGATGGACCTGCCTTCTCCACCCTATCTGCATTGCTGTTGCCAGCCTTGAAGCTCTCATTTGGATCAATGTCATGATTTTTTAATTGGCTTAGTAGGTAGAATAATGCCCACCTCTCCCAAGAGGTTCACATCCTAATAATCCCCAGAACCTGTGAATATGTTAGGTTCCATGACAAAGGGTAAGTGAGGTTGCTCATCAACTGACCTTAAAATAGGGAGAGTAGCCTGGATTATGCAGGTGGGACCAATATAATCACGAGAATCCAGGCAAGTAGAAGAGGGAAGCAGAAGCAGAGCTCAGAGTGATGTGACTGGCGGATTTGACCGGCCCTTGCGGGCTCTGCAGTTTCGGGCCGCCCACCAAGGAATCTGAGCTTCTGCTATAAGCAGAAGAAGGCAAGGCAATGAATTCTCCCCTAGAGCCTCTGGAAAGGAAGGCGGCCCTGCTGACACCTTGGTCTTAGCCCGGACAGACCCTTTGTGGACTTCTGACCTACAGAACTGGAAGATAATAAATTTGTGTTGTTTTAAGGCACTAAGTTTGTGATAACTTGTTAAAGCCACCATAGGAAGCCAGTACCCTGACCTTCCTACTTCTCTTTTGCCCCCATCTCAATCTATTAGCAGACCCTATGTGACTCCCCTGTCTTACAACCGGTCCATGGTTGCCCCACCCCCTCATTGTCTTTGTTTACTCAGCGTCTCAACACTTTACACATATGAGGCAATGAATCAGTGTTTAATGAATACATGGAAACAGCCCATTTTCAGCATCTTGGTCCAATTCATGATTTTTAATTTGCGGAGATAAAAATAAGGTAACCAACTGATTTTTAGTTTTATATATCCCTTTCTGGGGACAGGATGAAGTAAAAATATATACTGTCTTTTCTTCCTTTTTAAGCCTCTATTGGTTTTAAATTACATTGTAGTTTTCTGTTATAGCCAATTTGATAAATTAAAAAAAATCCACAATGAGGCCACTCAGAGAGGACCACTATTATTTCGATGTGTAGCTTCCTATTTATACATCTGCATCTATAATTTTTAAAAAGGATATTTTATGTATTTTAAAACTTTTGACTTAGTATAATGTGAACATTTTTCTATTGCCCTTTTAGTGGATGCACAGAACTCCTTTGTGTGGCCGTACTAAAATTCATTTAAAGCCTTTCTCGTGTTATTGAACTTTTGTTTCCAATTCTTCTCTTTTATGGACAGCACTGTAACTATACCTTTACACTGTCTTCATGCATGTGTATGATTATTTCCTTAGAATAAATTCCTTAAGAGTAATACCTGGGTCAGAGACTCTGGAATTCTTATGGTGTTTGATATGTACCACAAAATTGCCCTCCAGGAAAATTACATCAGTTCGCACTCCCACCAGCGGTGTTCTTTCATTCAGTTGACCTTCGTGCTCTTGCCATCTTTTGGATATATGGCAGGACTAGAGAGCGTGATATCAAAGATGGCAAGAGGATAATTTTACATTGAAAGTGGGCACCGCTTCAACCAGTTGAACACAAACTGGGTGCTGTGGTCAGCAGCCAGCACACCCAGCTCCTTCATAAGTGAGACATCCTCCTGTCCTCTCTCTAGAGGATTGGTACCATTGCTACTTGCAAAAGTGTGTGGGTTGGCCTCCCTTTTCCCAGCACATCAGCTGCCAGAAACCAAGGGTGGAATCATGCCCCCCACCTGTTTATATAGGCTTCTAGTTTCTGGCAGGAGTCTGGCAGGAATCTGGTAATGTGTAATCATACTTGGTATGGGGGCACACAGAACCCCTTGTCTCCCTGAGCCCCCCTGTCCCATCTTTACTCCAGACCTTATTTGCTCATGAACTTGAGCTACTATGACTCATGTAAACAGCTGCTGCATGTTATGTAGTATGTGGTGAAATGTGAGTCCCGTAGATGTTTGCTGGGTGGACCAGCCTGACATCTCTGCTCACTCAACATTAACAACAAAAGCCTACTGCTAGATTTCCAAGCCCAGGCAGTTTTGACATGATTGGTAGTTGGCCTTGGCTATGGCTGTTTCTGGAAACACTGATCTGGCATGTACAGAAGCATTAATAAAATATCAAGTTTATTAGTTGCATTTTCTTTTTTAGTGGACAAGTTTTTACCCTGTGAGTTTAGGAAAGCTAGTCTAGTTGCTATGGCAACACAAAAGCTTTTGGGCCCTTGTTTGTTTGTTATATTCCCTTTTCAGTTTATGGAGTGGTCTGTGGAGCCTCTTGAAAGCCGTGCTCCCTAGTGCTTGACAGTTAAATCACCATGCTGCCTGACAGAGATGAGAGTGGGGTGAAGGCCAAGGGACAAGCCACAAAGCTCCTTTCTCACTGTCCACTTTCACAAAGATTGTGGCTTTGGAAAGAGGGCACCTGAATCTGGAGCAAGGACTATCCCTCAGTGTCCCTGAAATTACAAAGGAAAATCACTGGACGTTGGAAGCATCACATCTGTCTTTTCCACCTTGTTTTTCCACCCTTCCACCGCCATCCCTAGACAGATAGCGCAATTACTATCTCTTGAAAGTCTAAGGGTGTGAAAACTCTTCTAGCCCACCCGTGGGCCCTGAAACAAAGGAGGTGCTGGGAAAAACAAAGCAAAGTTGGCCTTTTCAGTCGGGAGGTCCCACTGTTGCCCTGCCGCCTATGCTCTGAGGAGCGTGGATGCTCACAGTGTGGTCCTCCTTCCCCAGCGGAAGCAGCTGCTCCTGTTCAGGGGTCAGCAGCTCCTCAGGCTCTGGGGGCCTGGGCTTCTTCCGTATGGGTGGGCTCGGTGTGGACAGTGAGCTTTAGGTGACCAGACACATCTAGGATTGACTACATGGCCAGTCACTTGAGCATTAGAACAGTTTGAGGTAAAAGTAAATTTCTATAGTAGAAAAACTACAGAATTACAAAATAAGGGGAAAATTAGAAAAATCACCTATATTTCACACCCCCAACCTCAAAATTAACATTTTGGTACCAATGTTATATGTGGTATGTATGTGTGCACACATATGTATATGTGTTTGTCCATGTATGTGTATGTATATAGATGTGCACGCATTCATGTATGTGCATTGCTGTTGATTTTGTAGAAACATGGGATTTTGCATATACTTTATATGATTTATATAAATTTTGCATATACTCTGTATTAATTTTTCATTCAACTATGTATCATGAGGTATTCCATGCCAATAACTTTAATGATTGTGTAATCTTTTTAAAAATCATATAGGTTATGGTTTTGATTCAACCCTTCTTTCAATGTTTGACATTTAGGTAATTCCTGATTTTCTGTTTCTATTTCTTTAAATAATTCTGGGCTTACCTTCTCACGTACCTTTGTGTAAATAGCTTTAAAAGGACCCAGAAAAAACAAATTAAAAAGTATCCAGAAAATCAGCAAGTGCCCATTCAGTGTTAGTTATGTAAATTTTTTTTTTTTCTTTTTAAACTGGTGAATCAGCCTGAGGAAAATTCTCTGATGACTGAAAACATGGAGTGTTTTATGAACGTTTAAATCCTAAAGCTGCCATGTTAGCTCCAGAATTGAAGCATGACTATGAGAAGACAGCTGCAGGAAGGGATGTGGTTTGGGACCACACTGGTAGGTAAAATGCGCTGTTGGATGAAGTGAGTTGCATTACACCTGATGCCAAGGAGATGACCCGGCAGCATGTGGTACAGCATCATGGACGGGGATCCGCCTGGGACTGGGCCAAGCTCAGTTTTCCTGGTTTTGCCACTAATTTGCTTGTGGAAACTTGTATTTTCAGTTTCCTTATCTTTAAAGTGACAGAATTGTTCTAATTCATCTCCAAGGTTCCTTTCAGATCTAAAACTCAGTGGCTTGAAGCTGACTCTGTTCAATTTAATTCATTTGTGACAAACAGAATGGACTTTCAGTATATCTACTAGAGCTTAAAATTGGGTGGCCTGGGAAAATTACTACAGTTTTACTGTAGTGAACTCTTAACACTGTTGAGTGAAAGAATATTTTTTTAATAGATTTTTATTTATTTCAGAGAGAGAGAGAGAGAGTGTGCATGTGAGCATGAGTGAGGGGGGGAAGGGCAGAGGGAGAGGGACAAGCAGATTCCCCACTGAGCAGGGAGCCTAACACGGCTCCATCCCAAGACCCTGAGATCATGACCTGGGCTGAAGGCAGCTGCTTAACCGACTGAGCCACCTTGGCAGTCCAGTGAAAGAATATTTTTGCTTGCCCACTGTCCATTCCTTCTTTCTCTTTATTTTGCCCAGGGGACTTACCTCTCCCCATTGCAGGCAGTTTGGCTGGTATTTTGTATCAAGCAGCAGCTCCAGCTAAGAGGTCTGACTGCCCCAGACGGCCCTCATTCTGTTTTTCCATTTTATTGTTCCCTTTTCTTTGTAACCTGTGGACTTTGCATATCATTTCATCAAATTCTAGTTTTACCTTTTAGCCAGAGTTAGGATTCCATTGTTGGCTAGAGAAAAACCGTACCCCTTCATTGCTGGTGCTGGCCCTAGTGCTGGTTTTCCAGCTGACCAGGGCTTTGTGACCAGCAGGCAGGTCACTCCATCTCTCTAAGCCTGTGTCATGATCTGTGTCATTGATGGTAATAAAACCAATCTAGTAAGGTTGTTGGGTGGTGGGGGGGGGGTGGTCAGGTGGAACTGACCATGTGACCCTGTAAGTATATGGTTGGCACATGTTGGGAGTGTGATGCCTGTTAGTTTCTCTTCAACATGGAGTTTCATTGGGAATGTGCTTGGCCTGTGAATTTGAAACTTTGCTCTGAATGTGTCACATGTGGACTCTAAATTAACAGACTTAGAAGGATGTTTCTGATAATAATTGTGCTTAGTTTGTTCTTAGTCTTTCCTTGCATTGTGGTAAGCACATAGTAGGTGCTTTCTAAATACAAATTCTTTTGAATGGCTTTTAAAAACCATTAAACAAGGACATTGGAAAAAGTTTTGTTCTACACATTCTTAGTGTTACACTTTTCAATCACCAATGTTTTAATAAGTTGAGCAAAGGGCACAAATATTCTGGCCCTTTGGCCAAGCTTGGAAATATTTTCACTGGGAGAGCCTTTATTTAACTATATTGCTTTAATGGAATTTGAGATGTATAGGAACATTTTAATTATCAGAATGTTCTTTAGAAAAAGCCTCTGAGATTTGAGATAAGTTTACATATTATTATATGAATCACAATTTGCTTTAAGAGCTTATCTAAATCCCATCTGTTTGATTGGAAAAAGGAACTCGGAATGAATCCATCTAATTTTCGGTTTTCTTCCTTGGAGAGAATCGTGATGGAAAGTCAGAATGGGGTTATGTGCTGCCTTTTTTGATGGTTTCTAGTGGAAGTTTCAGGGTTTCCATAGTAATGCATGAGGAGTCATCATATTCTGTCATGATTTCCTAGCAAACAGAAGAGCATTGGTAACTGTGGTTTAGTATAAGTGAAAAAGTTGACAGCAGATCATTCTAAAATTGTTCTGGCTATTCAGGGACGGGTAGGGCAGAGCATCGTACTCTCAACCGAAGGTGACTGACCCCCAGCTCCACAAGGCAGATAACATAGTTCCTGTTCATCCAGTGGCAATGCCAGAGAGTACTAGGTATTTTGACTAGGCATGAGACAGGTGGGGTCCTGCCATATTGCCCCTGAGATTCACTAGAGAGTTTGCATTTGAGGAAATTCTGATGTTGCTGTACCTCTATCTTCTCCTTTCCCCCTCTCTCCCTCCCTCTCACTTTTTTCTCTCCCTGTCCCAACTCCCCCCCGCCCCAGGCCTTCCCCTCTGCTCCCTGTCCCACCCCTTCCCCTTCTCCGTTCTGTGGCTACTCCGACAGCCGTGGCTTCAGCTGTTCAGAAGGCAGAGGACAGTGGCACGGGACGGTGGCCGAGTTCCTTGGAGAGCAGGGTCACACGTCTGGCCACTGTCCCTGGCATCTTTCCATCACCCTCAGGCTGCTGGGCCTGGGATATTCCCTTCCTGTCACAATTCAGCCTGTTTTCAGGTTTCCTAAAAATAGCAGCATTTTACCTCAGGTCACAAGGTATACACGCACGTCTTTGTTTTGTTCAATCTGAACGAAGTGTTCCCATTGGTGAATCTGGAGGCACGAATAAAGTCTCCTCAGCAGCTGTCCAGCCGAAGTGTGGATTTGTCTTAGAGACAACAAAGCCAGCAGAAATGAGTGTGCCAGGAGCACTGGTGGTGGTTAGGTGGGATTTCCCAGTGGGCCGTGATGTCTCTGTGTTTCCCTTTGCAAGAGCTTCAAAGTTTACCTTTGCTTTAAGCTAATTTTGCTTTGAAACAGTATTCCATCATGATTTTCAAAGTTGGTTGTCATTCAGAATCGCTGGGGCAAGCACAATGTTAATGGCAACCCTATCTGGCAATTTGCAGCTTTTTTTCTCTGCTTAGTTAACACAGTTAAGTGATTTAATAAGTTCTAGAAAAGTCAAGGTGGATCCTTTACCTCAGGAGAAGACTAACTTCCTTATCTTGCCATTCATGGAAGTCCCCTTAAAGTAAGAGACTTGAGAGCTGTAAGACTTAACTTGCTTTTAGATTTTATTTAAAAGTTGTCAACTCCTACCTAGGCTCTACCTCTCTTGCTCTTTTGGTTAAAATCACTGAAGCATTTGTTGACAAAGTTGCTGATGACCTCAGGCCCAGTTAAGGTAATTGTCTTGGCACACAGCTACTTTTGATGGTCAGGAAGCCCTCTTTTCCCTTTGGCAGACTGGGAGTCTAATGGGAGAGTTTCCAGGAGAAGTATTGCTCTTTAGACAGCAGAAGTGGAGGTTCATATGATGTACCAGACTTCCCAGATGTGATATGGCTTTTGGGTTTGTTGGTTCAGAGAACTGGAGGAAAAAGGAAGAATGGAAACTTCTCTTTTTGCTGCAACAGTAGGAAACTCCAGAATCATGTTTATGGGCAAACTTAGAATCCATCCATTCATGGGACCCCATCCATCACCTGCTTGCATGAGTAGTGAGGTGGGTAAGTGTGACACATGAGTGTTCGCCTTTTGGGGACATTGGGGTACAGTGAGGAATACCCACTCATATTTTCATCTGATGCCTCTTGCAAGCCTCCTTGCATCCCAGCTACACACACACACACACACACACACACACACACACAGGGTATTACAGGGAAGAAACTTGAAGGGAAGAGATCACACACATCTAGCCTGTAAGTTTAGTTTAAATTCTCAATTATCCAAAGATAAAGAAACTTTTAAGAAATAAGAAAATAAGATGCTTAAACAGGGTAGGACTGCTACGCACTATCTCTTTACACATTTTCCTCTTACCCCCTTCCCTGGTGTTTAGTGAATGGTACTGTACCCAAACACCACAGCAGATGCCTTATGAGATTAGGGCTGGGGCAGGGTACAAGGGCTATTAGACATTTACCCTCCAGGTCTTCACAGTGCAGAAACGCTTTAGCTATACAAAGCCGCCCCGGTTGCCTGGTATTACATGTTCATCCAGGCAGGTGGTGTGGAAATGCTATAGAGTTCACCTTCATAGTTGGCTGGGAGGAGACAGGTAAGGGAGGACTTGAAGTAGGAAGGCATTCTTGGGGAGAGATTGGCTTATGGGACCAGGGGCCTAGAATTAGACAAGTACCACTCTGCCCAGAGGCCGTGAGGTAAGGATGCTAGTTTTGTTGAACTCTGAGTTTCCCATGGGGGTACAGTGGGATAAGCTGGAGGAGATTGCTTGGAGTTAGACCACGTATAACCTTAAGAGGAACATGGGCTCTATCCTGTAGCACACGTGTGACCATTACCACCAGCTGAGTAAGAGTGACATGGTACAAACAGTATTTGGTGAAAATGAATTTGGTGTAGTGCTAAGGATGAAGTTAGGGGACTGCGAGAACATGGAAACAGAGTCTAAAGGGACTACATGGTAGTTCATAAGGGATATATAAAGAACATGAACTGAGGGGTCCTAGTGCTTGGAAACTTGGCTGCAGAAGCCTGCAGGACTTCCTCTGTCCCCACTTGATGCACAACCTCCTCCTGGCCCTGACAGTCAGTCTGTTTTAGGGTCAGGAACAGAAACATGTTTATTCAGTGAGAAAGCTAATAATTCTCTTACCTACATGTGCAGTTCAAGGGAAGACACCTGCATTAGTCTCCTCGGGCTGCCATAGCAAATACCACACACTGGGTGGCTTCAACAGCAGAGATGTATTGTCACCCAGTCCCGGGGGCTGGAAATGCTGAGCAAGGTGTGTGCAGGGTTGGTTTCATTGTGAGGCTTCTGCCCTTGGTTGCTAGATGATCATCTTCTCCCTTTGTCTTCACCTGGTCTTTTCTTTGTACACACACATGCCTGTGTTTGAATTTCCTGCTCTTATAAAGACATCAGCGTAGGGGCTTAGGGTCCAGCCAAAGACATCTTGTTAACTTATTATTATTTTTTTTTTAAAGATTTTACTTATTTATTTGACACAGAGAGAGAGACTGCGAGAGAGGGAACACAAGCAGGGGGAGTGGGTGAGGGAGAAGCAGGCTTCCTGCCGAGCAGGGAGCCTGATGTGGGGCTCGATCCCAGGACCCTGGGATCATGACCTGAGTCTAAGGCAGACGCTTAACGACTGAGCCACCCAGGCGCCCTCTTGTTAACTTATTGACCTCTTTAAAGACCCTATCTCCAAATAGAGTCACAGTCTGAGGTACTGGGGGTTAGGACTTCAACATATGAATGTTGGGGGGGGCACAATTCAATCTGTAACAGCACCTAAGGAGAAGGAAGATGAGGAGCAGGAGGAGGACCAAGGCCAGGCATCTTCCCCGACCCCTTATCCAGGCTCTTGGCTGCCTGTTCCTTGTGGTAAAATGGCCATCTCCAAATACAAGTTCCCGAGCCAGCTTTCTGTCATCCTTTTCTAGGACAATGTAGGCTGATGTCATCTGGGGGATTTTCAACTCCCAATTTTAGGATTAGCAGCCTTTCTCTTTTTTTTTTTTCCCCCTTTCCTTTTAACTTCTCTGGCAATGCTAGTTTCTTACCATATTTATTGCAGTCGTCTGTTTATGTGCATGATAATTTTTATCATGATGGCAGGGAATCTCTGAAGATAAATGGAATGTATAGAATAAACAGGTGCATTAAAAGTTATAGCTACATGGTTTTCATGAGTGTCTTCCTTTTAGGGCTAGCACTTGTTTCTGACTTCTCTCCCCTCTACCCCTGAGATGACCTCCTCTTTATTTCCAGTGTTCTCCGTTCCCATCAGCTGGCTGAGGCTGAGGCTGAGGCCTCAGGTCCCCATGTCCTTGCTTCTAAATTCTTGTTCCCTTTGGGACTTCGGGCCCAAACTGCTTTTTTCACGGTCACCTGAGCCCTTACTGAGAGTGTTTACTGCATTTTAGCCTCAGAAAAGTCACGATGAGGCAGGATGGTGGAGTGATTAAAACCGGGGACCCTGGCCAGACTGCCAGGGTCAAATCCTGGCTCTGACACTTATTCTTCTGCAACTTTGGATAAGTTACTCTCCAAACCTCTGTTTTTGTTTTTGTTTTTTTTTGTCATCTGTTAAGTGAGGATAATAATAGTCCCAGCCTCAGAGGACTGTGAGTTTTAAATGAGTATAAAGTGCCTGGCACATAGTGATTGCCACGTGAGTGTAAACTATAATAATTATTATTTTGCTTGCCTTTGTTCTGAGTAACTTCCCTGGAGATTCAGAGCTTGCTTGGCTCCTTCTGCATCCCCCCCCTACCAGGCTTCCCTTTTGAAACCCATGTAGGGGTGGGCAGGCATCCCTGGAATCCTCCTCAGACCAGCTGTCTGTTTATTAAACTGATAGCCAGAAGTAGTTGACAAGGTCTGTAAATTGTGCTTGTCTTGGGGGCAGTTCTGCTAGAACAGTCCCGGACTGTGTGAGCCTTTGCCTTCCACTCAGGCCACTACCTGGAGAGCAGTTCCCCATGCAGCCACTGTGGGCCCTTGAAGTTTCCACAGAAAGGAGGGGCTGCTCAGGCCTCAGCAGAGACCTTTGCCCCTTTCTTTTGCAGAAGGACCACCTTCTTGGAGCCAGGAGACTTTTATGATCCCAGGAAAAGTTTGGAATGGCCTGGGGTGGGCGGGAGCGCTTCTGGTGATCTTAGTTGGGATACAGGACAAACACATCTCTGTCGGTGTTGAAGATAAGGTTCTCTGCCTTTCTAAGTTTAAACGGGCTTCTGCAGGGGTGCCTGGGTGGCTCAGTCGTTAAACGTCTGCCTTCAGCTCAGGTCATGACCTCAGGGTCCTGGGATCGAGCCCCACATCGGGCTCCTTGCTCTGCAGGAGGCCTGCTTCTCCCTCTCCCACTCCCCCTGCTTGTGTTCCCTCTCTCGCTGTGTCTCTCTCTGTCAAATAAATAAAATCTTAAAAAATAAATAAATAAATAAAAAATAAACGGGCTTCTGCATGGTCACGGTCATGCTATACATACATCAGCTCTTCTCCTTGTGCCTATGGCCTGCCTTGGGCTGGCCACTGCTGGGAAACTTCTGAGTCCTTAACTGGCCCCTCGTGAGCCCCTTGTGAGACACTCCATCATCACAGGATCCCCAAGAGCTCCGAGATTCACAAGTTCACCATAAAGGCACCAAGTTATGTACAAATCAGTATTAATTCAGGTCTATACCAGTGTTTCCACTCTTCAGATTATTCTTTGCCTTGGGCAAAGGGTGACAGCTTTTGTTTTGTTTTGTTTTTAATATTTGAAATCTGCGTTCTTCACCCTGTTCTTCTCTGCAATCTGGGGTTCTTTTTGTAATCCTTAGTGACTTTTTTTTTTAAAAAGATTTTATTTATTTGACAGAAACACAGCGAGAGAGGGAACACAAGTAGGGGGAGTGGGAGAGGGAGAAGCAGGCTTCCCGCTGAGCAGGGAACTTGATGTGGGGCTCGATCCCAGGACTCTGGGATCATGACCTGAGCCGAAGGCAGATGTTTAACGACTGAGCCACCCAGACGCCCCCCTTAGTGACTTTTTGAGAAGTTCTTGAACCTTCTCCCTTCCTTCAGCATGCTCCTGCTTCCACAAGATGGAGCCTCCTGCTTGACCCCTCTCATTGTATCTTTTTGCTCTAGCCTGTAGCTTCCCCCTTACATACTTAAACAAAATCCCTTTTTTCTTCTTAGCTCTATGGCTCATTTAGTGCTCCCTCCCAGTCTTCATCTCTTCCCCAGGTGGAGGACCCCATTGTTAAGGCTATAAATGTGCCCCTTTCCCCACAGCAAGTGCTGATGCATCTCTCTCAATGAAGCATGGGGCAGGCCCTTAATTTCTAGTTTGGACAATTGAAATGATCTATCTTAAAGATGGTATCTAAAGACAAGTCAACAAGCATTTCAGAAAATATCTGGAGCCAGATGAAGTTCATCCAAGGGCAGAAGAGATACCTTGCCTTTAGCAGGCAAGGCTTCTTTGCCCATATATACAAAATATTACTCATCAATCAAACTAATTTGTTTACCAATATTAAAGGTGTTCCAAAAATTGGCAGAGCATACTACCTTACTCTAATTTAACAAAGTATATTATGTAAGCTACATGTTTCAGATATCGGTCTTATTTTTTTATTTTAGAACTGTTAATAAGATAAGGTATTGCTTATAGATGTTGAAAATGGTATGTTTTAAAATCAAGTTGTTGGAATGTTTCTTGCTAAGTCACTCAACCTCCTTTAAATTTTTTTCCCATTTTACAACAATTGATCTTTATATCCCCTTCTTCAAGTCTTGTTTTGCGTGAAATAAATTTTCTACATGTGAAGCCTTCTTTGAAAATCTTTATTAAATTTCTTGGAGTTCAGAATCCAGTTGCAGGGCGCCTGGGTGGCTCAGTTGGTTAAGCGACTGCCTTCGGCTCAGGTCATGATCCTGGAGTCCCGGGATCGAGTCCCACATTGGGCTCCCTGCTCGGCAGGGAGTCTGCTTCTCCCTCTGACCCTCCTCCCTCTCATGCTCTCTGTCTCTCATTCGCTCTCTCGCAAATAAATACAATCTTAAAAAAAAAAAAAAAAGAATCCAGTTGCAGTCATGAGTGGCTGCTCAGTAAAGAGGTTGGTTTTCCACGCAGGAGAACAGGCTCTATTCAATCTTTACTCTCTTCAGTGGAGATATAAGTGATGTTATCAAAATGGGACTCCACTAGGTTTAAATAATGAAAGTTTAGCTGGGAGAGATGTTAGATAAGCCGAGAGATAAATTTCTTCTTCTGTTTTTCTACTTACAGTAGGATTCTAAAACAATCTCTGCAGGAGTTTAGGTAGTTGCAATCTTATCAAAGATATGTACAGAATATTTTTGGTTTTGAATTGATATTTCAGGGACTGCTTTCTTAAACTTGGGATGGGGGTTGAAAGGAGACAAATGGGAGAGAATGTCTGGAGATGTTTTAATGCATTCTGAGACATTTTAGTTTGATTTGCTTATGTTCTAGGTTAATGTGGACCTAAAGTTTTTTTTCCCAGATACTTGCGTAATGCTTATAGTTTATCCTCCTTATGACTCTACCAAATATGAACTGGTTCGAAAACAGAACATTCTCAGGTAATGTTTTCTGTGGATGGGTCCTGCATATTACTGTTCAGACATTGTGTAGAGCTGAAGGAAGTGACAGTTTTGCACTGAAAACAATAGAGATACAGGCATCAAAGGACATTTTTTTTCTTTAATTTTTAATTAATTATTTTTATTATGTTCAATTAGCCAACATATAGTACATCATTAGTTTTTGATGTAGTGCTCAATGATTCATTAGTTGCATATATAACACCCAGTGCTTATCACCACATGTGTCCTTCTTAATACACATCACCCAGTTACCCCATCCTCCCCACCCCCCCGTAACCCCCAGTTTGGTTCCCAGAGTCCAGAGTCTCTCATGGTTTGCCTTCAAAGGACATTTTTTTCAGAGGCTTTATTTCTGGTTCTCTTTCCAAAACCAAAGGCTGTTTAGGGCTAGGTCATATTCTGTGGGGGAAGAGGGCAACAAGTAAAATGGTGGGGTCACAACCCTATGTTTTGAGGAATGGTTGAAGAAACTTACAGTTGTTTAGGTTAGAGGAGAAAGTTGGGGAGGCATAAGCGCTGTCTTCAGCTATTGGCAGGGTCGATACTGGCTTTCTGTGGGAAGAAGAATGTCTACCCAGAAGAAATGGACAAAGAAGGAATGGGTTGCTTGGCGGAATATGAGCTTCCCAGCCACCAGAAGTTTTCAAAAGATGCTGCTGGGTGTCACTCAGGGTTATTATATACTGGATTCCTTCACTGAGTGAGATGTAGGAGGTTCTTGGCGGGGAGAAGGACACTACTGCAAAGGTACTGTGATCCGAGGGGAGGATTGCAGGGAGAAGTTGCAGAGAGAGGTAAGATCAGAACTGTCGGAATGCATGTGAAAACCTGGGCTCTGGTTTCAGCTCTGCCAATGTATTTTTGGGTGTTTGGGATAGATCTCTTGGCCTTTTTGGGCTTTAACCTTTATTTCTGTAAAAGGAAGGTTTGAATCGGTGTCCTCCAGGGCTCCTTCTAAATCAACAGCTTTAAGATCATTGTTGTCCCAGCCTGCACATTTGCTAGTCAATGTACTGCAGACCCCGAAACACTGATAGACCTAAACCATAATAAAAGAGCGGCAGAACAACATGCTTGTTGGAGCCCATAGGACATACCAAATACAGGGTTTGTTTTTGTAAGGAATCTTCCAGAGACTTACCTCATTCCATACTCTAATTCAGTGATAGTTTATATGCAATAAACCTATCAGTAATTTAATATAAAACATAATCTTGGAGGTTACACTTGTTAATTTAATTAAACCAGCATGCATTATGGATCTATTATGAGTGAGGCATCAAGAATATAAAGATGAAAAAGAGGACACCATTTCTGGCTTCAGTAACTTTACAGTTTAGTGGGGAATTACAGATAGAATAAAACAATGGTGCAGCGTTTTGAGTTAGATGTAAAGATACAAGCACTGTGCAAAGGACACAATCATATAGTCTGCCTGGTGGGACAGGGGTGGGATTTACAGAGGAGTTGTCTTCCCAGTGTGTCCTTACAAGATGGGCAGGACTTTGACTGTTGGAAAAGGTCATTCCAGGGAGAGGGATTACTCTGAGCAAACACAGAGGTTTTAAAGTACACGACTGGTTTAGAGAACAGTGAGTATCTATCTAGTAAAGCCAAGCACGGTATACCTGGGAGGTGTTCTTGGTAACCAGACTGGAAAGATGGTTTGGGGCTGATTTGGAAGGGGTCTCAAATGTTATGGTAATAGTTTCAGCTTTAACCTTTAGGTGGTGGAGAGTCCTAGAATCTTTTATGCATGACTGTAGGTCTGTGGTTCATATGGCTAACTCTGTTAGGGGTTATAGAATGGGTTGGTGCTGTGAGGAACCTGGCAGTATCCAGCCTAGGAGTGTGTGTGTGTGTGTGTGTGTGTGTGTGTGTGTGTGTAATAATCAGTACTCAACCATGTTCATGAAATGATCTCAATCTGAACCTCACCATCCTGTAAGTTTATTATTAAAGTAGCTTAGCCCAGGGATGCCTGGATGGCTCAGTTGGTTAAGTGTCTGCCTTCGGCTCAGGTCACGATCCCAGGGTCCTGGGATCAAGCCCCGCATCGATCCTCGCATTGAGCCTGGCATCAAGCCCTGCACTGAGGTCCCCGCTCAGCGGGGATCCTGCTTCTCCCTCTCCTCCCGGATTGTACTCTCTATGGACTATCTCTGTCTCTCTCAAATAAATAAATAAAATCTTAAAAAAATATAAAGTAGCTTAGCCCAGCTAAGTCCTCTTCACCAGAGATCCAAATTATATTTTTAAGAAATTAAATAGTTGAAAACTTGAATTAAGCTTTAATAATAATAATAATAAAACATCAGGAAGGAAAGAAGGAAAGAAGGCAGGCAGACAACATCAATTTGGAATCTTTGTAGAGGTTCAGCCTGGTAAGAGCCTGACTCAAGTACTGCACTAAGAATGGAATGGGGAGGACTTTTGAGGTCTCAGAAGGCTTTTGAAAAGGATAATGAGTTAAGTCCTAGGCTTGGTAATTTGGGGAATGCCTGCAGGACATCCTGGAAAAGATATATGTGTCAGATTAGAGTTTTGGCTTATAGACACACACTTGGTAGCCCTCAATGACAGCTGAAGCCATGAGAAGACACAAAATATCTGGAGGAATGGGACCCAAACACAGAATCTTGAAGAATAAAAAACTCTGAGAGGTGAGCAGAGAAGTGGAGCTCCAAGAGAGTGGGTGAACTGATAAGCAGAGAAATCAAAATCAGAAAATTCTGGTGATGACTTAGGTGTGTAGAAAGAAAAGTTGAAGAATAAGGATGTGGGATGTGGGTTCTAGCTTTGCCCAGAGGTTTGGGTATTCTGATCCCAGGACCATTCTGGGATCTGAGCAAGAGTGTCTTTGGGAGAAGGTACCTAAGTCATTTGTCTCATTCGGGGTTGGAAATAGCCCTCAGGAAGATCCCGCTTTTCATGCTCTTTTTTCGTTGCTCACCAGGTAACCCTTTGACCCACAATTTCATCTTAAGTGGAGCCACCCCCAGATATAAGATTGACTGTAGTTCTATAGATACAAATTGGTTCTAGTTCCTGGGCCAGGAATAACCATTATAATAAAAAAGTTGGGGTCCTAATTTATCACATATCTCATTGGTGGAAAAGCACACAGATGTCACATAGTCCAGCCTTCAGGACCTCACATCACCCTGGGTTATAGAATTAGGTAGTACAGTGCTGGACCTGAACCTCCTAACTCAGGGCCAAAAGCTTTTTTGTATCTACTCTGCCTTTGTTATAACCTCTGGCTGATTTAATTACAATGATGTAATCCCCAAGAGTCTGAGCATCTCGTGGTAAATTTTAAATATCATATTCTTAAACCCTGGAATAGTATTTGGACTTTGATGGCCTCACCAAGATGTACCAATAATTGAGGTTCACTTGAATCCATCATCCTATCTCTTTCATGTTTTACATCATCAGAATGATCCTGGTTCACCCATGAAAGAAATTTAGCTCTCTGTGACTCTGATCTGGTGAGGGTAGCTTCTTACCCTAAGCAAGTGTACCTGGAGGAGACACAGGTGTCTCAAGAGGCAAAATTTTCTGGTAAAAGTGATCAGTACATAGCATGTTATGAAATCAGAGCTTTGTTACACAAGACTTTGCAATATGGTGCCTGCAAAGCACCAGAATAAAAGCACTAATCTTCTGTGCCTCAAAGCCCTACTTTTATAGTCCTTGTTTGCTTTGCTAATTAAGAGACTTTTACAACTCCCTCTTGACCTGAATGTGTAAAATGCTGCATGTTGTTTTGGCTCTTCTAATAGCTTTTGTTTGGCACATTCTGAATTTATAAGGTCAAATGTAATTAGTTCCAGATATCCAAGGCTCCAATGGGAAAAATGTTAAGGGGCAGTGCATCTCAAAATCTGCTTAAAAGTCTCTGACATTTTTGCATCTTTCAAAAAATGTTTAACTTGGCCTTGATTTTGGAAGGGTAAATGCGGAGAAATTTGAGGGAATAACTGGCCTGAGTTAGGTACTTCTGCTCAAGGTTGGGAATAAAGGACCCCTTTTAGATAGACCTGTCATAGTTGTGTTTTAAGATCAATACTCATGGCTACCATGTGGAGCCAGACCCCTGACTTTCATGCCTACAACGGTTTGACCCCGTGTAATCTTCCCTTGATGTGCAGTAATTATCAAGTGGAATGCCTAGTGCAGATGGCCTCCCGTGCTTCCATGCACAGCCCTTCTGAGTAGGGACGCTATGCGGCAGAGTGATGTGGGCACGTAAGTGGGTGGAAACTTTCTAATGTGTCACAATAATAACAATGCAGAATCCTTTTGCTGTTCAGCTTCCCCTAGAACTTCAGCCCACGCAGCAGCCTACTTGGTTCACAGTCCTATGTGAATGCTAGACAATTAGCAGCTGATAATGAAGAATGCCATGGGAACCAGTGGGAAAATAATAGCTTACTCCAAGGATATAATGAAATGAAATTAGCACAGAGAGTAAAACAGACAATTTATGCTGGTGTTTTTTTCTTTTTCCTTTTTTTTTTTTTTGTAATGAAAAAAGAACCAGTAAATGCTTCTAGTAGAGAAGTATGAGAATCGATTAGAATCCCATCTGTTTTGGAGGGGGGTTTTATTCAGAAATTAATTCCAGAGAAACTCCTAAGTTTCTACTATGGAACTAGAATAGGCAAAAGACAGCTATTTCATTTGAATACAATGATAATTTTGTTCAGTGTTGTTACCTAAATGGTTGCATGTGGTCTGAACTTTAGACAGGGATGCTAATGCTGGATAATTGATTTTACTGTTAGAACTATATTTGATGCTCTTAGCTGAAATGTCAGTGGATTTTCAGTGTGCCCAGCAAATTCTTACTAAAAGGGTAGACTTGTATCTCTGTGGATGGATAACTTTCTGAATACACAAAAACGTATTGTCTGAGAAATTGGGCATTTAAAGGACCCTTAAATCTTCTTCCTATTTCTGGATGTCCCATATGTTTCTTAGTCTTTGAGCATAAAGCTCTATATACTACTTTTTGGGGTCAAAAGTTAAAATCTGAAGTCTTTACAATAATCTTTTAAAAATATTTAACTGTATTAGACTGCAAGCAATTTTTTTTTGAAGGTATTGAATTGGTAAAAAACAATTTTGTTAAAACTTCAGTCTCATTGTGTGGGCAGTCTTCTGTGAATTGAAAAATAAAGAAGTTATAAACAAATCAAAATTATATTTCACTCCAAATGCTTTCCAAATGCATTTATTTTGGAGAGTTGAAGAAAGTTGGATATCTTTCTTCTGATATTTTGTCTGCCCGAAGTAGACTTGTCTCTCAACTTCTCTCATTTATAAAAATATTCCCTTTGTGCTTGAAAGCTGAATTGCCACATTGATTCAACAACCATTCCACCAAAAGGATATATATACATGTATATTCTCCGATGTTTCAACATGACATGCTTTAATTGGGCATATGTTCCTAATTTTATCATATAATTATATTAAATTCAGTAATGTTAAAGTTAAAATGAATAATATCCATGCTAACTGATTGATTTTATTTGGCAAATGACATATAAATTGTACAATGCCCATAAATTACTCAGTGAAATTCAGCAATATAAGTATGCCATTAAAAATCTAACAACCTAAAAATGTTGACTGTAGCCTTATAAATCATCAACATTATCTAATTCCTTTAGTTTCTTTTCTATCTTCTTCCTCATCTGGGAAGATGTGGGAAAATGGAGAGGTTGGAGACAGTAGAGAATAGCTGAAGTGTTCAGGGAAACTCAGACAGGTGAAAAAGTCTCAAGGATTCCCTCCATGGACTATTGGTGTACTTCAACCACTTTCATCATTAAATGCTGCTTCTGAGCTAACCATCTGAGCATTAAGAGGAAAGAGAGCAAGATTGCTGATCATTCTTGGTTTCTAGAAGTATGTGTGTGTGTGTGTGTGTGTGCACGCGTGTGTGTGTGTGTTAATGCTAAGGGACAATTAACATTTTAAACATGTAAAACAGAGAGGTTAGGTTACTTAATTCTCAGAAGAAGATGGACACATTTCAACACACATATATTATTATATTAAAGATAGCACCCCATGTATGCCCCCAAATGCTGTGTTCTCAACTGTTTTGAGAAATGATTGGTTGCTAGTGACTCCATATGTTGTTATGTTTTATTTTGGAACATGTTAAAATCTCACTTAGGTTTCATTAAGCCATTTTTTGAAAGGTCTATTTTTTCCTTCCAAAGAATTTGTTTGAATATGTGGTTTAACATATCCTGGTTAGCTATTACTGGGAAGAAAATTTAAGTGGAAACACCCATTTTTCTTTAAATATATATATTTTATATAAAATATTTTATATTTCTTAGTCCTAGAAAGTTTTAGAAAAATGATTGACTATCCATGAAGGTTGTTGAGGTTATAACAAATAGCCTTAAATTTAGACACTGGAAAAACAATGTGCTAAGTATCAAAAGTTTTGTTCTTTGATTATTATTATTATTTTTAGTTCTGGAAGCATTACCAAAGGAAAAAAGGAAAATTAAATCCCTCAATTTAAGTTGTTCTATGCTAATTTTTAAAAGTGATTTATTTACTTTTGTAGTTGATTGTAAAAACACAGCTGATGATATAAACGAGTCTAATTGTATGGATATTTTTAAAGTTGTGCACTGAAGTAACTGTATATGGAGTTGGCACATCGGTGTTCAACTCTGAACTTCTGTTCTTTTTGGTAGCGACAAAGAAAGTCTGAGCATAAACTCTAGGTCAAAGGCCTCAACTCTTTCGTGGAGCCCAACTCAGGGTTTGAACTCACAACCCTGAGATGGGGACATAAGCTGAGATCAGGAGTTGGACATTGAACTGACTGAGGCACCCAGGTGCCCCAGGCCTCAACTCTTATTGTCCCAAAATTGCCTTTGAAGACATCTCCTTGTTTCGCCAAAGCCTCTGATATCTAACACAATAGCTTTTATGGTCACCTCCTCACCCGAGGATCCTGGCTTATGTCCACCTGACTGGTAGACATCTATGCTGTACTCAGTTTACCTCTGCTCTGACCTTGTTCACTGTCCTTCCTGGGAGGCTTCTCAAGTCCTCAGGTGGATGGATCACTGGAAGAGGATGCATACATGCCCAGGAAATCCTGAATTCTTTTTTAAATTTACTTTTCTTGAGATATAATTGCCATATAACATTGTATAAGTTTAAGGTGTACAACTCGTTGATTTGATACATTTATATATTGCAATATGATTACCATTATACCATTGGCTAACCCATCTATTATGTCACAGAATTATCTTTTTTTTTTTTTTTTTTTGTGGCGGGAACAATTAAGATCTAGACTCTTAGCAGCTTTGAAGTTTTTTTTTTTTTTTAAAGATTTTTATTTATTTATATGACACAGGGAGAGAGGGAACACAAGCAGAGGGAGTGGGGGAGGAAGAAGCAGACCCCCCGCCAAGCAGGGGAACCCGACGCGGGGCTCGATCCCAGGACCCTGGGATCATGACCTGAGCCGAAGGCAGACACCCAATCAACTGAGCCACCCAGGCGCCCCAGCTTTGAAGTTTATTAATAGTACTGTTTTGTCTGTAATCACTGTGCTGTGCATTAGACTAATCCCAGAATTCTAAGGTGAACAAGCTTAGGCTCAAGTCAGGGACTTCTGCTGCATAACCATGCTTGAGAACATCATAAAAACAATTTCAAAGTCATGCTGCTTTTTACAGGGATGAGTGAAATTGAAATTATATACCTGAAAACAGGACTTTAAGGTTGATGGATACTCAAAGGTGGTAGGATTTTATAAGCGAGTGGAGTTTTAGATTTACCTCAGGCTTTCCTCATGTTTTTAATGAGATTCTTCATGTTCCTCAAAGTGATGCCAAGAGAGTTTATTCCTGAGAAATTGTAACTTTACTTTTAAATTATTTCTATTGTCATTGCTCAGTTAATTCTGATCCCCCCTTACCATTTTGTTAAATAAAATTTCAGCTTCCTCTCCTCTTATTTCTAGCTCTTGTGAGTCAAATGGCTGTAATTGGCTAGCCTTTTTTTTTAACCTCTTCAACAACCATGGAATGAAATTTACAAACATCTAGTGACTGTGTGACATGCAGAGACTTCCCTATTTATGTCACTGTATGCTCTGTCTTCTTCTTGAGCCATTGCTTGAAAATCAACAGATGGGGCTATCCAGTAGAACATGAGAGATATATTTAACTTTAAGGAAGTTTTCAATATAAACTATGTGACCGAACTTCATACCCATCTGATTTCCAATTTAGCAATTACTGGAATAATTAGATGAGTTACTTTGCAGATGGCACTTAAGTTTCTTGACATATGTGCCCTTGTCATCTATAGCAGATGATACATGTAATGCTTGTTCTTCACTATAGCATTTGTATATATGGGATGCAAAATGAATTTAAGCTTCCCTGCCAAAGTCTCTAATTTTGTTTAGACCCAAATGCAGCATCAAACCCTCCTTGGCTTATACTGATAGAGCTGTTGGCTTGCTGTGTTCAGTGTTATACATTGAGGGTAGAGCTGTGCAGACTCCAGTTCTCATAACCTATAATATTTAAACTTTATATTTAATTCTACATATTGAATAATAAAATTACAGAATGTTTAAACATGAAGAAAGTCACTTTCAAATCAAATTGAAGAAAATTATTATAATATTTTTCATATTTCCTTCCAGTCTTTATTAAAATGATATATTTGCAATTTAAACTTTCTGAGATAAAATCCATATTCTATAAAATTCACACTTTTAAAGTGTAGAATTTAGTAGTTTTTTTTAAAAGATTTTATTTATTTATTAGAGAGAGAGAGAGTGTGAGAGAGAGCATGAGCAGAGTGAAGGGCAGAGGGAGAAGCAGACTCCCCACTGAGCAGGGAGCCTGATGTGGGACTCGATCCCAGGACTCCAGGATCACGACCTGAGCCAAAGGCAGACACTCAACTGACTGAGCCACCCAGGCGTCCCGAATTCAGTAGTTTTTAGTATATTCACAAAGTTGCACAACCATCATCACTATCTAATTCCAGAATAATTTCATTACCTCAAAAAGAAAATCCATACCCATTTGTAGACACCCTCACTTCTCCCTTTCCCCACCTTCTGGGAATAACTAATATACTTATTGTCTCTGTGGATTTGCCTATTCTGGACATTTCATTTAATGGAATCATATGATAAGTGGCCTTTTGTGTCTGACTTCTTTTCAGTTAGCATGTTTTCAAGGTTCATCCATGTTGCAGCATGTACCAATGCTTCATTTTTCATTGCCGAATATTTAGCTGTATGGCTATATCACATTTTGTTTATTTATCAGTTGATGGATATTTGGGCCATGTCTATACTGTTATGAACATTCATGAGCACATTTTTGTGTGAAAATGTATTTTCAATTCTCTTGGT
The DNA here is from genome assembly GCF_054177405.1 of Leptonychotes weddellii. Taxonomy (NCBI): domain Eukaryota; kingdom Metazoa; phylum Chordata; class Mammalia; order Carnivora; family Phocidae; genus Leptonychotes; species Leptonychotes weddellii. The sequence continues at coordinate 34,327,928 of NC_138377.1, read as the reverse complement.
TATATAGCTAGAAGTAGAATTGCTAGATTATGTTTGGAGTTTTAAACCACTTTTAAAAAGGACAATTTGTGTGCAACCCTGGTAAAGCAATTTTTACAAGTCTGGGGTCACTGCCAACTTCTTAGCCATTGCTATGATATTCTACTCATCTAGAAAGCACATAAGCTAACCTACAGCTTAACATAGCATTTCTCCAACAGACCCTCATGCACGTGTTCAGACTTTCCACTAAGTACCCGTAAACACATAGAAAAAGATGGAATTAGAATTGGTAGATTCTAGGAGGAACATGAACTCTGTTGAAATAACCAAACTTGCCAAACTAAGCTTTTTCTCTGCTTTTAGCCAGATGTGTACTTATTCCTAGAGTTCTCCACCATCCAACTTGAAAGGAGGGGAAAAGACGATATATCCCTCCCCTGCCCCCCGTGTGCCACTGACTCAGAAATTCGGAGTTTACAGTCGTGAGTATGGTACAGTGGTTAAGAGCATACTTTCACCTGTTTACTTGAGTGACAATGTGTAGTCTGTATTTAAGAAGATCTATCAGAATGCAGAAGAGAAAAACAAAGAGGAAAAAAATTAAAGTCGGTAGCCAAAGAAATACTTACCCTGTTTAATATAGAAACAAGAGTAGTTAGAATAGAAGAAATTGCCAAAGACGTAACTGAAGAAAACTCTCACAAGCTTTACAAAAGCCATAGATATTTTGGTGGAAAATCTGGGTTCCAGGAAAAAAAATCAACAAAAGATACTCACAAAAAGATACCTTCTGGTAAAATTTTTGTGTTAAAAGATTCTAGCAACATTTTGACCAAAACATTCTGTTGCCCATAAAAAGTAGAAAAAAGTAAGCTGCAGCATCACACTTATTTATAAACATTAAAGGTTAAAAGGTAATGGAGCAATATCTATACAGATTTTAGGAGAAAAAAATATTGACACCTACTTTAGAATTTTATACGCATCCATAGTTAACTCACTGCCACCAGAATTATTGCTAACAGAAATATTTTCATCTCCAAAAAACAGTTATTTTGAGGAACACAAGGGTTTATTCCCTCATTTTTTTTTTATCTTTGGAGATTATATTGAATAATTTCTTCATGTTGTTTCCAGTCTGGAATCTGAGGGACTTTATATTAAATGTATTAATATCAGCATGTAAAATAGTGTTTCAGTGATGATAAAGATAGTTAGGAAAAAATTTGTAAGAAAAAAACAGCAGGTTAGCCCCGATGGGTGGTAAGATTTCATATGATCTTTTTTTTTTTTTTTACATTTTCCATTGTTATCAAAATATTCTACTACATGAATGAATTGTTTTTTCTTTAACATCTCTAAAAATAGTAGAACTTTTAATCTAATAAAAAATGTTTTATGAACCAAAAAGGTAAAATCAATACAGACAATTTAGTATTTTCCCAGTAGTCAAAATGACTGGAAGGAAGTACACAAAATCTTAATAATGTTTGTCTTAATTTTTTCTATATTTTGCAGATTTTATTAAATAAGCCTCATGTTGCTTTTTTTTTAGGTTTTATTTATGTGTCAGAGAGAGAGAGTGCACAAGCAGGGGGAGGGGCAGGCAGAGGGAGAAGCAGGCTCCCCATTGAGCAAGGATCCAGATGCGGGGCTCGATCCCAGGACCCTGGGATCCTGACCTGAGCCGAAGGCAGATGCTTAACCGACTGAGACACCCAGGCATCCCCTCATGTTGCTTTCCAATGGAAAAATATACTTTGTTCAAAAATAACAAATTAGTTTCATTAACGAATGACATTAGGTGCAAATGTTTCTGCTTATGAATGATAGATGAACTCTCTTTTTCTTAAGGCTGAATGTTATGTAAATCATATCCTGTGTAGTTTAGTGTTACTGACCCATTTGAGGTTTATCTTTTCTTTCCAGAAGTTTTCATTGATAGGTCCATTTATCAATGTGTTGAACAAAGAAGAGTTCAACATTTATTCAGGTAGCAACTATTTATGGAGTGCACCCTATGTTAGCTGCTGAGAGTACAATGAGTAATCGAAGCACAGTCCCTGTTCTTATGAAAATATGTCTTATTTGAACACTGTTGAAAAAGCTGTTAGGGGTGCAGTGGCAGGGAACACACAGTAAAAGCATCTAGCCTGGTCAGGAGGAACAAGAAAGGCTTTCAGAAGAAGTACAGTATCAGAAATAGCCAGAATAGAGGTAAGCATTTGCCTCACATAGTTGAAATAGCCTATCCAAAGGTCTGGAGGTGAGCTATGTTTGGGGGACCAGAAGTAGGTGAATACACTGTCAATAAAAAGTTTGATGTTGAAAAAAAGGTTTGATGTTGGGGAGTGATGAGTGATAAAGGCTGAAATCACTAGCTAGGTCATGAATGGCCTTGTAAAACAAGTTAATGAATTTGAATTTTGTCCTGTGGGTAATGGGAAGCTACTGGAGGGTATATTAGTTTCCTAGCATTACCATGACAAATTTCCAGAAACCTTATGGCTTAAAACAACAGAAATTTATTATCTTCCAGTTTTTGATGCCGGAAATCCAAAATCAAGATGTCAGTGGGTTTGGTTCTTCTAGAATCTCTGAGGAAGAATCTGTTCCATGACTCTCTCCTAGCTCCTGGTGGCTGCTGACAACGCTTCGTGTTCCTCAGCTAGAGGTTTCAAAACTCCAGGCTCTGCTCCTATGTTCACATGGCTTTCTTCTCTCCGTCTTTTCCTATTCGGGCTCTTGTAGGGGCATTTATCATTAAATTTAAGGCCCACCCTTATCCAGGATGATCTCTTCTCAAGATTCTATCCTAATTACATCTGCAAAGAACTTTATTTCAAATTAGATCACATTCTGAAATTTGGGTGGATGTATCTTTTGGGAGGCCACAATTCAACCCATTACAGAAGGTTTTAGGAGGGCAGTTGAGCAAATCAGACTTGATTTCAGAAGGATTTCCTTGGCTACTGTGTAGAGAAGGGATTTGAGGGGGTAATTCTGGGCACATAGAGATCAGAGAGAGTCTGGATAAAGGATGCTAGTGGCTTCAGAGGTAAGAAAGTGGAGATGAATATAAGAAATACTCAGAAGGTGGTTGAAAAGGGGAAAAGAGAGAGGGCTATGGTTGAGGAGCATATGGTGGTGAAGAGAGGCTTTGAAAGATTGGGAGGTATATGATGTGTTTTTAACGCAGGTGAGAAAGATGTTGTATTTACAAGGGGAAGTAGCTGAAAATACATGTATGAAGGGCAAAAACAGAGAGAGATAATTGTTTTGATGAAAGGAATGGAGATAAGGTCCAGAGCACAGACTGTGAACAAAGCTGTGCATGCATACTGTATTTGACTGCTGCTAGATATTTTTTAAAAGATTTTATTTATTTACTTGAGAGAGAGAGAGAGAGAGAGAGGGAATGAGAAGGGGAGGGGCAGAGGGACAAGAGACTCCCTGCTGAGCGTGGAGTCCAACTTGGGCCTCGATCCCAGGACCCTAGAATGTGACCTGAGCTGAAGTCAGACACTTAACTCTTAACTCAGGCCCCCTGCTAGATATTTTTTTAAATTAAAGTTTAGTTAATACAAATGTTATGTTAGCTTCAGGTGTACAACATAGTGATTTGACAAGTTTATACATTATGTCATGCTCACACAAGTGTAGCTACCATCTGTCACCGTACAACGCTATTATAAGACCACTGAATATATTCTTTAGGCTATACCTTTCATCCCCATGACTTCTACATTCCATGACCAGAAGCCTGTACCTCCCACTCCCCTCCACCCATTTTGCCCACACCCAGCGCCTCCCATCTGGCAACCATCAGTTCGGTCTTTGTATTTATGGGTCTATTTCTGCTTTTTTTGTTTATTTTTTAGATTCCACATATAAGTTGAAATCGTATGGTATTTGTCTTTCTTAGTCTGACTTATTCACTCAGCATAATATCCTCTAGGTCCATCCATGTTGTCGCAAATGCCAAGATCTCATTCTTTTTTATGGCTGAGTAATGTTCCATTGGGTGTATATATATATATATATATACATATATCATATCCCCTTTATTCATTTATCAATTGATAGACACTGTGTAGCTTGGCTATTGAATAATGCTGCAATAAACATAGAGGTGCATGTATCTCCTCAAATGACTGCTCCTAGATATTTTAACAGCTCTGCCAAGATGATGGTGGTGATGTTGGGGAAGATGGTTACTCCTGTTTGAGAACTCACTATATGTCAGGTGTCACACCAATTATTTTCCATGTGTTACCACATTGAATCTTTGATACAGCTGGATTTATTATTTCCTTTTGTTGCTTAGGAAACTGAAGCACAGAGAGGTTAAATCATTTGCTCAAGGCCACGCAGATAATAAGTGGTAGAGTGTGATTTCCTCTCAGGCAATATAACTGCCAAACCCATGCCAATAAGCACTACTACCCAAGCTGCCTCTGCAGACAGAGGGAATAATCAATATGTGCATAGTTTTTCCTCATGGTATATGTTGGCTTTGATAGCAGACACTATTATCATTTTGCAGACTACCAAGCTACTATCTTGCCTGCTATTTTTTGTTTTGTTTGTTCTTTCATTGGCTTGCCACTGGATTGGTTCTGTGAAGCAGTACCATTTATTTTCTTTATCTTTCCATGGCACTGGAACCAGTTTGAACCATCCTTTCTCTGTGTATCTGGATGGTAGAGTGAGGTAAATATTATCCCTTCATATTATTAGTCTACGTATTAAACCTGCCCAAGGATTAAAGCTGCTTTTAGGAGATTGATTTTCATAAGCTTTCCATGTACCCAACTCCCTTGAATAAATCTTATTGACACCTGCTCTGTAATTAATTCCTTAATCATGTTGCTTTCTGGATTTTTTTTACCGAGTATTGTCTTGGCTCAAATGTCATTTCCTTAGAGGAGTCTTCCCTCAATCCTGATTTAGTTCTGGTCTCCCTGCTATATGCACCTCATAGCTGAACTCAGTGGCTGGGACTCTTTAAGGTACACTGGGTAGCACTTAACCAAGGTCAAATAAAGCTCAGGATATTTTGATGAGGAGGAGGAAGATGGGATTTCATTTTTTAGAGTTCTAAAATATTAATCAGTTAAAATATACTTCTGATCTCTTACATGGATTAGGAATTTTCTTGTCACCATTGATGATGATAATCATCATATTGCATAGTTGGATTTGCAAAACTATATCCAGGAAATGACTTTTTGTCCAACTGCAAGTATTGATAAATGAAGATGTCTTAAAATTTGTCTCAAGTGATTATTTTTTAAGTTTTAGGTAGCTGTGTTTTTAAGGGACATGCTTTTTTTTTTGGAGAGACAGAGACAGAGAGAACAAGCAGGGGGAGAGGCAGAGGGAGAGGAAGAAGCAGACTCTCTGCTGAGCTGGGAGACTGACATGGGGCTCGATCCCAGGACACGGAGATCATGACCTGAGCTGAAGGCAGATGCTTAACCATCTGAGCTACCGAGGAGCCCCCATGGGACTTGTTTTATAGCACTTATCAACCATTTCTAGCTCAACCCATTTGACAGATATCTCTCTTATAGTTTGTGTGTTTGAAGCTGAATATTAGGCTAAGGACAGGAAGAAAGCACAAGTGCTAAATTATAGAGGTCTGTCATCCGAAGAGCCAGCCTAACCAGATGTACTGGGCACCAGTATTTTTTTTTCTTTCTCCTGTACACAGTCCTGGGAATGCCAGCAAGTGTTAAGACTTGTAGAGTATTTGGCACTCTAATTAATAAACATGAACTTTGATCAGTTGTTAGAACTAAAAGTTGGTTTACTTTCATTTTGATGATGTTTTTTCTTTTGTGTTCTCTTGCCAGTTCCTCCTGAAGCCATTGGCTTCTTGTCAGCAGTTGGGGTCTTTATTGTTCTTTTGGTCGTCCTCTTCCTCTTCATCAACAAGAAGATATATTTAGAAAAAATAGGCCTTCCATGCCTGGAGCAACGAGGAAAAAGGAAGCACTCTAAAGACAAGACTGGGATCCGTGAGGGGCTGGGTAAGCATGATGCTTTACATTCTCCTGAGCTTGACAACTTGCTGTGGTTTGGGTGAGGGGAAGAGTGTCACTGTTTCCAGGATAGGCCTCATTAAGAAATCAACGTGAGCTGTGGTAGACATGATGAATGGACATTACCAAAGAATACATTAGCCTTATGAAAGTAATGCCCTCCTTCGAGTTTGAAGAGCAGATGGGAAAAAACTGACCACCACTTCCTGTCATCTTAGCTTTTTAAGTGTCTGGGTTGAGTTTCCCTCTGATTAATGCTTGACAAAAAAAATGGTTTTTCACAGACAAGAGCCTTGATATGTTTTAGTCTCATTATATTGGAGCAGTGTTGACATTTCACTTCAGTTGGCTATTTTTGAGATTTTCCTTGCTCAGGGCCACTTCCCATCTCATACGGCAATAGCCACTTTTCCAAAGGGAGGTTTTTACTCCTTAAGCTCAATGAAACTACAACATTTACTCATCGCCTTCAATTTGTTGGAGGAAAGTAACATACTTAAAGAAATAATTGGCTTCCTGTTTTTATCTTTTTTTTTTTT
>NC_138377.1:34299401-34320860 GCF_054177405.1 Leptonychotes weddellii | reverse complement strand
GCAACCCCGAGCTGAGAGCCCGCGCCTGGGCTCCGCCTCTGCAGCCGGCTTCCCTGCTCCGATACCTGGGAGCTCTGCCGCACTCAGGCACCCCCGGTCTTTCTGTGACCCCGAGGGTCCTGAGACCACACTGTCCCGGAGGGTTCCACCCCCCGCTTAGCCCCTGGAGTGACGTCCCTCAGCGGAGCAGACTTTTAAAAGTTCCGATTTTGTGCTCCGCGGCTCTATCACTTGCCAGTAGCGGCCGACGGAGGCCCCTCCCCCGCCGTCTATCCTCCCGAATATCGCCTCAGATTCACTTCTCCGCACGTCCTACCTTCCAGAAAGTGGTCGCTTTTCTGTTCAGAGAGTTGTTGCTATTCCTTTCTTCGATCTCCTGTTGAGTTTGTAGGTGTTCAGAATGGTTTGATTCCTATCCAGCTGAATTCCTGAGAGGAGACGAAATCCAGGTCTCCTACTCCTCCGCCATCTTGCTCTGCCCCCGGCTTCCTGTTTTTAAAGGACATACTTTATTTTCAATTGCTGAAGTGTAGAACTTTGTGGTACAGGAGGTTACCACAGAGTGAGGGTTATCATCACACTGAAGCTGGATATTTAAAGATAGTGCTCTTATCTTACAGGTAACAACTCTGCTCTCTCTCTTTTTTTTGAAAAGAGTCTAATTCTCACTTCCTCTCCCATGCCCCATATGGGACATGCTGTCACTGATGGAGGAACAATCTTATTTATTTTTTAAAATATTTTATCTATCTATCTATCTGTCTGTCTATTTTCTATTTAGAGATCATGAGTGGAGGGAGGGACAGAGGGAGAGAGAAAGAGAATTTCAATCAGACTCTGCACTGAGCACAGAGCCTGACGTGAGGCTCAATCTCACAACCCTGAGATCATGACCTGAACTGAAAGCAAGAGTGGGATGCCCAACCGAGTCACTCTGGTGTCCTGGAACAATCTTATTTTTCTGAGCAGGGGCAAGGCCTTGAGGAATATACCCTTTACTCATCCTACCTCCTGGGTATGTTTGAGGTGAGCCTGGACCAAAGAATATATTTGGCTTATTGATATGGCAGCTTTTGTAGCCACGGTTCAGCTTTATTCCTTTGTTATAAGAAAAGGCATATTTAGAGATAAATGTGTATTAATTATTTATTGCTTCATAATAAACATCCCCAAATACAAGCACCTAAAACAACAAATATTTATTTTATAGTTTCTGAAATTCACAAATTTGGGATTGGCTTAATGGGCAATTATAGACCAGAATCTCCATGAGGTTGTGATTAGAATGTCACCTGTGGTTATTTAAAGGCTTGACCAAGGCTGATGGACTTATTTCCAGGATGGCAGGAGCTCTCCGTTCCTATCCACACGGAACCTTCCACGGAGCTGCTGAACTATATTTATGACATGGCTGCTGGCTTCCCTGAGTAAGAGATCCAAGAGAGGAGAGCAAGAAAACACCACAGTTTCTTTTATAACTGAGTCTGGGAAGGCCTATATTGTCACTTCCACCATATGCTAGTCATTTACTGCTTTGTGCTTACAGCCTACACTCAAGGGAAGGGAAATTATGTTCCACTTTTGAAGGGAAGAGTATCAAAGAATGTGTGTACATATTTTTAAATAATCACAGGAGATAATATAGGTGGTGTAAATTGCAGGTCTGGCCGATCTGTTTGGCATTGCTGTGTTGTAGCTTTATCTTTTGAATACTGCTTGGGACATCTGACCCATCTTCTGAAAATAGAATGGAACATTTCAATAGACTTTGTCAGGTGAAATCTGGGACTTACAAATAGTTTAGCCACTACTCTCCCAGCCGGGACATAGGTGTGTGAGATGGATAGGCTTCTGCTTGGCCATGGGTTGGTATGGAGGTAAGATTCATAGCGATTCCACTTTCCCCCCCTTAAGCAGCTGGTTATCACTAGTTGTGTGACCTTGGCAAATTATGGAACCATTCTAAACTTCAATTTCCTCATCTGTATTTTGAGATAATCAATACATTCTCTACAGGGTTGATCTAGACTAATGAATTACCTTTGTAAAGTTACTGACATGGTGTTTATAGTGCAAGTCCTAATAGAACCATAGCTGTGCAGCATTAACAAAATACCAGTCACAGTAATGGCTTCTAGGAATGCCATCACCCATGAACACATTGTATTCATTATTTAAATTGGGAGATTAAAGGTGGTGATGTTTTCTCCTTTGCAAACTATATTGGGTACAGAGAGCTAAGGTTAGAACTATTTAAGATTTTTTTTGTCTTGTTTGACATGTTATCTGAGTATTTTAGAGACAATTATGAATTATACTTGCAAATAAGTTGAGGTTTGAAGATAATGTTGAAACAATAACAATAAAGCATAAACCAGAAGCTGTAAGCTGAAGAAACACTGAAAAATCCATGTCTCAAACTCAGAGTGGGGTCATAGAAAGGGAGCTTTAAAAATAGTTTAATCAGAAGAATCTCCAAATTATAATGTCTAAGAACCATACACCTTCATTATGACATTTCTCCCTTTAAAAGTTTAATTATCGATAAAAAAGTCTAATTATCACTGATCAAAAGTCTTTTGAAAAATGTGCTTCTATCCCAGATTTTATCTAAGTTTTGATATTTGCCTTAATTACCATCCTCAGAGTACTGATTTCTCAGTGAAATTGGGATGTTCTTGACAGAATTTGGCAAATGTTAAGAAGTAAGGAAGGCAGCCTGATGTGGTGGAAAGAAGCATGGTGAAGACGGCCAGAGCTTAGTTTTGCCACTAATTAGCTGCGATATTTTGGGAAGCTCACGTCACCTCTCTGGGCCTAAAGTCCTCATTTTCAAAGTGTTGAGTCTGGACTAGGTTTCTCCCAATTTCTCTTGTGTAGTCCTCTTGGATTCTTAGGGTTACCATCGCAATTTCTTCTTTAGATCTCAGTCTATGAATGGAAGAGACCTAACAGAAATGATTGAAAGTCAACTACAGCATCCCACTCTCAGATTGAACCATATGAAATGCCATTTTTACAGATCAAAAAATGGCTATCTGCAAGCTAATCATTATAATCTAATACATGTGAGGTTCTGAAGAATAAAATAATTCATTTGTGTGGTAATATCACAGAGGCAAGAGTGACAATCTATTTTCTGAAGCCATCATGCAAAATAACTTACCTGACAAAAATACTTTGCTTTCTTGGGACGGCTGGGTGGCTCAGTCAGTTGGGTGTCTGCTTTCGGCTCGGGTCATGATCCCAGGACCCTGAGATCGAGTCCCACATCTGACTCCTTGCTCCACAGGGAGCCTGCTTCTCCCTCTGCCTGTCGTTCCCTCTGCTTGTGCTCTCTCTCTCTCTGTCTCAAATCAATAAAAATATTTTAAAAAAAAATACTTTGCTTTCTTTTAGGCTATAAGTTTTCAAAGTTCAAAGAACTTAAACATATTGTTCTATTTGGGTTTGGTAAGGGGACAAAGAAACTGCAACTCTTTCTTCCTAATAACACAGATAGTAATAATAATTAGGCAGTAACGACTGACAGCTATCATTTGTTTAGCATTTAATATTGCCATGCACCTGCTAAGTATGTTACATGCATTACTTGATTTCTTTATGCAAGGTATTAGTGTTGTTTGGGGAAAGGGCGGGTACTACTTGTAACAAAGGAGGCATTGTTCAGCTTTGAGAGAAAAACCTGATTAAAAATAAAACTGCCATTGTGAGATAATAGTTTTAAAAGAAGCCTAGCTTTGTGAGAGAGAGAGAGGAATTTTTTCTGTTCTTTTTTTTTTTAATTTCTCCCTCAAAGCCTTTCTTTATATATCAAAGACAACATTTAGAAATTGGAGCAAAGAGTTTCATTTTAAGAGACACAATGTAGAAGGGATAGGGGATATGCTCTGTGGGGAGATATTCCCAGGCACGGAGGGGAAGAAGAAGGCCCTTCCATTGCTAGAAAAGGCAGCCCACAGCTTGGAAAGATGGCAGGGAAAGAGATACAGAAGGCTTGAGACCTTGTCTGGACCCTGAGAAGGGTGGCAGATGTGGGTGGGGTTGGAGTAGTTGTGGTGAGATCAGAAGCCAACATGGCCTGAGGAGGAGGCAGAAAGTAGAGTGCCATGTGCTTCCCATTTAGAACTGTGGCAGGAGATGGTCTCACACATGTCCCATGTGGGCCAAGGGCAGATGCAGCATGTAGAACACACTGGTGGGAATGGAAGGAGAAAGAAATTGAAAAGACTCCCGTGTAGTTCTTCAGGTGAGCAGTTGATGTCTCAGGGGCTTTAGAAGTTTGTGCAAGGCCCTGTGGGTGGGAGAACTAAACTTCAGGTTGCCCACTTAAAGTAGTTCAGTCAATTTCATTTTGGATAAATCCCCAGGCTTTGGGATTTCCACTCCCACCCTCTTTTTCTGGTATATCAGGGAGCGCAGGTGGAAGCTTGATGCAAAGGTGCAAAGACCCTGCCAACATTCGTGGGTTCTAGGGATTAGGACATGGGCATATCTTTTTGTGGGGCCACTATTCAGCCACTACAAGGAGGAGAGGAGGTGAAAGCATAACCTGGAAGTGGTTTTTAATCATTCCAAATTAGGAGGGTTGATAAAGAACTGGATGCAGGATTCTCTTTTCTCCATTTTCCTCAGTGATATTCCACATGCCCCATCTGGGGTTAGAATGATTCTTATAAAGAGATGCAACAAAACCTTGTCAAATGTTTACAATATGGATTGTAATCATCAGCACGCTTTCCAACTGGAAGCCCAGTTGAACTATACTGGGTCTCAATCCTGGGAAACTTAAAAAAACAAAACAACAAAAACAGTGCCCAAATCCCACTGCAAACTAATTAAATCAGAATGGAGAGATACAGTGGCAGGGCAAATCATATGTTTTACAAAGAATACGAGGTGACTTGGGGTGCCTGGGTGGCTCAGTCGTTAAGCGTCTGCCTTCGGCTCAGGTCATGATCCCAGGGTCCTGGGATCGAGCCCCGCATCGGGCTCCCTGCTCAGCGGAAAGCCTGCTTCTCCCTCTCCCACTCCCCCTGCTTGTGTTCCCTCTCTCACTGTCTCTCTCTCTCTGTCAAATAAATAATAAATAAAATCTTAAAAAAAAAAAAAAGAATACTAGGTGACTTAAAGGTGTGACCAGGGTGGAGTACCATTGATGGACATGGGGGTAGGTTCACTGCTAATTTCCCCTTTCAGGTCAGGAAGGATAGTGTGTGAGCAGAGTGTTAACACTGACCAAATCCACCCTTGCTTCTGCCCACAAGGTATCCATCTGGTGGTTCCCCACACGTTTCCTTCCCCGACTAGTTCAATTCAATTCTACTTTTGTCATCAAGCAAGCTTTTCTCTTTATGATATTTTCCTTTCCAAAGCCCCACATGTACCGTGACACAACCAGCAGTTTACTTTTGTATGGGGATTTAAAAAATAAGATATTTAGAAAAAGTACTTACTTTATAAAATTACTCAGAGTTGCCAAATTACAACCAATTCCAATTCATATTCAAGATTCAGAGTTTTACAAGTTTTTAGTGAATTTGACCCAAACAGAAGAGTTTGGTTGTCCCACTGATAAAACTTCCAGTGTTTTCTGAATGATTTTGACAACTTATATTTTCCTTTTGTGACCAAATAAGAAAGAGCAATGACAAACTTTACAAAATGGTATGAATCATGATCTGAAACAGTTACAAAAATAGAAATATAAAGGGTACTCACCAGCAGGTAGGACTGGTTTCACTTTATTTATTTATTTTTGGCTCCTTGAAGTGAGAGGGACATTTAGCCATGTGCTCATCTTACAGTTGTAAGCAATGAGCATCAGCTTCTTTGTACTTTACGTTTAGTATGATTGATAAATTAAATAAAGGCAGAAAAGGGAGGGTTTTTTTTTCTAAGGATACGGTAAACACAGTACAATCCATCTCTACTGGGAGGTCTTAGATGTTATCTTTAACACTGTATTTTATTTTACCTATACCCACAGTCTAGGTTTCTTCACCTGTAGATCTGTACATTGGTTTTGGGCTTGGATGATTTGGATGAATTGTAAATGAATCAAATATTTTGGAATTTTAGAAAAAGTTCAATATTTTTTTTCTTCCTTCCTTCCTCCCTCCCTCCCTCCCTTCCACACCCAGCATGGAGCCCAATGTGGGGCTTGAACTCACAACCCTGAGATGAAGACCTGAGCTGAGATCAAGAGTTGGACTATTAACTGACTGAGCTACCCAGGCGACCCCCCCCTCATTTGTTTCTAATAGGATAATTGAAAACTATACATGCCACTGAAAGGCTTTTTATACAATTTACAAACTTCTGGATTGCACAATAATCTGTTTTAGAGTTATGGATTGGATAATCTTTGAAACTAATCCTCCTTTTCTTTTTTTTTTTAAGATTTTATTTATTTATTTGACAGAGAGAGACACAGTCAGAGAGGGAACACAAGCAGGGGGAGTGGGAGAGGGAGAAGCAGGCTTCCCATGGAGCAGGGAGCCCAATGTAGGGCTCGATCCCAGGACCCTGGGATCATGACCTGAACCAAAGGCAGATGCTTAACCACTGAGCCACCCGGGCAACCCCTCCTTTTCCCCACCTTTTTTGCTCTGAAATAGTAGGATAAATGGAATAGCCCCTCTATACTTCTTATGTCATCCTTCCCCAATGAGGAATATGCAAAACAAGACCCAACTTGAAAGGTAGTACCTAGAGTGGAAGATTCACTTTTCAACAATCTAAATTGAAAAGTAATTTCTCTTCTGATTTTAAGGCCTTAATTTGCATAGAATATGGATTTCTCTATGTGTTATATTAGGTTGAGCTCTATGAAATTACTCTCTTTGTAGATTGGAAGTTTCATAAGATTCAACATAATACATGAGATGAAAAATTGAGAATTGAGGTGCTGTATAAGTTTGAACATTAAAGCAAGCTATGGTATGTCTCATTGTGTTGTCTAGGTATTTGTTTTATTGACTTGATTAAGACACAAATAATTGATAATACTTCTCAGTGGACCTATCAAAGTATGACTAATTGTACCTTGTTTGGTGGGTGAGAATTCCAAAGAACCCAGTGGAGAAGTTGCTGGTTTGAGAATATTTGTTCATCAATTCAGTATTATTTGTTGGGAATCTGTGTTATACTACAGTATGCTAAGTGTTAGAAATAAAATGATGATAAAGAAAGATGTAGTCCAATAAGGGCTACATCTACTCCTTGGTTACTTCTAAGGAGTAACTCTTGGAAATTAGTTAATTAAATTTTTGGACGAAGAGAGACAAAAGCAAAACTGAAAGTAAAGAGCCAAAATATAGATTGTTACAAATACTGTTGGGGATTAAAATAACAATTGACAAGGTGTTGAGATTTACTCCAGATAGAGTTGAACACATCTTCCTCATTGTTGGGTAGAGAAAGAAACACACACACACACACACATGCACACATACTACCTTATATTGGTTCTTTTTCTCTGGAGAACCCTTATTAATACAGCTCCTAATAGCCACTATAGACTTTTTAGTTATCTTACCCTATATCTAAATTTATCTCTATTGCTATCTATCTAAACCTATACCTGTATGTAGTTTATATAAATATTAACATATTTAATAATAGAGAGAGATATAGAGCTCTCTCCATCTCTATGTTTATGGACATAGACATAGAGATGGAGAAAGGGAGAAAGATTGAGAGAGAGGGAAAGATTATTTTAAGGAATTAGTTTATACAATTATAGTGGCTGGCAAGTCCAAAATCTACAGGGTGGGCTGATAGACTAGAAACCCAGGGAGAAGCTGATGTTGCAGTTGAAATCTATCTGCTGGCCAAATTGAAATCTAAAGGTTATCTGCTGGCCAAATTCCTTCTTGCTCTTGGGAGGTCAATCTTTGTTCTGTTAAAGTCTTCAACTGATTGGATGAGGCTCACCCACATTATGGAAGGCATTCCGCTTTACACGAAGTCTACCAATTTAAATGTTACTCTCATCCACAAAAACCACCCTCACAGAAGTATCCAGAGTAATATTTGATGAAATATCTGGGCACTGTGGCTCAGTCACGTTGACCCAATTAACCATCACAGGTGCTTTCTTAACATCTCTGTGTTCTTATTTCCTTCAGTGTATAACGGTAGGGAGGTTGGGAAGAGATCTTCACTTTTTAAAAACTTTTTATTATGGAAATTCTTAGACAAGAAAGTAGAGAAAGAATCATATAATGAAACCCATGTACCCATCACTCAATTTCAAAAATTATTAACAAAGACAATTCATTTCTAAATTAAACCCTATTGTCTCCATTTCCTTGTTTTCCTTGGTAAATATAGGGAATAGATTTGTTCCTTTAAAATCTCATCCTTTACTATTTGTTTTCTTGCAACTTAGATGATGGGTTATTATCCTCTGCTCAAGAATTTGACCCAACAAATGAACATGTTACACGCTAGCTGATTGCTAGAGATGGGAGACATTAGATTAAGGGTTCAGAGGACCTTTGACAAATCTGGGCACATTTACAGTTGGAATATGAGGAGCTCTGCTTTCTGAGCTATTTATGTGAGGGTATATAATGAGTTACCTTAGAAACAGATTCTTGTGGCATTTAAGCTTCCTCTGTGATGCTAGGATATTAATAAAAACAAATCTGAAGCTCTCTGTAAGTATGCTGTGGAAATGTTTAACATCTAAGTTTGAGAACTCCCTAAACACACATCACTATTTCAGAAACTGTAGAAAATTTCTTTCATGAGTTTTCCCTTTTCCAGTGACTCTGTAACATATGGAGGTGTGTGTGTATGTCTATATATCTAACATATATAGTCCCGAGTCTTAATTTTGGCAGAAACTTTGGAGCCGTTTTGCATTTGAATAGCCATAGCATGGAATTTTATGACAGAGTTCTAGGTAGACCTCTGTCAACCTTGGCAGTCAACATAGAGGCACCCATTAAATGTTTCTTGCTTGGCGGATTGAAGTTTTTCCTCTCCTCCTTCAGCACACATCCTCAGGATTGTATGAGGAGGCCTTAAACATACATCCTTTTGAATGGAGATACTGAAACTAACTCACCAACTTTATGGGTAGCTTTGAGGGATTTTGATGTAGTGGAGATGAACCTGTTATTTTCACTTATAGATCAGGAAATTGCTCGTAAGTTTAGAGCTTGTGCTTTTATAGGTGTGAAAGAATGGCATAATTAACAACAGTTGTTCTCTTTGTGATATCTTCCAGAGACACACAGTGTCTGGAGGATACCAAAAGTTACATTTATCAGAGGACATTAGGTTTTTGTGCTTCTCTTGTCAGCAAGACAGCAATGCTTATTATACTTTAAAGAGATACATGCCTTAAATAAAAAGAAAACTTCAGTTGATAGGTGGGCAGCAAGGGGAAAGGATTATTGTTTGTGTAAAATGGTTAGTAGCACGGATCATTTTCTGCACTAAAGTGGGTATCTATGAGTTTATATGCTTAACTAGCTATTTGAGTAATCAGTTTTAAGCTAGTTATTGGAGTAACAGCTTTAAAATATCATCATTTTCTTAGCCTGACAGATGAAAGTAAAAGAAAAGGCATGTATATGGTTACACATTTCCAGAAAAATATCTGCATCCCTCTAAAACCCACTTAAAGGAGCAAATGCTTTATTTACAAAAACTCATAATAATTGCAAGTCTGTGTTATTCTAGGCTTGCTGAATGAGGTTTAACAAGGTGACAGGTATTATTTGAAGTGTGTGAATTTAGGAATTCCAAAAACATTTTGAATCTTGTTTTCTTCGTTTCTATACTCTGGGTCTTCAAAACAGTTCCTAAAACTTAGGAACAATTAATGTCAGTGTTATAGAATGAAATGGCTATCTGCTTAAAAACTTTTTTTTTTTCCTCCAGTGAGCATTGACTGTAGAGTGGTAATTTACAGTTGTCATCCCACAAAAGTGTGGGCCACTTAATGTGAGAGGAGGGTGATGGAGAAAACTTTACTTTTAGGGCATTTGAATATTTCTTTTAAAATTATTTTGAAACAAAATACAAACCATGGCATTATAAGGCACATTATGGAAAGTATGGTGAAATTCTCAATTTCTTACCTGGACTCTTCAGCAGAAAGTTCTCTCCTTTTTTTTAAGTTTTTTTTTTTTTTAATCTTCCCAAATCCTTTTATCACTCTTCTGTCTCTAAACAAGTAGTGCTTATTAAAGCTATACTCAGTAGCTCATGATTCTATGTTGAAAAGATGTCAGAGTTTAAACATTTTTTATTTTTCTCATGGGTTGGCTTTATAGTCAAAGACCTAAACTGGTATTAGTTTTAAGAACATTTTAGGGTAAGAGTTCCATTTAGAATTTTCCCCAAAGAATCTAAAACTAACCAAAATGTCTATTTTGTGTGGGACTGTGTTTAGAAATGGGATACCAATGTGAAATGTCACTTTCCCTATCAGTTGGAGGATTTTTCTTTTCATTAGCTGCTCTATTGTAGGACTCACATTTATACTAGTATGCTTTTTGGAATGAAATGTTTCATTTCATTACTAGAAAGTAGGATCACATTCATTATGGGTGATGGTAGTAAATCTGCGTTGGACTGAACTGTGCTAAGACTTCAGGGGCATTTGCTAATCCTCAGCAAGCAAGCTTTCATATATTTTAGAGAGAAATTGGAAGAAATTGAAAGCAAAAGAGAAGAAAAAAGTAAAAGGCAGGCATTGTTGGCTTAAAATAGAAATATAACTAGCATTTTGGTTTAACTGAATAAATACAATCTGTGTAACTATATATAATGCTATAAAATAGGTCACACGTGTATGTAGAATTAGTTAAGAACATTTGGATCCACTATTATGCTGAGAAAACAGTGCTCCCAGTTCTTATGTGAAATTCCCCACCAGTGGGAAGGGAAATGTGAAGAAAGGAGTGTTTTCAAATGTTCTTTGACAGGGGCCGCTTTGGCTGGGCAGGACTGAGAGACGTCATGTACCACCCGCCTAACCTCCTTGTGTTTGCAACCACAAAGATCCCATTAAGTCTGCTGCTTTTGATGGGCTCCCAGGGGGAACTGATTATTAATGTTTGCCAAACACAGAAGTATTGATATTGTCATATTATTAGCATTACTATTCTAAGAGCCCAGTCATCAAGGACCCCAGGAGATCTTATTTTGATAACCACTAATGAAGGAGATAAAATGTGTCTCAATAGTCATTTTTGTAATGAACAATTTTACTACCTGCTTAGTTTGAAGCTTATGTAAACAAATGAAAAGGGAATATATAAGGAAAAATACTGAACATTTGTTAGCATTGATTTAGGTTGAGAGTTCTAACTTAAAGAGTATTGATACGTTCATTCATAGACAGAAGGGGGCCAGTATAAATAAGAATATGAGGCCATGTCCTAATACCTAGCAGAAACATGTATAATAGATTAATACTTTGTGCTGGAATGGTTTTCTGGCTGTATATGGAAATTTCATTAGATATAAGATTCATATTTTCTTCATCACAAACATAGTGGGATCCAAATTAAAATGGTGTAATTGTTGGTTGCAGGGTATCTTTCAGAAACAGACTAATCTCACCAATCTGTGCTTTTCATAGCAGTGACAGTTGGAGGTGGTGGTGAGGAATCCTTTTGAGACTCTGCAAAAGGTATATTCAGATATTCACAACTATTGATTGCTGACAATAGGCAAAGGCAAAACTAAACTGTTACCTGATCTCATGGAGCTTCTAGCTTAGTGAGGAAGGCAGATGTTAAAAGAAATAATTACATAAGTTATCAATAAGCTACAATTATAAACCCTAAAGACTCCACCAAAAAACTACTAGAACTGATAATTGAATTCAGTAAGGTTGCAGGATACAAAATCAATAAACAGAAATCTGTTGCATTCCTATACACTAATCATGAAGTAGCAGAAAGTGAAATTAAGGAGAAAGTGTAATTAAAACAATTCCATTTACAATTGCACCAAAAACAATAAAATATCTAGGAATAAACTTAACCGAAGAGGTGAAAGAACTGTACTCTGAAAACTATAAAACACTAGTGAAAGAAATTCAAGATGATGTAAAGAATTCGAAAGACATTCCATGCTCATGGGTTGGAAGAAGAAATATTGCTAAAATGTCTATACTACCCAAAGCAATCTATAGATTTAATGCAGTCCCTAACAAAATACCAACAGCATTTTTCACAGAACTAGAATAAACAATCCTAAAATTTGTATGGAACTCAAATAGCCAAAGCAACCTTGAAAAAGAAAAACAAAAACTGGAGCTATCACAATTCCAGATTTCAAGTTATAGTACACTGGGTGTTATACTTAACTAATGAATCATTGAATACTATATCAAAAACTAATTATGTACTATACCGTGGCTAACTGAACATAATAAAAAACAACACAACAACAACAACAAAACCAAAATGGTAGTAATTAAAACAGTATGGTATTGGCATTAAATAGACACATAGATCAATAGAATAGAACAGAAAACTCAGAAATAAGCCCACAATTATATGGTCAATTAATCTTTGACAAAGGAGGAATGAATATACAATGGGAAAAACTCTCTAAATGGTGTTGGGAAAACTGGACAGCTACATGCAAGAAGAGGAAACTGGACCACTTTCTTTCACCATTCACAAAAATAAACTCAAAATGGATTAAAGACCTAAATGTGAGATCTGAAACCATAAAAATCCTTGAAGAGAGCATAGGTAGTAATCTCTCTGACATTGGCTGCAGCAACATTTTTCTAGGTATGTGTCCTGTAGCAAGGGAAATAACAGCAAAAATAAACAATTGGGACCACATCAAAATAAAAAGTTTCTGTACAGCAAAGGAAATAATTAACAAAACTGAAAGGCAACCTATGGAATGGGAAAAGATATTTGCAAATTACATATCTGAAAAATGGTTAGTATCCAAAATATATAAAGAACTGATACAACTTGATATTCAAAAAACAAATAATCCAATAAAGAAACAGGCAGAGGACATGAACAGACATTTCTCTAAAGAACACATACAGATAGCCAACAGACACATGAAAAGATGCTCAATATCACTCAACATCAGGGAAATGCAGATCAAAACTACAGTGAGATATCACCTCACACCTGTCAGAATGGCTAAAATCAACAACACAAGAAACAAGTGGTGGTGCGGACATGGAGAAAAAACAACTGTCTTGCACTGTTTGTGGGAATGTAAATTGGTGTAGCCACTGTGGAAAAGGGTATGGAGGCTCCTCAGAAAATTAAAAATAGAATTACCCTATGATCCAGGAATTGCACTACTGGATATTTACCCCCAAAATATGAAAAGACTAGTTCAAAGGGATATATGCATCCCTGTGTTTATTGCAGTATTATTTACAATAGCCAAACTAAGGAAGCAGCCTGTGTCCATCAACTGATGAATAGATAAAGAAGATGTGGTATACATATACAATGGAATATTTTTCAGCCATAAAAAGAATGAAATCTTACCGTTTGCAACAACATGGATAGAGCTAGAGAGTAAGAGAAATAAGTCAGTCAGAGAAGGACAAATACCATATGATCTATTCACATTAGTGGAATTTAAGAAACAAAACAAGCAAAGAGAAAAAAAGAGAGACAGACAGACCAAGAAATAGACTCTTAACTATAGAGAACAAACTGAGGGGTACCAGAAGGGAGGTAGGTGGGGGGCGGGGCGGTAAAAAAAAGCTACAATTATAATATAGTAAGTGTTAATAAGAAGGTATAAAAGGTGTTAAGAGAAACTATTTCAGGGGCAACTGGGTGGCTCAGTTGGTTAAGCAGCTTTACTCTTGGTTTTAGTCAGGTCATGATCTCAAGGACAAGGGATCAAGCCCTGTGTCAGTTTCCATGCTCAACACAGCCTTCTTATCCCTCTCCCTCCCCCTCTGTTTCTCTCCCCCCAACACACATTCTCTCTCTCTCAAATAAATATATAAAATATGTTTTTTTTTAAAAGAGACTATTTCAGGGAGACATAATTGAGTCTGAATTATGGGGGCTGGTTGTCAGGCTGAGCCCTGAAAAGAGATGGATGGGCTTTGGAGGACAGGAAGGAAGCCTGGAGGAAGGAGCACAGTCTCAGCCAGTGGAGCCAGTCGGAGGAGCCAGCTGAAGTAAGATGTTGAAGGGAGGGGGCAAGATACTGAAGAACAGAGAGCAAATAGAGAGTGGTTAAAGATAAGAAGGGGTCAAAGCATGCTTAGCTTCCTAAGTCCTGTGGAGGATTTTGGACTTTGTCTTAGAAGCAATCAGAAGTAATTTTAAGTCATTTCAAACATAGAATGACACAATCAAATATGTGTCTTAAAAACATCATGAATGCCATTCTACCTTGGATATAATGGGTGGTCTAAAATACTGAATGGGCTTATGAAATTTGGAGAATATCTAAAGGTTCTATTGTTACAATGGAAAAAGCCCTGAGCAGCTTAAAGCTCTGGTTGAGCCAACCGTAGTCTTTTTGTGGTCATCATGCTCAAACACAAAGCTGTCTGTTGGATAGTTTGAAAAATATATTTTAAAATAAGCCTTCCTCAACTTAAGCCATAGTTCAGAATATTTTTTAAAAACTTTATTACAATTATTTTAGAAAAAGAATTCCAACAGTTTTCATTTTGTAAAGAGTTTCATTGGTGAAAAAGGCAGCCGAGGTGGAGTGGAAACAAAATGAGAATAGACTTTGGAGTCAGACAAACCTGGATTTGAACCTCACGTTGCCCACTAATGAGGGAAATACCTTCACATTTTTTATTTCTAAGGTCTTCACTGTCTTATTGGCATTTCATGAAGATTTGGAATAGAGGTTAAAGCAAGAATTTGGAAATCAGAGAATTGGAATACTAGCTCCATTCTTTATTATAGATATGAACCTTGGGGAGCAAATCACTTGCTCTTTCTGAGCCTCAGTTTTTTTCAACTATAAAATGGGAAGGCTAATATCTTTCACAAAGAGTTTATTCATATAAGTTGTCAAAAAGCATTGCATGCTGTAAAGTGGCAAATGTTAGCTATAATGACAGCATCATGTTTCTGGGGTCTTAGCACTTTACAGAAAGGATTACAAGAGTTTAATATGTTTTCAACTTTCAAAATGTCACAAGTTTGGGTTTAGTAATGAATAACTGATATTCAGGGCCTGTTATGTAATGGACTCTGTTCTAGGTGCTTTAAAAACATTATGTAATCTAATTGTCACTGGGAATTGCAAGACAGGGGGTAGTGCTCCCCATATTGCAGATGAAGACATTTAGGTGCACCCAGGTAATGTGATTTGCCCCATGCTGTGGCATAACTGAGAGATTATCCAACACTGAGCCTTGTTTTTTGTGATTCCAAGGCCATTGCTACTGCTTTTCCTCATGCTGTCTCATTTTTCTCAATGTCTACTGATGAAAGTATGTTTTGATTATAGGGCAATTTCACATTTAGCTTTACACCAATTGCCTCTCCCCTCCCCCACCTGAAGCCTAGTGGTAAAGGGTCTGATGTATTACACATGCCATAGCAATGAAAATATGGTTGAATTGTATCCATATTGTTGACATAAATAGTCTTCAGTAGTCCGTTTTTATATTTAAGATTCTAGCCTTTAGAACATATTTTGGACAAATGCTACAAAAGATATTTCATCTCACTGGCACATGTTCCTACCCACATAAATTTTCTCTTAACAGAAAACACCTGTAGTTCCTTTTGAATCATGTTAAAGATGAATTACAGCCCATTTTATAGCTCTTATTTTGACTCCATGAGTTATTCATGTTTCTAAGTCTTGTTCACACTAGGTGATACAAAATGCCTTTCTCTGAAGAGCATGATAATTGTCATAAAAATCATAGACTTAATTAGCCTTATGACCTCTCTAAGAAGTCAGTGATAAGTAACTCACATTTAATAGATGACACAAGGAAGTTAACTGATGGCTATGCGAAGACACTTCAAATTAACCCAGTATTCTTTTTTAAATAATTTTTTTTTTAAGATTTTATTTATTTATTTGAGAGAGAGAGAATGAGAGACAGAGAGCATGAGAGGGAGGAGGGTCAGAGGGAGAAGCAGACTCCCTGCCGAGCAGGGAGCCCGATGCGGGACTCGATCCTGGGACTCCAGGATCACGACCTGAGCCGAAGGCAGTCGCTTAACCAACTGAGCCACCCACGTGCCCCTAAATAATTTTTTTATTATTGAATTATAGTTGACAAATACTGTTATATTAATTTCAGATATACAACATAGTGATTCAACAATTCTATACATTATGTACTGTTTACCATGGTATGTGTCATTACCATCTGTCACCATACAATGTTATTACAATATTGACAATATTCCCTATGCTGTACTTCTCATCCCCATGGCTTACTCATTTTATAACTGGAAGTTCATACCTCTTAATCCCCTTCATCTATTTCACCCATCCCCACACCTAGTATTCTTGACTTTTACTTATGACTGCCCTACAGATGTTGGTAGAGAATAAGAATAGATTTTCCAAGGTGATTTCTCCTTTAAAAATTGCTAAACATTAACCCACTTCAGTAGATGAACTTGTATAAGATTTTGACTTGGGGCTAGGTTACCTGGGGACCATATTATTGGAAACATTTTCTTTTCTCTCAGAATGTGTTTGACTCTCTCCAGGGGCTCATAATCCTTTAAAAATCACACAGACATACAGGCTTCCACTTTATCTTTCACCAAAATAACATCCATTTTAAAGGCATATCTCCCAGAAGCCAATATTTCTTCTTAGATGATAACTTTCTTCCCTTCCTCCAAGCATCTGTCATCAGATAGAAAATGGGGTCAGAAAGATTTAACTAACAGCCTTTAAAGGACCATGAGCATTATTATTCTGGGTATGGAACCAGATCTTTTCTGTTCACAATTACCCTTGGTGAGGATGATCAAAATATGTGATAAAGCATATGGCTCAGGAATTTGATAGTTTTCCCCCCTACAGAAACAACTCTTGAGTGTTTGCTGTTTAGTCATTTCCTATGTTTAAAATGACCTTAATTGAACATTTTATAATTAAAATAGGATTCTAATTAAAATGATATTTAAAGAAATGTAGCCCCTAGGAATGTATCAATGGCGTTCCTTTCATCTTTATTTATTGGTTGTTACTAATACTTTTTAAAAACTTTTTTTTTAATATAGTTGACACACAGTGTTATTTTAGTTTCAGGTGTGTAACATAGTGATTCAACTTCGCTATATGTTATGCTGTGCTCACCACAAGTGTAGCTACCATCTGTCACCATAAAACATTATTACAATATTATTGACTATATTCCCTATGCTGTGCCATTTACTCCTATGACTTAGTGGTTACTAATTCTTTATTAGATTGTTAGTTTATTCTCAGTACTTTGAGAGATTGTAAACTTTCCTCAGTTATGTTTATGGTAGGAACTCTTATGTTAAACACACGCACATACATACACCCACCTTTGGCTTTTTTTTTTTTTTTTGGTACTTCTTTAATAATGAAGTATCATGATCTTTCATTTCAAATAGTGAGCCTTCTCAGCTACCACAGACCTTACATATATTTTTCCTTCTAATCCAAGGACCTGGACTATCTTTTCTTTTCTTTTCTTTTTTTTTTGATATTAAATGTTTTATTATTTCTCCCTACCTTCAACTTGGTAATCAATATAATGAAACTATGTATAAAAGTCAGTATTTCAGATACATACTTCCTGTACTCTTTACTCTTTTAAATAAGTCAAAAATTATTACTGGACTATCTTTTCTTTACTATTTTTCTTTTCCTATGTGTTTTTAAAAATTTATTATTATAATACCAGAAACTACTTTGTCTTTTCAGCTGTAAGAAAGTTCCTGAAGAACTAGGATACCAGATATACATCTGCTAATACCTTTGGCATGCTCTACCAAGCAAGTTGAAATTTATCTAAGCCACAGAGATATCTCCCTGGTTACCCTACCCGTACTTAGCTCTCTTGGCTTTAGACTGCTTTAGTACAAAATAAAAGGTCTCCAGTGTTGCTAACTAGGTAATTTTTCAGTTTCCAGCTTTCGGTTGCCCTTCCTTTTTTAATATTTTGGAATATAACAGTTGGACACTGTTTCATATATATACTGATATTTGACCTCTTTCCAATCGCTCCATGATCATCTCCAGCCACTCCATGCAATGGTTATTGACAAAAGTACAGAACCAATCTGAAAAGGGAACTTAATGTTGAATATATCTAGCCTCAGTATTACATGCTTTTTGCCCAACACTGGTAAATTCTTGGGTTTTAAAGCAGAAAGAAACTATTAGGAGTCATCTAGTGAGTTAACTCTACTTTACAGATAAAGAAAAATGAAGGCATCAGGGCTACTTAGCTTTAAAATTGTTCATGAGTAACGTTCATTCATTCATTCATTCATTCATTTATTCAACAAACATTAGATAGAGTCCTTACCCTGTATGGGTCCTAGAGCTGTTAAGTCTAAACACTGTCCATTGGAAGAGGAAAATGGACAAATAATTACCATATCCAGTGAAAACTTATTTCATAGAGCACTGGGTGTTATTCACAACTAATGTATCATTGAACATTATACCAAAAACTGATGATGTACTAGATGCTGGCTAATTCAATTTAAGTTAAAAAAAAAGAAAAGAAAACTTATTATCATAAAGGCACATTTAAAGCCTCTCTGAGGCCACACCTTTGACTGTAGAAGAGTTGACATAGGCAATAGGAGTTTCATTATAAAGAACTATTAAATATCAGAGGAGGAGCAAGATGGCAGAGGAGTAGGAGACCTAAATTTCTTCTGGTCCCAGGAATTCAACTAGATAGGGATCAAACCATTCTGAACACCTACTCATGAACTCAACATGAACTCAACAGGAGATCAAAGAAAAGAATAGCAGCAACTCTCTGAACAGAAAAGCGACCTTTCTGGAAGGTAGGACGTGAGGAGAAGTGAATCCGAGGCGATATTCAGGAGGATAGACGGCGGGGGAGGGGGCCTCCGTTGGCTGCTTCTGGCAAGTGATAGAGCCACAGAGCACAAAATCGGAACTTTTAGAAGTCTGCTCTGCTGAGGGATTATAAAGATACTAGCTGGGCTTGAAAAAAGCATGGAAGATACTAGAGAAACCCTTACTAGAGAAATAAAAGAACTAAAATCTAACCAAGTCAAAATCAAAAAGGCTATTAATGAGGTGCAATCAAAAATGGAGGCTCTAACTGCTAGGATAAATGAGGCAGAAGAGAGAATTAGTGATAGAGAAGACCAAATGATGGAGAATAAAGAAGCTGAGGAAAAGAGAGATAAACCACTACTGGATCACAAGGGCAGAATTTGAGAGATAAGTGATACCATAAGATGAAACAGTATTAGAATAATTGGGATCCCAGAAGAAGAAGAAAGAGAGAGAGGGGTAGAAGGTATATTGGAGAAAATTATAACAGAGAGCTTCCCTAATTTGGGGAAGGAAACAGGCATTAAAATCCAGGAGGCACAGAGAACCCCCCTCAAAATCAGTAAAAATAGGTCAACACCCCAACATCTGATAGTAAAACTCACAAGTCTCAGAGACAAAGAGAAAATCCTGAAAGCAGCTCAGGACAAGAGGTCTGTAACCTACAATGATAGAAACATTAGAATGGCAGCAGACCTATCCACAGAGACCTGGCAGGCCAGAAAGGACTGGCATGATATATTCAGAGCACTAAATGAGAAAAATATGCAGCCAAGAATACTATATCCAACTAGGCTATCATTGAAAATAGAAGGAAAGATAAAAAGCTTCCAGGACAAACAAAAACTAAAAGAATTTACAAACACGAAACCACCCTACAAGAAGTATTGGAAGGGGTCCTCTAAGCAAAGAGAGAGCCTAAAAGTAACATAGACCAGAAGGGAATGGAGACAATATACAGTAACAGACACCTTACAGACAATACAATGGCACTAAATTCATATCTTTCAATAGTTACCCTGAATGTAAATGGGCTAAATGCCCCAATCAAAAGACACAGGGTATCAGATTGGATAAAAAAACAAGACCCATCAATATGCTGCCTGCAAGAGACTCATTTTAGACCCAAAGACACCTCCAGATTGAAAGTGAGGGGGTGGATAACCATTTACCATGCTAACGGACATCAAAAGAAAGCTGGGGTGGCAATCCTTATATCAGATAAATTAGATTTTAAACCAAACACTATAGTAAGAGATGAGGAAGGACACTATATCCTACTTAAAGGGTCTATCCAACAAAGAAGTTCTAACAATTGTAAATATCTATGCCCCTAACTTGGGAACAGCCAGTTATATAAGCCAATTAATAACAAAATCAAAGAAACACATTGACAACAATACAATAATAGTAGGGGACTTTAACACCCCCCCTCACTGAAATGGACAGATCATCTAAGCAAAAGATCAACAAGGAAATAAAGGCTTTAAATGACACCCTGGACCAAATGGACTTCACAGATATATTCAGAACATTCCATCCCAAAGCAACAGAATACACATTCTTCTCTAGTGCCCATGGGTCATTCTCCAGAATAGATCACATCCTAGGTCACAAATCAGGTCTCAACTGGTACCAAAAGATTGGGATCATTCCCTGCGTATTTTCGGATCACAATGCTTTGAAACTAGAACTCAATCACAAGAGGAAGGTCGGAAAGAACTCAAATACATGGAGGCTAAAGAGCATCCTGCTAAAGAATGAATGGGTCAACCAGGAAATTAAAGAAGAATTTAAAAAATTCATGGAAACAAGTGAAAATGAAAACATAAAATCTTTGGGATGCAGCAAAGGTGATCCTAAGAGGAAAGCATATAGCAATACAAGCCTTTCTCAAGAAACAAGAAAGGTCTCAAATACACAACCTAACCCTACACCTAAAGAAGCTGGAGAAAGAACAGCAAATAAAGCCTAGGCCCAGCTGGAGAAGAGAAATAATAAAGATCAGAGCAGAAATCAATGAAACAGAAAGCAAAAGAAAGGTAGAACAGATCAATGAAACTAGGAGCTGGTTCTTTGAAAGAGTTAATAAAATTGATAAACCCCTGGCCAGACTCATCAAAAAGAAAAGAGAAAGGACCCAAATAAATAAAATCATGAATGAAAGAGGAGAGATCACAACCAACACCAAAGAAATACAAACAATTATAAGAACATATTTTGAGCAACTCTATGCCAGCAAATTAGATAATCTGGAAGAGATGGATGCATTCCTAGAGATGTATCAACTACCAAAACTGAACCAGGAAGAAATAGAAAACCTGAACAGACCTATAACCACTAAGGAAATTGAAGCAGTCATCAAAAATCTCCCAACAAACAAGAGCCCAGGGCCAGATGGCTTCCCAGGGGAATTCTACCAAACATTTCAAGAAGAATTAATACCTATTCTTCTGAAAC
>NC_138377.1:34279180-34298901 GCF_054177405.1 Leptonychotes weddellii | reverse complement strand
TTTTTTTTTAAAGATTTTATTTATTTATTTGACAGAGAGAGACACAGCGAAAGAGGGAATACAAGCAGGGGGAATGGGAGAGGGAGAAGCAGGCTTCCCGCGGAGCAGGGAGCCCGATGCGGGGCTCGATCCCAGGACGCTGGGATCATGACCTGAGCCGAAGGCAGACGCTTAACGACTGAGCCACCCAGGCGCCCCTTCATGGGTTTTTTCTTAATTAAATGAATTCAACACTGTTAGGAGCTATTACATGATTAAAAAAATGAACAGAATCATCTGACTAAACAATTAGTAAAGGTAAGACGAGGTAAAAATCAAGGCAGTGTACAGCAAAAACAGAAAGAATTAATATTTTCAAAAATAAGATGCTAACAAATTTGGGCTATGGGCCCTTAAAACTACTTCACACTAAGTTCTAGAACATATGCTAAAACTGATCATGATACAAATTGGATTTAAGGAAGCTACCACCTCTAGCAGTATGTCTAATAATCTGCATGGAGAATTGGATGCCAAAAGTGCCTTAGGGGCAGGTGCCCTAGAAGATGTGATCCTCCATACTCAAAAATGACCCACTGACTGCCCCAGGAAAGCTCATGTATGCACATGCATGCACACACACACATACACACACACATACCTAAGGACACTTCAAAAAACACTGCATCTGTCATTGCTGAAAAAAAACCTCAAGGCAAACTGAAAAAACCTGTGGTCTGCAGGTAGGATGTTCAGTCAATCCCACTGTCGACAGTAAAACTTTTGTCATTTGCCAGAAGATGCCCGTGTAGCACAGTTTTCATTTTGTTTGTGATGAGGGTTATTTTTTAAACAGCTTTATAAAGATATAATTCACATGATATACAATTCACCAACTTCAAGGGTGCAATTCAGAGGTTCACAGAGTTGTGCAACAACCACCACAATTTTAGAACATTTTCAACATCCCAGGAGAAAACCTCCCACCTCTTTCCCATCGCCTGGTCCCCAAAGTCACCTCATTCCCCCCAGCCCTAGCTAGCCATTTAATTACTTTCTATCTCTATGGATTGGCCTACTCTGGACATTTCATATAAAAGGAGTCATATAATATGTGCCCTTTGTGACTGCCTTCTTTCCTTTAGCATAATGTTTTCAAGGTTTAACTATGTTGAAGCATGAATCAGTACTTCATTATGGTCAAATAACATTCCATTGTATGGATATATCACATTTGCTTACCTATTCAGTTGATGGACATTTAGGTTGTTTTCACTTTTTAGCTAGTACAAATAATGCTGTTATGAACACTCAAGGGCCAAACTTTGTGTGGAGCTATGTTTCCGTTTCCCTTGGATATATACCTAGGAGTGGAATTGCTCAGTCATATGCTAACAACTCCATGTTACCAAAGAGGCTGCACCTCTGGGAATTTTGCATTCCCACCAACAGTGTGTGAGGGTTCCAATTTCTCCATATCCTCACCAACACTTGTTATTACCTGTCTTTTTTATTATAGCCATTCTAGTGGGTGTGAAGTGGTATCTTACTGAGATTTTAATTTGCATTTCCCTCATGGCTAATGATATTCAGCATCTTTTCATGTGCTGATGGCAATATGTAAACCTTCTCTGAAGAAATGTTTATTCAAGTCCTTACCCATTTTTTAAAAATTTTTTTAAAGATTTTATTTATTTATTTGAGAGAGAGAATGAGAGAAAGCACATGAGAGGGGGGAGGGTCAGAGGGAGAAGCAGACTCCCTGCTGAGCAGGGAGCCCGACCCAGGACTCAATCCTGGGACTCCAGGATCATGACCCGAGCCGAAGGCAGCCACCCAACCAACTGAGCCACCCAGGTGCCCAAGTCCTTACCCATTTTTAAGTGGGTTATTTTCATTTTGTTATTGAGTTGTAGTTCTTTATATATTCTAGATATAAGTCCCTTACTGGATATACAATTTGCAAGTACTTTCTCCCATCCCTTAGGTTGTCTTTTCATTTTGTTGATGGTATCATTTGCAGCACAGAAGTTTTTCATTTTTAGGAAGTCTAATGCATCTAGTGTGTGTGTGCCCCTTGTGCTTTAGTATCATATCTAATAAGGCTTTAGCTAAACCAAGGTCATAAGGTTTACTTCCAGGTTTTTTTTCTAAGAGCTTTATAGTTTGGGCTTTACAGTTATGTCTGTGACCCATTTTGAGTTAATTCTTGCTTGTTCTATAAGGAAGTTTTGTTTTTTTAGTTGGGTGTTAGTTATATATTCACAAATTATAATGTATCTCTTCATCTTTCATTTTCCTACATGGTACTAACCCATTCCCTCTTCTCTCCTCTTTGCTCATGCTCTAATACACTCTTTCTGCATAATGGCTAATGAACTTGTACTTGTCAAACAATTCATTTGACACATGATTGTTAAATTTCTTCCAGAATATCTGTGTTTACTTTGAAAGTTAGAAAGTGGGGTATGCAATGCTAGTTTCCATTCTTTGTGCATTAGGGTAAGGGAGGAGGGATATTTTTGATTTCATAACCAAAATTTATACTTAGTACATTTATTTGTCATATTGTCAAACATTTTATTTTTACTTTTGACCTGCTGGAGGAAAAAGTTCAGCTTATTTGATTAGTAACAAAATCTAAAAATATATTTTTATCTCTGATTTTATAAAATGTCTCATAGTACCTACTTCTCAATTGTCCTGTGGTTTTTGAGATGTACTTTTGCTTTATATTTTCAAATAAAATATTTAGTCTTCTATATATATTTTTCTGAGGTAATATTTTCTGAAATATTAACATAAAAGTATTTTTCTCAAGTTTATTATGCTAACTTTACATCAGACGTACTTTTAATTTCATGAAATGTAATGTCTTTCAAAGGTTGTAGTATAATTTGTGATCTAGGGTTAGATTCATATTTAATTGGTGTATTTCTAAAACTACAGAATTTGGGGCACTTGGGTGGCTCAGTTGTTAAGCGTCTGCCTTCAGCTCAGGTCATGATCCCAGGGTCCTGGGATTGAGCCCTGCATCAGGCTCCCTGTTAAGCGGGAAGCCTGCTTCTCCCTCTCCCACTCCCCCTGCTTGTGTTCCTTCTCTCGCTGTGTCTCTCTCTGTGTAAATAAATAAATAAATAAATAAATAAATAAATAAATAAAATCTTTAAAAAAAATAAAAATAAATACAACTATAGAATTCAAAATATACCAATTTGGATGAGTACGCCTGAAATAATTAAGAATAAATATTTCTTTCATCCATTGCAATGACACTTTCATTAGGTAGACTTAAAAAATTTGTTTACCAAAATATTCTTTTCCTAAAAAAACCATCAACTGCCCCCACTTGCAACCCTCCTCAATTAAATGTTTTTAAAATTTTTGTTACACATACCTTAGTGTTTTTTCACTAAGTTTAGAAGCTCCCCAATCTATCAAAACTTCTAGATAAGAGCAACCAACCGGAATTTAGAGCCAAAAGATCATTATCATTGTTCAGTATCATTACCCTATGTGGATTCACTTTTATAAACTCAAATACATAAATATTTATGAACTCAAGTAAGAATTTGCTGTGTATTTGGATAAACAAAAGCATCTTAAGCTAATGGATATTACAAAAGAATTGATTTGGAACTGTCACTATTTGAAGGAATTTTTAAATAAACGATCCTTGATTCTTCTAAATGTCCTAGAATAACAGACCTTCAGGATGGCATACCATTTTAATTCTTATCTTACAGAGAAAGTAATTAAAACTGAGAAAAATTAAATGGCTTTTCCATAATGAAGAAAATGACAGAAGTTATCTTAATAGCATCCTACATTTCTAAGAAATTTTCAGTTTTATTAAGATGTTCAGTTGCTAGCAATAATAACAACATTCACCCTCTTTATTTTTAGGCTTCTACCATCTTTCTTTTGTAACTTGACTTTCTTTCCCATGCTTACCTTTCTTTCTACTTACTGGGTCATCTATCTCATCATTCCCTTTTTATTCATCCAAACTACCAAATGCTGTTCTACCCTCTCTAGCCATTGTCAAAACAATTCACCTTCTGGGGCGCCTGGGTGGCTCAGTCGTTAAGCGTCTGCCTTCGGCTCAGGTCATGATCCCATGGTCCTGGGATCGAGCCCCAAATCAGGCTCTCTGCTCGGCGGGAAGCCTGCTTCTCCCTCTCCCCCTCCCCCTCCCACTCCCCCTGCTTGTGTTCCCTCTTTCACTGTGTCTCTGTCAAAAAAAATAAATAAAATATTTAAAAAAAACCAAAAAAACAATTCACCTTCTATTCTGAACTACATTAAATTCCCTTCCATTTTTAGTTTGAAAATCATGCTGCTGCTTTTTTCAGATTTTAGTGTTCGCAGCCTCCTGCTTTTAGGGTTCAGATGAAGTCCATCTTCCCTGTATAGGTCTTTCCTCATGTCCCAACAGTCTTTTAGTACCAGATAAATCTAAAGGCTTCCTCTTGGGGCCACACAAAACTATCTGACACACTTATCTTCAGTAGGAGGCTTGAGTCCCTGGTGTCAAGGATCACTGAATTAGAAGTCAGCATGTTATCAAGATTTTCCAATTTACCCAGGGAGGTGAATTTGATATTGAGTCATTGTGTGGTTCATGATGTGTGTCCCCTGTCACCACCTATTCATGTGATTTAGAGGGAGTTCACTATATCCTCCAGCTCTGTTTCCTGGACTGTAACATAAGGGGACTCTTCTGGTTTCTAAGTTACTTTTAGCCCCAAGACACTATCATTCTTCTCACTTCCAGGCTCACATTTGCTTTTCTTGTTTTCATGATTAGTAGAAGTGAAAATATGCTCAAAAGTTCAACTACCTGTTCATGTAGATTAGTAACTATTTGCCTTTCAAATGAGGTTGAACTATTTTTTTCCACCTTTAAAATATACTGTGAACATCATCTCCATTTCTGAACAGCTCCACAGTGTTTTTCTAACTATAGTGTTTGTGCTAGATGTGAATAGACCTGCAAATTAATGCAGTTTAGCTCACTCGAAACCCAAATTGGCAAGTCTCTTTCTCTGAACTCAACTGAACAGGAGTCAGTTTTGAGGACATGGTTGTGTTTAATACAAGGAAGCATGTATTTATTTGCACATTATGACCTTTTATCTTTTAACACATTGCATACGTTTTCAAAGGGGCTTTAAAGCAAACTTCTAAAATACTAAACTAAGTAGGTTTTAATAGTTCAAGAAAATCTGTTCTGGGTAGCTTGTGTGCTTTTCAGTACCTCATGTAACTCTCACAGCAATGCTAGGAGACAGGTACTATTATTTCCCGCATTTTATAGATAAGGAAACTGAGGCACAGAGGAGGTAAGTTAACCTGCCTAAAGTTACCTAGGCTTTAATCCTAGACAGTTTGGTTCCACACACATGTTCAACTTGAGATCAAATGATACAACATCTCTGATGCTTATTAATAACCAAATGCAACAGATAAATCATAGCCTTCATTTTCTTTCTTTGCAGCTTTTCATTTTTTTAATACAAAAGGCCATGGTCTAAAAATCCATGTTCTTTCATTTATGCTTGGCTTCAATCACTGATAAAACACTCCATTCACTAACTGAGAGAAAGGTTAAAGCCACCTTTGAATCTGACTAACAAATAGCAAAATAAAAACCTCTGTAACCTTGTTGCAGACTGATCAAAGCCATATTCTGCTCCTGGCAAGGAAGTGAAACAGGTAGTTCAGCTGTAACTAAGAGAGAAAGTGAGAGTGAAAAACAATTTACAGCACCAAGCTAGACAGGATTTGAACTGTTATGGAGATGGCCTCTATAGATCTTCTATTTTCCAACAAATTAAGGTAAATCAGGGCCAGATTAGTCTTCAGTACAACTCATCATTCAAAAACATTTCAAAATTATTTCTACACAAGGGATTCATCACTTTATGCAATGGGTGAATCTTCAATATTCTATGAGAAAATTCTGTTTATCACACTTTCAAAATTACTTTTTCCCACTAGCAGCACAATATAAAGTGAACAAAGCTACCATTCTATTGTTAAGAAAACTGATTTTTTTAAAAAAAAAAAGAGGGAAAGATTGGCAAAAAATGTCTTTGAGCAGAAAGATACACTTCAGTTTGGC
Organism: Leptonychotes weddellii; assembly: GCF_054177405.1. Classification (NCBI taxonomy): domain Eukaryota; kingdom Metazoa; phylum Chordata; class Mammalia; order Carnivora; family Phocidae; genus Leptonychotes; species Leptonychotes weddellii. The sequence goes on along the minus strand of NC_138377.1, from coordinate 34,292,795 downwards.
TCTGTATTGAATATTCTCAATAATTGTTAAACTTTCCCACTGTCCGAACTTCCCTAAAAGCATTAAATATCCCATAGCTTTTCTGCACTATCTGTTGATGCCTAGCCATGGAGGAGGGTAGGAGGAATGGGTGGTGGAGGGTGGTCACCTACCAGCTGCTGTTAAAATCTGTCAACTGGCAAATGAAGCCTCCTGATTTGTGAGCAATTTCCAAAAGAAAAAAAAATCACAACTACCATCTGGGAAGTGGGAAGAAGATACCACTTGGCAAAAATGTTTCAGAAAACACAGGCAAACACAGAAACACACACAAACACACCAGTGTGTACACACACAGAAATGCAATGCCCTCAAGTTGATAAACGAACAACCCTCCTTATTACTAAGCTTTTTTTCCTAGTTACCCTAACATTAATTAAAAGGGAGATCAGAGAGTCAGTGGGTAACAACAATTGGATTTTGTCGGTAGTCCCACTGATGACTCACCACCCGACTTCAAGCAAACCACCTGTTATGAACTCATGGCATAGCTTATCAATTTGCAAAGCAGGTGTGAGCATTCTCACCTTCTACAAATCATGAAGCTCATTTAAATGAGGATTTCAAAGAACTGTGCTATTCTGGGAATAGCATTCCCGAAAGGGAGTGTAACATATCATTTTTAGAGTTCCACATGATCTCCATACCCTCATCAAGGATCTTCACAATCATGATAAAACCACCCGTGGGCATCGCTGTTTGTTCATACAGGTGTAGCAGAAAAGCCTGATGTCTGTTCCCAGTGTGAAGTGTGGCTGCTGCAAGTATTAGGAAGCTGTGATGGATGCTCTTTGTATCTCCTTTTCACCTCACATTCATCCAAGACTTTGATCCAAAAGGGCCACTTCATTCCTAATTATGATATTCAGGCTGGCCCTATGGGAGCCACTCAGATGAAAGGTAATTGTGCAAAGCATCACACACTGCTTGAAACTCTGGCCCCTGAATCTCTCACTGAGAAATAGACATAGTTACTTTTGCTTTAAAGAAATAATTCCCAGAATTTGATATTTGAAATGTTCTATGTTTGTTTTTTATTATAGCTAGTAAATTCCACTAAGTTTCACCTGCTTCTTTTCCTTGGTTACACTTCAAGGTACTGTCTATATACTTAGTACTTTCAAGTTTGCATTTATAAATTCATTTTCAAGTTCCCTTTAAATTGTCTTTTAAGGTCAATTGAAAATATTACTGTAATTCACTGCAACACACACATATATTTCAACACTGGTTGTAATAATAACATAAGACTTTAGCTTTTCAGATGTTTATGCTTTAGTGACTTTACCCTTTCAATAATAAAACCTGTTCTTAATCAGTCCCTTCAAATAATTCTTAATTCTATTTTGATAACAATAATTAACATGAAAATTCCTATAAAATATCCCCCAACTTACCTAAAAGTTTAAACACAGGGATGCTATGGGTTATTTACAGAGGCAGCATAACATTGTGGTTAAGAGTCAGAATCCCTGTGTTCAAATCCTGCTCTGCCATATACTAGTTATGTGCCTTTGGGTTTAAATCCTCTGTGCCTCAGTTTACTGTTTTGTCAAATGGAGTCAATAATAGTACTTATGGAATTGTAGCACATATGTAGCTACATATGAAGCACTTAGAACTGCTTGACACATAGTTAGCTTTCAGGAAATATTATCGTTTATAATCACCATCATCACCTATTTGGACAGGTGCATAATCTGCTTATTTGAGGCTCTGATCAAATAGTTTCAAGACAACCAACTGAAGGCAGAGGCCAAATATAAATGACTACTCAGGGCACAGTATGGCGGCACAATCCAACTGAGCAAATTCTGCCTTCCAAAGCCCATTGAGCAGAGAAACAGCACAGGAATGGCCCATGAACAAAGAGATATTCAGATGGAACATCAAAGCTTTTGGTGACAAGGAGGATACAGATAACAACCATTTTACAACCATTCTGGTATAAAAACAAAAACAAAAACAAAAACCAGAGATTTCTCCAACCTAAGGAATCATGGCCCACATTTGACACCCCCAGCAGTGAAGAAGTCTGCAATAAAAATGAGCAATTTTTCAGGGACACACTGACTGCACAAAGTACAAAATTCCCTCTGAAATAAAGGCTCTTTTCATGCAGTTTGGGGGAGGTAACAGAAGGGACAGAAGACTCAAACATGGCTGCCTTGAGACTTCTGAGTTATGTTGTGTTTCCAGTCAGGCACCCAAGCCTAATTCAATGGGAAGGTCATGGAGAGTTGAACTCCCAACATTACACCAAACATGCAAGGTCATGACACTGCAGGAACCAAAAGAGAATATTAATGCAGTACATGTAAGGCTGGATTGAAATACAATGGATGGCAAACTCATGCTTCAATCTAAAGAGAAGAATTTTAAACATTTTTAACAGCCAACAAGACATTAGAACCAACCAATCAGAGTAGTCTCTGGCTGTAAAAGCTCTTCTACCCATCCCTGCCATGTACTCGTAGGAAACCCAGGTCTAGAACCACCACCAGAAAATAAGGTCTCTCTCCAGTTCAGATCACAGTCCCCCTTCTTGGGCTCTACTTTCAAGATGACTAGAATCATTTTTCATTCCATGTCCTACATTGATACCATTAGGTCTACATTCATTCTGGAAAGCACTGCTATCACAGCTGTAACATGGCCAGGCTGAGCTGGGATGTGAAACCATATACTGCATCTTATGGATAAAGTTCCAGATACTAGAAGAGAAAACAGGAAAAGTAAGAGGCTCAACATGCTCTTAAGGAACTTTCCCCATTTTTTCCCACAGATTTTTTAATGAAGTAAGTTATTACAGGTTAATTTCAGGAAAAGATGAGTTTAAGACAAAGAGCATGAAGTGGACAGAGAAGTTAGTTTTACAAATGATAAAAGAGAAAATCACAATGAAGACATAATCATTACAAACAACGCTGTGGAGAATGCATAGCATTTAAATGTGTACAAAATATTTTAATATACACATGAAAAAATACTTCCCAGTCTCCAACAGATCAAGTAAGCAAAAAATAGTCAAAAATATGAATATAATTAATAACTACATGTACATCAAACACCATCCCTTCAAAGCAGAGAAGACATCTTATTTTCAAGTGTCAATAAAGTGCTTATAATAGATCATATACTTGGTTCAGAAGGAAAAACCTAATACATTCCTAGAAGGAAAAGATGTTATTTGTTCATCAAGTTTTATCTGAGAACCTACTACATTGCCAGGCTGTGTGCTGGTTCTGGTGTTATATTAGTAAATAAGGCAGATAGAATGCCTGCCTCCACAGAGCTTTCACAGAGCTAGTGAAAGTAAGAGAAAATAATGGATAATTATAATACAGTTTGAAATATACCTCATTACGGGAAACACATGAGTCAGTGGAGTCTCCTCCCCTTACACACGATGTGAGACTTAAGGAAAAAGAACAGTGTGCTAATGAAAAACCATCCATAAAAGTTGAACAAAAATACCTGTACCTCTGAAACAAATAATACATTATATGTTAAAGAAGAAGGAGAAGAAGAAGAAGAAGGAGGAGGAGGAGAAGGAGGAGGAGGAGAAGGAGAAGGAGAAGATGATAGTAGGAAGGGAAAAATGAAGGGGAGGAAATCGGAGGGGGTGATGAACCATGAGAGACTATGGACTCTGAGAAACAAACTGACGGTTTTAGAGGGGAGGGGGGTGAGGGGAGGGGTTAGCACAGTGATGGGTATTAAGGAGGGCACGCATTGAATGGAGCACTGGGTGTTACATACAAACAATGAATCATGGAACACTACATCAAAAACTAATGATGTCATGTATGGTGACTAACATAATAAAATAAAATTTAAAAAATAATAATAAAATACATATAAAACAACTGTTTGAACAAATGTTTGAAGTTATTCAAGAACTAACACAGGTAGGATTAGGGTCTATGATCCTCGAAAGGAAGCAAGCATTGAAGGTGAACTACACATTCACCTCTACTACCTCCTTGAGAACATTTTTCAAAATCCCAGGATGGAGAACTAGAATGGAAGAGGAAAAGGTCAGGGTTTAGAGCAGCCAAAAGCAGCTGAGGCTTGGGGCAAAATCCTAGGGAGAAACTAGCCTCAGAAGAATCTGAATAAAAATTCCCCTCAAGTTGTTGACTAATTCCTAAGCTGTACGTGAAATTAGGAAAGCTTATAGCTGGAAGGCTAAAAAGCTAAACATAGATTTTATCAGCTTCATGTTTTAGGAGAGACAGAAGTTGGAGGTCAAGCTCCATGAAGGCAGAGTAAATTTGATAAACACTCTTTCAGTTGAGACGTTAGAGGCTGTACAGATGAGGAATAAGAAACACTCCAAAAAGTAAAGACTGTAAAAAACCTGCCTCCCAATAACTAAAAATAAATTCTTATAAGTATCAAAGTGATCCACTGGTACTCTAGCTGCCTGCCAGTGGAAAAATTTGCCTTTTTTTGGAAGAAAACAAAATCATCCAGAGCCTCTACAATTTTGGGTCCATAATGTTGGTATTCAGTTACTATTTGGCTTACTAAAATGGAACATACAAAACCAAATGACATCAAATCAAAGAGAAAAACAGTCCATAGAAATAGAACCACAAGTAATTCTGATAATGGAATTATCAAACAAGGACTTCAAAATTTTTAAGATTAATAGGTTTGAGAATATGAATGTTAAATATTTAGACAGAGATCTGAAATCTTTCTTTAAGTAGTGAGTCAAATGGAATATCTAGAACTTAAATTTGAACTAAAATTAAGAACTCAACTGATGGGCTCAATAGCAGATTGGACAAAGCAAAACAGAAGTGAACCAAAAATACCTATATTGAAGCACATAGAGAAATAGATTACAAACATGGAATAAAAGCCTAGTTTATGAAATACACACACACACACACACATATAATGTGTATGCATTATATGTGTATGTGTATGCACATATATGTAACTGAAATCCTAGGGAATATAGCAGAAACAATATATGAAGGAATAATGGTCAAAATCCTCCAAAACAGATGAAAGACATCAAACCATATATTCAAGAAGCCCTCCGAACACTAAGCAGAATAAATAAAAAGCAAACCACAACTAAATATATCATGGTAAAACTGCAAATAAACTCAAAAATGCTATCAGAGAAAAACACACTAGCTTCAAAGGAAAAACATTAAGACTGAATTTGGGGGGCACCTGGGTGGCTCCGTCAGTTAAGCATCTGCCTTCGGCTCAGGCCATGATCCCAGGGTCCTGGGATCGAGCCCCGCATTGGGCTCCTTGCTCAGCAGGGAGCCTGCTTCTCCCTCTCCCTCTATTCCTCCCCCTGCTTGTGCTCGCTCACTCTCTGTCAAATAATTAAATAAAATCTTAAAAAAAAAAAAAAAAGACTGAAGTTGGGTGCTCGAATTGTACAACCCCAAGGATCAAGAGTCACACGCTCTACCAACTGAGCCAGCCAGGTGCCTCTAAGGTCTAAATATACTAAAAAAAAAATGAAAGCTGACAATAGAATGACATATTTAGTACTGAAATAAAAAGAACTACCAATTTTGAGTTTTATATCCAGTAAAAATAAACTTCAAAAATACATTTCAAACACATAAATTCTAAGAAATTCATAACTAGTGGACTGGCACTGTAAGAAGTACTAAATGGAATTCTTAAAGCTAAAGGGAAATGATCCTATGTGGAATTATGGACATATAGAAGGAATTAAAAAGAAAGGAATTATGATATTCTTCCCACTAGAATAGATTCTCTCCTACTCCTGCAAAAAAAAAAAAAAAAAGTAAAATTACAACTTTTCTTGAACCCATTAAAGACAGCTTATCTTTCAGGTCAACCAACTAACCCAACTAACTAAGGAATGACAAGAGCCTCTAAAGAGATTCAAGACCCCAAAACTTGCTTACCTGAGATAGACACTGAACTCCAATCAAGCCATTATGAATAATTGAGCTGAACCTTTCAACAAATTGCTAAAAACCAAGTAAGAGTTACCATGAGAGCCTACAACCTCTAGGAGCTGCAGACACAAAAGATATTTACTCCCCCTCAGAGAAGCTTCTCAAGTATCTTCATCAAGTACTGTAAGAAAGGCTGGAGGCAGCCTCTTTCTTGGTGCAATCTTGTTGGAGGAAAACAACAGCCATTGTGGAAAAGGTTCACACAGATTCTTCCCTTCTATCTCCCCTAGGGCACAAGAGACATAAACCACTGGAGGGAAAACAGAAAATCCTGTTGGTTTTAGGGCACAGGTGAAGACCTCTGCAGCTGGAGAAAAGGAACAGAGAAAATTCTCTAGCTCTATCAATGGAGGATGGCAGGAGCATACCCTATATCTCCACCATTATCCATCCGCTAGCTCTGGGAAAGAGTCACGATTACTGAGAAGGCCACACCCATGAGAGTCTGGGAGAGAACACCCCCTAAAACCAAATCAGTAACAGAACAACAGAGAACACCACCCCACTCTGCCCACTAGGCTAGCAAGTATCAATAACTAGAAACAGCAGTTTCCTGCTGGGGTGTGTCAAGACCTTCTATGATGTGGAGACTAAAAGGAAAATTTAAACCTAAGGGTGGCACAAACATTAAGAGAAAACCCTCTGGCAAACCTGCCCCTATCCTAAATGCCAAAGTAACACTAGAAGAATTTGAAGAGTGTAGTGCCTAGAAGATAACCATAGCCATAATAAAACCTAAAGCCAGCTCAAATTTTGGCTATGTTGACTCAACTCCTCACACTAAAGTCATAGTAAAAGATAAGGTATTTCTAATCATAAATGCTATTTACCTTAGTTCTCAATCTATATATCTTACACAAGATGTCTAAATTTCAGAAACAAATTACGACACACAAAAGACAAGGACAAACAAGACACTATCAAGAGGCAAAGCAAGTAAGAGAACCAGATTCAGATGTGCCACAGATGCTAGAACGATGAGACTGGGAAATTAAAGCAGCAATAATGAATATGTTAAAGAATAACAGAAAAGGAAGCATGCACCATTAGATGAGGTATTTCAGAGGTGGAAACTTTAAAAAAGAGCTTGATGGAAATGCTAGGGAAAAAAAAACACTGCAAGAGATAAAGAATCCCTTTAAGGGAAACAGCATTAGACTTAACACAGTCAAGAAAAAAACCACTGTAACATTTAAAAAAGGTCAATAGGAATTATCCCAACTGAAACACAAAATTAAAAAAAGATCTCCTTTTTTTTTTTTCCTTTTTTAAGAATAGAACATCCAAGAACTGTGGTCAATATTTAAAGGTGTAACATGAAATACTGGAATCCCATTAGGAGGAGAGAGGGAACAGAGCAAAAAAATGTTTAAAGAGATAACAGCCAAGAATTCTTCCCAATTAATAAACAGCCAACCACTGATCCAAAAGTTTAAAGAACCTTAAAGAACACAGAACCAGATAAATTAAACACACACAAACATACACACACATCTCATATTCAAACTACTGGAAAACAAGGTTAAGCAAATTTCTTGCCAGCTCTCAGAGAGAAAAAGACACATTGCATATGGGGGAACAGAAATAAAAATCCTGTTAAAAACTACGTAGCCATAGACAATTGGAATGGCATCCAAGTGTTGAAAGGAAAAAAACCAAACTACCAAACAATGAAAATATCTATCAGAAATGAAATAGAAATACAGAAATTTTCAAACAAAAACAGAGAACTCATTTGCTGCACACTTGTACTAAAGATGGAGTTCTTCAGAGAGAAAACAGTTAACACAGATAAAAACTTGAACCTATTCAATGAAATGAAGAGTACTGGAAATGACATAAATGAAAGGAAATTTAAAATTTTATTTTCTTCTTATTTGTAATTTTTCTAAAAGATAACTGTCTAAAGCAAAAATAATAGCAGTATTTTGGGTATTCAGAGCATATATTAAAGTAAAATGTATGATGACAAATGATAGGAGGAAGTAAATAGGAATATACTGTTATATGTAACACATGAACATTTAAATTATACTTTAAAAAACGAAATTAGGAGTGCCTGGGTGGCTCAGTTGGTTGAGCTTCCAACTCTTGATCTCAGGGTCTTGAGATGGAGGTCCACATAGGGCACAGAGTCTGCGTGGGATTCTCTCTCCCTCTGCTCCTCCCCCCAAATAAAGAAATAAAATCATCAACCCCCCCAAAAAATTAATTATAATTCCTTGAGGATTTAAAATATTTGAAGAAGTAAAAGATAGGACAACAGAAACACAAAAGTACAGAGGTGGGTATATGTGAAATTAAAATGTTATATAAAGTCTTTGCATTGTTCAGGAAGTGATAAAAGTATTCATTTAGAGTAGACTTTAAAATATCAATAATGAATATCATAATATACAACTGAAGAATACTCCCCCTGAAGAATAATATACAACTAAGAAGTTAAAGAAACTAGACTAATACAAGTGTTTGATTAATCCAAAGGCAAGGAAAAAAATAATGGACCAAAGAACAGACAGGATGAGGATAGGAAACAAAGAGTAAGAGGCCTTAAATCCAATTATCAATAATTACACTAAATGTAAATGGACTGAATACTCCACTTGAAATATAAGTATCATCATACTAGATAAAAGTAAAGGAAACCCAACTATATCTATCTTCTTTATTTACAAGAGGCCCACATTAAATTTGATAAAATTAGAAAGAAAAAAGATGTAGCATGCAAATAATAACCAAAAATAATATGGTATAATTATATTAATATCAGACAGAGTAAACCTTAAGACAAGAAGTATTCAAAATAAGAAATGATATTTCATGGTAAGATAGTGAATTTATTAGGAAGACATAATGACCCTAAATACAACTTCAAATTATAGAGAGAAACAAGGTCTGTAATCTTATTTCAAGATTTTAACATTCTTCTCTCTAAAACTGATATAACAAATTGAAAATAAAGTATATAAAAATAGAACATGATTAATTAAATCACCCTAGCATAGGAAAAAAAAGTATATATATATATATATATTACACACACACCTTCATGATATGCATTCTTTTCAAGTTTAAATGGGATATTTACCAAAAATGGACTATACCAGGAAAAAAAGGACTATATGTTGTACCATAAAGTATCACAAATTTCCAATTTCAAAGGATTGAAATCACAAGAGAATATTCTCTGACCACAGGGCAGTTAAACAAGAAATCAATAAAAGAAGGACAAACAGGAAGACATTTTAGATCAACTTAGAAAATATGTTGAACTTAATTATAAGGAAAATACAACATACTAAGGCTGTGGGAGGCAGCTAAAGCAGTGTTTTTAAGGAAACTTATCACTTCAAATGTATACATTAGAAAAAAGTTATATCTTTGAAAAGATGTGACAAAATAAGAAAATTTGAAAGGTTCATTATCTATTAAAGAAATTTAATTAATTATTTCATTTCTTTTCACAAAGAAACTCCAGTCCCAGATGGCTTCACTGGTGAAATCTGCCTAACTTCAAAAAGAAAAAATACCAAACTTGCAAAATAAGAGAAGAGAAAAAGAGGTAAACATTGCCCAAATCATGTGATGATGCAGGCATAACCTTGATACTAAAACCTGAAAAGGATATTACAAGAAAGGAAGATGATAGGCCTATATTTTCATGAACCAAGATGTAGAACCATAACCAAGATATTTGAAATTCAAATCCCTTTATATATAAGAAGAATTATATATCAAAACCAGGTGAGATTTATTCCAAAAATGCAAAGTTAGTTTAACATTTGAAAAATCAACCAATATAATCTACCCACTAATAAATAAAGGGAGGAAAAAATCATATAGTTATTTCAATAGATGCAGAATAAGCACACAATAAAATTTATCTCCTGGTCTATTCCTAAACAAAGTAGGAATAGAAAGAAATTTCCTTGATCTATGGTGATAGGTGTTACAACAGTGGTTACCTTAGGGACAAGCATGAGGGAGCTATCTGGGGTCTCTAATTTGATGTGTATGGTAATTACAAGAGTGGAAACATAAATAAACAGATAAACAGTCCTCAAGACTCATGCACTTCATTGTGTATGTTATACTTCAATAAAAGAATAAATAAAAAGACCAAAAAATAAACAAAATTAAAAACCTAAGTACTAGGATAAGAGTTGACCAACAGCTAATGGACTAGATAAGGCATCCCTGACACAGATTAAGAGACAGAAGAACATGATAAATGATAAAGGAAGCTCTACAGCTTTACAAAAATCAACAGGGAAGGAAGAAATTGCTCAACAAATTCTACTTTGAAAAATATGGCCCACAAGAAAAACCTCCAAGTTAGAACTTCATTTGATACTATATACCAAAGTGAACTCCTAAGGGATCACAAAGTCAAATGTAAAACAACCCCCTTCCTATCAACCAGGGACAAAAAGGCTAAAAGAAAATGTAGCTGAATATTCAACTGACAGAACTTCAAATGGTTAATGTTTATTAAGAACCTACTGCAGGTCAGGCATCACCCTAAATACTTTGCATACAGCACACACTAAATACTTAAAATTAGGAGGTAACATAGATTGGAAAACTGAGGTCCAGAGTCTCCAAGAAATTTGCCCAAGGGTCACCCAAGAAATAAATGGTTGGACCAGGATTCAAATTCAGATGGTGAAATGCCATGGCAACTGCTGCTTCCAAGTGATACCTCAGAAAAATGGGACTTTACATAAAATTGACTTGGGATTTTATTCTTGCCTCTTGGTGATTCTGAACATAAAAACAATGAATAATCACTTCCCTCCAGATGACCAAATGACACTATATTAAAAGCATATTTGGAAAAAAAAATATTTGCAAAACATGACAAAAGCTTAACAGTAATGACACAATATGAGTTCTTAGAAGGGGGTGGCTTAAGAAGAAAACCCCCAACAATGAATAAAACCAGGAAAAGGGCACCTACGTGGGCTGTCAGTAGACATGTTTTTAAAAATCAAACAGTTCACACTCCAAGATAGAATAAAATTCCTCCTCTCATGAGTGTGAACCTTCACAACTTTTCTTTTTCTCAAACTACTTGCATCCTGAGAACTCAGGACTAGAGTTTCCAGTGAAGACCCACGTTAGCCACATCCTTGTGAATTTCCGTGCCTGCTGACCACCAAGAGTACAAACCGCGTGCACCGGCTCTGGAGATACTGGGCTCCCTAATCAGCACAAGGGCCCTGGTCACTCCTGAACCTGCCAGGACCAAATTCCCAACTCACTTAGTGTTGTTTCCTTAATCCTGGGAGGTTCCTGGTGCTCACTTTTAGTTAAGCTTTGCAGAGACTCTTGTCCTGAACAAGAGTGTGTGCTTGAACAAAGACTCCTTAGGGGTTGTTGAGTCCACCGCTGGAGAGGCCAGAGTCCACGGTTCTGGCTGAGAGCCAGAGCTGCCAGTTGGTGAAAATGAATTGTGGAAGGCGGACTACAAACATGGAAGCTTTTTGGGAGATGGAGTGGAATCTCCGTTACGGTGTGCCACTCTTTGCCCTTGTAAAATGTGGAAAACTGTGCAAGTGAACTCTCCAAATTCAGTTCAACATTTCCTTGGTGAATTTATAGGTAAATTTCAGAACTCTCCCAAGATCTCTAGAATGAAGTGTTTTTGTTTTTGTTTTAAAGAGAGGTGCTGGGGGCACCTGGGTGGCTCAGTCGTCAAGCATCTGCCTTCGGCTCAGGTCGTGATTCCAGGGTCCTGGGATCGAGCCCTGCATTGGGCGCTCTGCTCTGCGGGAAGCCTGCTTCTCCCTCTCACGCGCCCCCCCTGCTTGTGTTCCCTCTCTTTCTGTCTCTCTCTGTCAAAAAATAAATAAAATCTTTAAAAGAGAGAGAGAGAGAGAGGTGCTAGACTTGTAGCTACTCTCCTAAAAAAGAAATAAGGTAATAGGGATAGAGGGAAAAAAAAATTATGTAAACTCAAGTGAAGTCATATGTTAATTTACTTTTACCTATCTACTAGGGAGAAGGAAAAACGCTTTAAGAAAATGAAAGCAGTGAGGGTTTTAGAATCTCTACAGTTCTTTCCAGCCTACTAAAATAAAGAAATCACAACACAAGGAACTCTCCAGAATTCAACAGGAGAAAGCCAAGATTGTCAGGCCAATTTCTTTAGGAACTATTAAGTCTGATTTATGAAGCGATCCAGATAAAATCAACTGCTTTGCTAATTCAAGTGTATCTCTAACTAATAAGTTAGGGGGTAAAGGAAGTAAAAGGATTTCTTTATTAAAAAAAAAAAAAAAAAAAAGAATTCCCTTCACTAATTCCCACTGCATCCGATCTCCAAGGTTTCAAACACTGCAATAGCAGTCTTTGATGAGATTATGATCAGACTACCATTTAGAAGACAGTGTTGGATTAGCACTTCGAAATGATGCAATCAGCAGCTCATCTTCAACAGAGGCCCCAGTAAAAAAAGGCTGATGTCCCCTCCTCTTGGTGTGATCCTCCCACAGAGCCTGCCAGGGTCCTTCCCATGACTTAGATTCTACTCCACTTACTGCCTGATTACATAGCCAGATAGCAAAAGAAGGCTCACTGTGTTTGCAAATATATCGCATGAAACAAACACCTGAGAGCCTAGAGCATCTCCTCCAAGATTCTATTTGAAAAAAGACCACAAGGAGCCAAAAAAAAAAAAAAAAAAAGGAGGAGGAATATTTGAGAAAAAGGAAATTGTTACATGGATGGCTAACTTTGTGCCTGGTTTTGTGCAAGTTCTCACATTTAACTAGATACTGCTATCCCCTGTTACAGATGAGAAAAGAGAGCCTCCTTAGCTTAAGTAACTTATTTTGCTTGTATAGCAAGAAAGTAGCAATTTGATATTTGAACCCCTATGGCTCCAAAGACCAGAGTTTTCACACACATCTCTCTGTGATAATTCAGAAAATGGAACTGATTTTTTTTTTCATGAGGAGAAAGATATAAAATATCTTCACTTGTGAGGTGCCTGGGTAGTACAGTAGGTTACGTGTCCCACTCTTGATCTCAGCTCAGGTCATAATCTTGGGGTCATCAGAATGAGCCCTGTGTCAGGCACCATGCTGGGCATGGAGCCTGCTTAAGATCCTCTCTCTACCTCTCCCTCTGCCCCTCCCCCCCTTGCTTGCTTAAGTGCCCTCTCTCGGAAAAAAAAACAAAAAACAAAAAACTTCATTTGTGTGTTTTTTCCATGTTCCCAGATTCTTTTAAGAAATAGGCACATTCTGATGGTACTGACACAAAAACAGACACATAGATCAATGGAACAGAATAGAGAGCCCAGAAATGGACCCTCAACTCTATGGTCAACTAATCCTTGACAAAGCAGGAAAGAATGTCCAATGGAAAAAAGAGACAGCCTCTTCAACAAATGGTGTTGGGAAAATTGGACAGCCACATGCAGAAGAATGAAACTGGACCATTTCCTTACACCACACACAAAAATAGACTCCAAATGGTTGAAAGACCTAAATGTGAGACAGGAGTCCATCAAAATCCTAAAGGAGAACACAGGCAGCAACCTCTTCGACCTCAGCCACAGCAACTTCTTCCTAGAAACATCGCCAAAGGCAAGGGAAGCA
>NC_138377.1:34258988-34278680 GCF_054177405.1 Leptonychotes weddellii | reverse complement strand
ACTAATGATGTAATGTATGGGGATTAACATAACAATAAAAAAATTTAAAAAAAAAGAAATAGGCACATTCTGGGGCGCCTGGGTGGCTCAGTCATTAAGCGTCTGCCGTCGGCTCAGGTCATGATCCCAGGGTCCTGGGATCAAGCCCTCATCAGGGTCCCTGCTCACTGGGAAACCTGCTTCTCCCTCTCCCACTTCCCCTGCTTGTCTTCCCTCTCTCACTGTGTCTTTCTCTGTCAAATAAATAAGTAAAATCTTAAAAAAAAAAAAAAGAAAGAAAGAAAGAAAGAAGCACATTCTAATTCTGCTTGATCGTCTGTTAAAACCTAAGTCTCAAAATAAAGTCTTTATATTACTACAGTGTTATTTCTTCTGTCAAAGTTTTAGCTCACTTCTAATACTTGTGAAAAGTGAAGAAAAACTGCAATCTTTACATTTCAAAAGCTTATTGTTCCTCTTATTACAAATCTAAAAGCATCTCAAGGCAAATTCTGCCACTCAATTTGTGAATGCTGTCAGAATAAACTATTTGAAAGTAGGATATGCCAAATACAAAAAAAAAAAAAAAGTATTCATTCCTTTTTTTCAACAAATATTTATTTCTTACCACCATAAGGCAAGCACTTCTAGATGCAGGGGATACATCAGTGAACGAAATGGATAAAAATGCTTGCCCTGATGGAGACAATTAAGTAAAACAGGTCAAATAGTGAAAAGTGCTGTAAAAAAAAATGGCCTGGAAAGGGGATGGGTACAGCCTACGTTCATGTGATCAGGGAGGCCTCTGAGAAGGGCCATTTGAGTAAAGACCTGTGTGAAATGAGGGAGCAAACACCAAAGACACCCAGAGGACAGGCCTTCCAGGCAGAGGAAAGAGCTCATGCAAAAGCCCTGAACCAGCAGCACAGCTGGTGTTTTAGAAGAAGATCTGAGGGCCCCAGAGTTGCTGGGACAGAGTAAACAAGGGGGAAAATAGTGGAATGAAGTCAGAGAGGTGGCATGGGGTGAGGGTATGAAGGACCACACAGCCACTGAAAAAGCTCTGGCTTTTCCTCTAAATCAGATGGAAACTATTAACAGCAAAGGAATAACAGGTTCTAACTTAAGTTTTAAAAGGAACACTAAGCACTGTGTTGAAAATGGGCCATGGGAGAAGAAAGGTGGCTATAGAGAAATCAGGATATAAATTCAATAACACAGGGGAAAGATAATGGTTGCTTAAATCACCATGATAGCAGCGATAGTAGGAAGAAACAGCTTTATTCTAGACATATGTTTATTGTAGAGTCAATAGGATTTAACATCTCCATGAACTTAATTGTGAAACATTTATTGTGACTCTAGCATATGCAAGTCACAGCGCTAAATATAGTGGAGATGGGATACAGGAATGATTATCACGTGGTCCAAGTTCTAAGGAGTTTACAGTCCAGTGGGGGAGCCTAAACATGGACACGAGAATAACAATACAAAGTTAATGTACATAAAATCACAGCAGTTTCAGAAACACAATTGGGGGTCAAATTCTGACAGTTCAATAAGAATTCCATTGTTATGAATGCCATAACTATAAACCAAAAATATAAACCAGAAATATTTCAAAGACTCAACCGATAACCAGAAAAATATTCTTCTGCACTAACACTGAATGAATGTTATATATATGATATCTTTCCCATCTTAGCTAAAAACCTTTGACAAGAAGACACCTCTTGTGAAAGTGACTTGGGACCATGCCACTGAGAACCGAAATAGCATGACTTCATTTCCACAGCAGGAGTGCCAAAGAAGAGCTAGTGCTCCCTTGATCTTCTGTCCCTGGTGCATGCTCAGGAGATGTTGCCAGGACATATCAATTGGCTCTCCATTGTAATGGCTTTACTAGTGCCAAGTTGTCTGAGCCAGTCCATTCACAGCTACTCTGCATGATGATGCCACAGTAGCTTCCCCAGAGCTCCTGACTTGAATTGCAGAGAGCTCATAGGTCTTGCTTTATATCTCAGAAAAACAACTAAAAACTAGAAGTGAAGGCTCACACAGTAACATCTGCAATTCATTTTCACTTGCCTTGTAAGCCTTCATTAACACTGGATGGAGAAAGTCAAGGCAAGTCTCGAGATACTGTCTTTTTGCTTGTATCTTCCAACAGTGTCAAAAGTGTTAAGAAACCTGGAGGGTGTCATTGACTAGATTCTTTCAACAATGTGTAATCTATAGTTAATGGTAGGATATCTACAGGCTGATCATTTTCCTGAAGGTAAGGAGATATGGTAGTGACCACTAAGATTAGGTTTATGTTCAATCATTAAGTCATTCATTTTTTTTCATTTCGTGAAATTGATGTTTGCTAAATGCTAGAAATGTAAAGATTTTAAAAAGCCTTGCCATCAAAGAGCCTACAGACTTGAGTGGGTACATTTATTTTTTTTAAAGTTCCATATATACAATGGAATATTACTTAGCCATCAGAAAGGATGAATACCCAACTTTTGCATCAACATGGATGGGACTGGAGGAGATTATGCTAAGTGAAATAAGTCAAGCAGAGAAAGTCAATTATCATATGGTTTCACTTATTTGTGGAACATAAGGAATAACATGGAGGACAGGAGAAGGAAGGGAAAAATGAAGGGGGGCAAATCGGAGGGGGAGATGAACCATGAGAGACCATGGACTCCGAGAAACAAACTGAGGGTTTTAGAGGGGAGGGGTGTGGGGGATGAATTAGCCCGGTGATGGGTATTAAGGAGGGCACATATTGCATGGAGCACTGGGTGTTATAAGCAAACAATGAATCATGGAACACTACATCAAAAACTAATGATGCAATGTATGGTGACTAACATAACATAATAAAAAAATAAAGTCACATACAATATAAAGTCTATATTATTGAGAAGTGAAATAAACTATTGGAACACAGAAGAGGAACAGCTAACCTCCAGAAAAAGGCAGGGTAGGTAGCACAGGGGAATAGTGTGGAGAATATGACAGAAGCTGGAGAAAGAAGATAGGGAAGGATTCTTTCATGAACTAAATATTACGCAACCCCCCATTCTTCTACTGAATGTGATGGTATTAGGAGGTAGGGTCACTGGGAGGTGATTAGCTCTGAGGGTAGAGCCCTCAGAATGGGATTTCTACCCTTAGCAAAAGATCCCAGGGAGTCTACCATGTGAGGACACAGCAAGAAGATGGCTGTCTATGAACCAGAAGGCAGCCTCTCACCAGACAGAATCTGCCAGTGTCTTAAACTGGGACTCCCCAGCATCTGAAACCATGAGAAATAAATGTTGTTTAAACAGCTCAGTCTATAGTATTTTTAGTATAGCTGCCTGAATGGACTAAGAGAACATCCCAGAGAAAATGATATTTGAGATGACTCTCGAAAGATGAGCAGTTTTCACTAAGTAGGCACAAGAACAGCGAGAAAGAAACCAAATGTTTAGGTGTGAAATGGGCTCAGTGTTTCCAGATGCTGGAAGATGGTGGGCCCAAATCATTGAAGGCTATGCTTCTTTCAAAGGAAAGAAATCATCCTGGAAGGCTTTTTATATGAGAAGGTATAAAATCTAATGCAGAGTTTAAAATGGTCATCCTGAGGGAAACCCTGGGAATGAAGAGAGATGGAAAGAACATAGAAATAGAAAGGCCAGTTACCAATTATTGAAATAGACCAAGCAGAATAGGATATATATCTGAATTAAGGTAGAGGGATAAAGAGGAGTTCGATGGACAGACACAAGAGAAATTGGAGACAAAACCAATAGGATTTAAGACATATGAAAAAAATACAAGTGCGGTAAGGGAGCTGGGAGGGATAAGGAGCTGAGAGAAACGTCTATCTTACTTTGATGACTAGCTTTCCATACATGAAATAACAAAGGAAGGTGATTAGTTATGTTTTTCAACATGTTGAATTTGAAATGTGTGATACCATTCAAGTGAAGGCAGTTGGATATATGAGCCCAGAGCTCAAGAGAAGGTCTAAACAAGAGACACAGATTTGAAGTGGAAGTCATGGAGGAGTGTGTTAAGAGGGAAACTAATATTCAAGGGATAGGCAGAAGAAGAGGAAAGATAAGGAGTGAATAGATGAAGTAAGGAGAAAACTAAGAACTCGTGGAGTCCAGAACTTAGGTGAGGAATGAGTTTCAAGAGAAGAATACTTAGCAATGTTCACAGGCAAGATAAGTAGAATGGGGATGGGGTGCTGCTTATATAATGAACTGTGTGGCCATCGCAGTGGTAGAGGAGAAGCCAGACCTCAGTGATAAAGCAGCAAGCAAGGGAAATGGAGACGGCAAATATAGCCTGTTCTCCCATTAATTCCTTAAACTCAGCTTAGGAATCCACTGTCAGAAGCTATAATGTGCAATAATTTGCTGCCCGTAACTGCTGTGGAGCTGGAGGTGTGGGATGGAAGTTGGAGCACTTCAGCCCACTTTGGGACAGTGACTGCATGAGGAAAGCACCTTGATGTTTTGAGTCAGACACATGTGGTTTGGAATCCCAGCTTCTTTAAAGGCTAAGGACATTGAAGAAGTAACTGAGCCACAAAACTCTTGTGTTTTCGTTAAAAATAATAATGATCCATTCACCTACCAACTTCACAAAATTATGATTAAGTGAGACCATGTTTATAAAATGTCTAGCCCATAGTCAAGGTTATACTTTATTGAATACCTATCACTGTTATATTTATTATTATAGATATTAGCAAACCAAGAAATTCCTCACCTGCAGTGATCTACAAAATCAATAAGGACTCTTGGCAAGGTCTCTTGGGCACTTCCCACGAGACAGCACGTGCCAGTGGCGAGTTTTCCTGTGAAGGCTTCATTCCCTCTACACTACCATTCCAAAATCAATTCAAGTCTACAGATTTAGCTTCTAACCAAAATCTTTTTATGAACAATTCCTGGATGAACCATTTGCAGAGAAGCCAAGAGAAAGGAACAGTTGCCTTTTAAGATAAAAATACCATTTCTTCATTTGAAAAAAATCTTTACATTCGAATAACTCAAATGAAGGCATTTCCCTTCATAATTATCCCACTTTTTGTGTAACTTCTCTACTTTATTTAAATAACCAATCTAGGATCCTGTAGTGGGCAGACCCCAAGTGGTAAACCCTACCCTTATTCCTGCTTCCTAATGTTCATACCTTTGTGTGATCCCCTCCTCTTCAGTATGGCTGGGACTCGTGATGTGCTTCTAACAAGTATAGTATGTCAAAGGTGATGGAATGTCACACCCATCATCATATTGCATAATATAAGATTCCTTTGCCAGCAGACTCTCCTTGTTAGCTTGATATAGTAAGCAACCACACTGAGGAAGCCCATGTGGCAAAGAACCAGGAATGGCCTCTTTGAACTACAGGCAGCCTCCAACCAACAGCCAGCATAAAGCTGGGGCCCCCAGTCCTATATCCAAGGAAACCAATTCTGCCAATGACCTGAGAAACTTGGAAGTGGATTTTTCTCCAGTCCAACCTCCAAATGAAAATGCAGCCTAGCTGATATTTTGAGCCTTGTGAGACCCTGAGCAGAGGACCCAGCTAACCTATGCCTGGATTCCTAACCTATAGAACCTGAAATAATAAATGTATGTCATTTTAAGTCACTAAGTTTGTGAAAATTTATTATATACCAGTGGATAACTAATACAGATCCCATACAGTTAATTGTGCAGCTAAGTGAATCTAAAAAATGGTGAGTTAGAGGGGTGCCTGGGTAACTCAGTTGGTTAAGCACCGACTCTTGATTTCAGCTCAGGTCATGACGTCAGGGTCATAAGATCAAGCCCCACGTCAGGCTCCACGCTGGGAGTGGAGTCTGCTTAGGATTCTCTCTCTCCCTCTCCCTCTGCTCCTCCTCCAATCTAAAATAGATAGATAGATAGATAGATAGATAGATAGATAGATAATAGATAGATAGATTGATTGATTGATTGATAAAAGGGTGAGTTAGGGAGATTTTCTAACATCCAGGAGAGGTGCCATGATCTAAATCAGAAGTATAATATGAAAAATTGTTTTTCCTGACTTGAAGCAGACATGTATCCCTAAGCACTGAGAAGCAGGTGTTCATAGCACCTGTGGTGACATAAGGTATATGTGGTGACACAAGGAATCTAGATTCATCCTTGGAACAGGCTTGTAATCAGTGTACAATATACAGACAGTAGAAAGATCCATGAAAGACATTGATTCCTCCGATAGAGCTCTTGGTTTTTTGTTTGTTTATGTTCTGTATGGATAGATGTTTTTGTGATTTGTCCTGCATAAGCAACCACCTGGACCTGCATGTACACAGGCAGGCTAAGGAATGTTGTTTGTGAGACTCATGCTGTGTGAATAACCTTGGGAGCCTGGTAGTTTGAAATATATTATCTGGCCTCCAGGTAAGAACTGGTCCTTCTGTTCTGGGCACCAAGGGCTACAAATCTTGTCTCACATCCTCTCCTGCTCCAGGCTGGGCTGGCCCCTGAGAATTGAATCTGGGAGGGGAGGCAGAAAATATAAACATGATAACATGGAAATGCAACTTGCTCTAAACTGCACATAGGCGAACAAATGTTTAATTTCAACCCTGTGATTTGCCTTATAAATATGGCCCTTATGGGGATGGCCATTTGGAAGTCTCACCTGAGGGGAGGACACTCTGCCCAGGCCTCTCAATCAGGACTCCAGCCTGGCCATTTCCATGGGGCTTCCACCGCTGATGAGGTTAGATGTTGTTAAGTACCTGATTTGATGTAATTTTGCCTTATTCTCATTCATTGCCTACTATTACCTTCATCTATGTGTAGATTCCTTTCCTCTTCTGTTTCTATTAGGCTTCTATAATAGTAGTAAAGTTTTCTTTCCTTTTCAAAACCGAAACACGGCTGTTATGAATCTTTTGTTCAGAACAGTTTGGCCACCCAACATCTTTTCTTCCAATTTCTGAAATTCTGATTTTCTTCTGGTAAGCCACTTTTCCTCCATGATCAGACCACTTTTCTGGTAAAGCTCTATACTAAGTCCAGGAGTGACATGTGACATAGGCCCATCCAATTAGAGCATCACATTTCCCTGATTTCTAAGTGATCACTAAGGTTTGCCACATAATTCAAGCCAAGCCAAGCCAAGGGAATAAAAACCAATTAGTGCTAACCCTGGAATTATTTTTTCAAGTTGCCAGGGATTTGCATTTCTTTATCCACCAGATTATAACCTAAGAAGATATAAACCTGGAGCTTGTGGCAACCATCTCCCTATAAACAGAGCCAAAAAGTGGAGCCAGCTCAGATGGAAGCAGAGAAGAGACTAGTGGTAGGGGAAGAAAAACCAGGTACCAAAGATAACATTTGAACTTTTCTGAGAGAACTCAGGAAACCAGATTTACTCCCAGGTTTATCAATTACTTGAGTTCACTCCCTCTTTTTCTTTGCTTGTGAGAGATTGAGAAATTCCCAGTATGCCTTGAGTTTGGTTCAATTACGAAAATAGCACGGCTTCTGGGACGCAAGCAGTACCACCTCGATGCCATTTTATGGCGAGGAAGTTCAGCCTTGCGAAGGGAAGTATCAAGAGTCAGAAACAGTGGTTTATATACAAATTTGTCTAGCCCAGGTTCACATAAAAATAACTGTTTTTATGCTCACATAAAAAACATATTTTTCCAACTTCCCATATATAAGTTTAGCAGTGGCTACTTTTTGCAGGATCAAAACAGAATAAAAAACCAGAAAAACCGAAGTTCTAACTTGGCTTTATTGAAATAGGCTCTGACATTACAGCTTAAGCAGGTAATGCTTGAAATTTCAACTTCCTGTTTCTTCTTACTCCCTCCCCACAAAGAAACTGATTTGTGAGATGACATAGCTGTGAGTTTTTGAAGTCTTTCCATGAACAAGAATGTCTCCTATGATAATCTCATACCTGACCTCCTTAAGCAATTTATGAAACATCAGAAAATTTCACAAACAGCAAAACTTCCAGAGTAACCACTGGTCAGTATCACTGATGGCCAGATGCTGATAAGCTCGGGCAAAGCCACATTTTACAATCAATCTGCCAAACACACTTCTCACCCTACCCCACGGCTTGCCCAACTACTTTCCCTCTGTTGGCAATGCTCTTCCCTTAGATATTTGCATAGCTCACTCCCTCACTTCCTTCACAGCTCTGCTTAACTTCTGCCTTCTTGAAGAGGTCATAGTATATAAAATAAAGCACCACCTATATAAAATATAGAACCACCTATATAAAATACAGGTCATTCTATATAAAATATAAGGCCATCCTATATAAAATACCACTCACATGATTAATTTTTACCCCCTAAACTGCTTTATTTTCCTACATGGCACTTATTACCTGACATGACATTTGTTTGCCTGGTGAACATCAAATATGGGTAAGATTTAGATGCTCATTTTACCAGTTACCTATCACCTTCAGAAAGTCTCAGTTCACATGCACATTCTAGCTCTTCCACAATTAATATGGACTACTTCAAAATCTATACAACTGCTTGGACACCACTTTAATAACTATTGGTCAAGGTCCAGTCGGGAAAACAAAAACCACAATAGGCTTTTCAATAGCAGGAATTTAATATAGAGAATTGGTTCTATAGATATTGGGTATTGAATGAACAGAAAGAAGAACATGGAAATAGCTCAGAGATTATAACTGCAGGAAGCAGCTACCACCCCTGCAGCTGGAGAAGCAAAGGGAAGCAGTCAAGTTTATTGAAACTAGAAGCTCAGAGATAAGACCCAATGGATATGAGACTCAGATATTGGCTGTGAGGGCAGGGGTATCACTCAGCTGCTGCTGGTCGTTCAGGATCTCAGAAGAGGAGCCCCACTGAGTCTGGGCCCTGGGGAGGGGAAATTGCCTGGACAGGGTTGTCACCTCTGAGTGGGGTGCCATGAAGCTGGTTCTGGAATGCTGGAAGAAGATGGAAGCGAGAACCCAAACTGCTGGCAGCAGTGTGAAGGGCTCTGCTGAGGTGCCAGTAACAAGAACAATGAGGAAAAGCAGAAAAAAGCAGGTCCTTTCTCCCTTCCTCCCATCTTCCAATATCCCTCCACCGCTACTTTTTGCACAACATAGGAGAATACCCCTGGAGAAGGAGAACTGTAGTTTGCAGAATTCCAGTCCCACAGCCAAAGCAGGACATAGCAGAATAGATTTAAGCAAAGAGATAACAGCTTAAGACCAGCACAGATCCTAATGGATTTCTCCAATTTTGTTTTCTTAGGAGAAAAGCCAAATTTCAAATGAAATTTGAAATGGTTGACTCTTCACTATATTATTATATTAGCTCTTTCTTGTAAGCCTTGTAGACTTTGGAGTATCACAGATGAACTTCAGGTGGTCCATGAACCCATGAAATAAAAACATTTTGAAATACCATGGTATTTTTTTAATAAGTTAGTTCATAACTTTTCTTAAAGTTTCAAAGGAGCCTGAAAGCCCCCTAAAATCTGGCATCACTTCCCATTTTCTCATTCAATACTTAAACTTGCTATGGAAAACACACACAATTCTTAGATTCTTTTAATGCCTTCAGCACACTATTGGTTATGACTCTCTTGGTTACAGAACCAATCTGAATCACCTCAAGAAAAAGTCAGGGAGGACCAAGGAATCTATTCAAAGGACCTCAACCCAGGAAGAAATCACCTAGTTAAAGGAAGGGGCCCCAAATAGCACTGTCTCCTTCATAAATGCCATCTAAAGAAACTCCAGTGTATGTGCTCAAAGATATTTTTATATTGCAGAATTATTCACTATAGTGAAAATTTGGAGATAAATTAGATGTTCATAAGAATGGATAAGTTATGATAAATCACTGATTTCTACTCCAGAAACCAATATTGCATTGTATGTTAACTAAATTTTTTTAATGAATAAATTAGATCAACATGCGAATGGATAAGTGGCATATTATTTAATATGGTGGACTACTGTATAACAGTTAAACCAAACCTACATGTGTCTGAATAACTCAAAAGTGTAGCATTGGGTTGGAAGCAAAAACAAGTTGTAGAATAACATGCTTAATATCATATAGTTTGTACCATTTTAAAACATGCAAAATTATGTCGTGCAAATACTTACAGCAAAAGAATAAAAACACACTGGGAATCATACCCCCAAATTTAAATTTGTTTTACCCCTAGTGAAGAGAGAAGAGAAAGAAAATAAAGAGGAGTTCACAGGGAGTTCTAATTATATTGGTCCTAGATGACTTCTTTCAAATAAATCTGAGTTCAATATAGCAAAACCTTAAGATGTGGCCAAGTTAAGTGGTGGATTTGTGGGTGTTTGTTATATCATGCTATATTTTTCTGTGTTTTGAAAATGTTTCATAAATTTAAAAACTAGGAAATGTAAAGGGCACTAAAAACTCCATTAGCAGTGGCCTAGACCACCCCCTGAGCATAATTAACAGGAGCTCAAAGGCAAGAAGAACTCATCATCACAAATCAGAAACCCCATTATAAGGCTCCTTTTCAGAAACAAGACCCTCTCTCCTCAGAGGTGGATATCTGACAAGAGTACAGGGAGAGGGAGAAGGGAGATTTATCAAAGAAAGGAGAATAGAAGAGGGAAAGAAAATAGTATCTCTATGGCATTTTAAAAGATGAAAAAACAACACACAAACACCCAGGTAAGAACTCCTTTAGCAAGAAGAAACAAGATAGTATATGAAGAAAAGGTCTTATTAAGTTTATAGTTCCTACCTGGCTCTGGTTTCTTCCCGATTAGGCTAGATAATTGCAAAAGATTCACCTGGCTCTATTACTCTCTGAGTCTCAGGGCAAGGAAGATTCCTGAGTTTTTCTTATTTCTGAGTGTTTTTATTATCAAGTAGTTCCATTATTAAAGAGAAATTTCTGGGGGCACCTGGGTGGCTTAGTAAGTTGGGCGTCAGACTCTTGGTTTCAGCTCAGGCCCTGATGTCAGGGTCCTGAGATTGAGCCCTTCATTGGGCTCCCTGCTCAGCAGGGAGTCAGCTTGAAGATTCTCTCCCTCTGCCCCTCCCCTCCCCCACAGAGCTTGTGTGCGCGTGTGTTTTTTCTCTCTCTCTCTCAATCAAATAAATAAAACTTTTTAAAAAGAGAGAAATTTCTGGTGTCTTGGGAATTAGAAAAATGGAACTTAAGCTTATTTGTAGTATAATTTACCTCTAATCCCTCTAATTCACCCCTAATGATGGTAAGAATGGGAAAACAGAAAATGGACTTTATTTCCTCATTTTAGACCTGTCCTTAAAAGTGTCCAAGTATTCTATTATAGTAACATCAAGAAATCAAGGTAAAAATTAAATCCACATTTTGACCATTTGTATAAGTCATATGTTCTAACTTCTCTCCATATAGGATTTTGTTACACGCCTAAAATTTGCTTTAAAAATGACACAAAAATTGCAAAATAAGCAACAGTGGCAATAACAATCTCCTCGCCTTCAATGTCAAGGCTCTGAAAACTGTCAACTCCTAGCATATTCATTAACGCCTACCTTTTCTAAAATATGCAAGTCAATGTATCAAGAAAATTAACTTCAAAAAGTTTTTTGAAAACAAATTCTGAAGATTTTGCAGAATACTCAACTTTTTTCATGGACAGTTCTGGATAACCAAGGAACATGATGGCATATGCTATCAAATGAAGTACTAATGAATGAAGACAAATTCAATTAGGGATTGGTGTACTTTCAAGAAAGAACTTGTACAATGCAAAAGCAAAGTTCCAGTGTTGCAAATAAAGGAAAGGCAGGATGCAACATTTCATGTGCAGTAACATGTCCTGTTGAAAAGAAATGAAGCCTGTATGATTTATAAATCAATTGCATTATATTGCCTGATACATTTAGTCTCAATTGCCACAAGCACTCCTAAGAACATCAACAGTGCAAAATGCCTCCAATCCATAAAAGATTGAGACGACCAGCAACTAAGAACACTATAAGATTTTCCCTTTCATGTTATATTAGCCTCATAATCTGACTGAAAAGTCAAATTGTATCACCATGATCCCAAAGCCTGCTGTTCTATGTTTTTTAAAAATTCATTCCATCTAGCCAAAGAGTGTTTCTAAAGTTCTATATGCCAGTGTACTTGGAACACATTAATTCCATTAGCAGGCTATTTCAGGAAATAGTGAGCATATTTCTTGGAAACAAATACATGTGGCTAAAAAACAGCCTCAAAAAAAAAAAAAAGTAGGTGAAAAACTGAAAACAAAGATGATTTTTAAATGTAATTAGAACTCTTTCCCATCACATATCAAAGGTGTCATAACTGCTTCTTGACTGAGAAGTTGGTGTTTTGGATTTGGGTCTTTAAACCAAAAAACCTATCTTGAGATGGCACTCTAAGGAGTCTATCTGCCTCTTAATCATAGGCAACTGCTAAATGAAGTGTATCTCTTTTCTCTGTTACATTACTATTGGCAACCAGATCCTCAGTAAGTGCCCAGAAATGTTTCCATGGTTACAAAAAGCATTCAGCATCCCTCTTGTTTTGGGCCAATTTAGCTTAAAATCTATCGTGGAGAAAAAATATGGCACATTAAGGAACATAAAATCAAGATACAACGTT
Organism: Leptonychotes weddellii; assembly: GCF_054177405.1. Classification (NCBI taxonomy): domain Eukaryota; kingdom Metazoa; phylum Chordata; class Mammalia; order Carnivora; family Phocidae; genus Leptonychotes; species Leptonychotes weddellii. Next base: position 34,266,072 of record NC_138377.1, on the reverse strand, counting down.
ATGAAAAGAATTCAAGGTTAAATGGGAAAAGCAGGCTTGACAAGGCTTTTTAAAAAATGCGTATAAATCACTGATTAAAATGTCGCCTTTTCCTAGTGTATCTCCAAATACATCTCTTTAATAGACTGCAAAGCAGCCATGTACTGCAGCTGCCATGATCCGTTAGTATAAAAGAAAAAATGAGCACATGATGATAATTTAAGACTGCTACCAAGCAGGTAGAATCCCCCCAAAACAAGTGTTTAATAGTCATACAGCTAAGAATCCAGTCCCTTATCCTGGTTTCATAGGGTGCTCAGGCTAGGTAAATATTTTGAGAAAAGAGGAATAAGAGCTTTTGTTCATTGGTTATGAGGCATTGGAAGTAAATTAGTGGGCTATATCACATCAGGAAGAAAGACAAAGATGGAAGCTCCCTAGAGGCAACTTAGTAAAGCTCCCCCACCTATGAAGTCGTGAGTGAATTAGGCCAAGGGGACTGTCTCATTCTAGATCTCTGCTGCATCCCCATTCCCACTGCCACCAACAGCCAGGACATTAAAAACATTTGTACATCTTCTGGAATATATTAAACAAATGGTATAAGCTTTTCAATAATCTGAAGGAGAGGCCCATGGCTTATACTTGTGTATACTTATCCATTCCCTATAGTGCTTTGTACATGGTAGACAGTCAATAAACATTTGATTAAGTGAGAACAGCCATCATACAAAACCTCTCATTTTAGAGAAATGTTTCTCCCCATATCAATCTATAGATACATGTCTCCCTTTACCATTTTCTGCTCTTATTTTCACTGTGAAATGGAGAGAAGTGGATGAGATTTAGTCATAATGCTGTTAAGGACTAATTTAAAGACTTACACTTCCAGGAAGATAGAATAGTTGTACTTTTCCCTATTCTTCCCCTAAGTACAACCAAAAATCCTATATGAAACAAAGGTACGCAGACCAAAAGGTACAGAGAAGATGGCAGACTTGCCAGGAACCATGAAATTCAAGGAACAACATGGTGGTGAGTTTCCTGGGTTCTTTTGCCACACATATCCCAGAATGAAGCTGAAGAAACTGGCAACCCAGAAATTCCAACAAGCACAGACAACAAAGGCCCCAAGAAAAGCCTACTCTCTTTATGCAAAGGACCAGGGAAGGGGCAGCCTAGCAAAACAGAAAACTCTTAGACAATAAATGTTCTACTCTAGACAAACAGCACAGAAAAAAACTGTCTCTTACCCTCATCCATGCCAGCAAAGTCCAAATGGGGAGCCTAGACTTCCATCCTCACCACGATGTAATGAGGCACCCCAAGACCCCCACCAGAGAGTGCCAGAGAAGGCAAAGGAGAGATCCAGGACTTTCATTTTTGATAGCCAATAATGAGCATCCTCCACCACTGCAGTATCAGAATAGGCCACGTGAGGAGCCTGGACCCCGACCTGAAAGTATTGAGGCATTTCCGCCCCTCCCAACTTGGGTGGTATCAGAGGAGCTCTAGCGGAGACAGAACTTTCACCATCACCTGACAGTAATAAGGCTACCCTCAACTCAGTATTAGTGGAAATCACATGGGAAGATAGAACTCCCATCCCAACCCAACATTAATGAGGACCACCCCTTCAAGAGTGAAGGAGGCCAAGAGAGAAACCTAGACTTCTGCCTCCATTGTAATAAGCCAATGGACTCTTGCTCTGTCAGAGCCCTGTCAAAGACTCTCTGAGATGCCTTTTTGATGATATTATTTTGTCATGAAAATAATGACAACTATTTCTCTATATATATTCATGTTGTTTTAGACACTATTTCTTCTTATAAGTTACTACAATAGCTCCCTAACATACATTCTTTCTCCCAAATTAGCCTCCAAACTGATGCTAGAGTTATCCTAAAACGAGACTCCACTGGTGTCACTTATGATTATGATATTTTTGAGATTCCAACTACTTACAAAATAAAAGCTAAGTCCTTAATACAGAAAAACAAAGACCTTTCCAACTGCAACCTAAGATCTAGCCTCATTTTCCATCCCTGAAAATGTCAGACTTGTCCACATGTCTGTGTTCATGCCATTTCCTCCAAAAGAAATGCCTTTCTCCCTCCATTCACCATTAAATTCTGACTCATGCTCAGAGTTTGCAGTCCTATATCATCTGCTTTGTGGAACCTTTTGGGATCACCTCTGGCAAAATCATCTCAACAGTTACCATGTAGTTAACTGTTGTAACTTTATACAAACTTTTTTTATAGGACTTATTATATATAACTATCTTTTAGGAATTAAGGAACTCATTACAAAAAAACCAGTATCTTCTTTGTACATTTATCTTCCAGCCCAAACATGCTGCCCAATTAATGAGAATGTCCAATTCAATTTTAAAGTACAGTGTTAAGTGTGTAAGATCTAAGTCCCGGCTTCCAGTTAGGATGTAGAACATTGGAAATAATGCTCCCACTCTTTAAACAACAACAACAACAATACAATTTAGGTATTTTGTAAAATGACACATTCTCTTAAATTCATCAGAGAGCTGAGATCATAATGCAACCAACAAATCCAAAAGCTAAAAAAAAAAAGAAAACTTCTTTCAAAGGGATAAAAAATTCAAGCATTTTCTTGCTAAAGGCGGTTGTTGGATTTTTACATAAGACGGTAAGAAGAATTAAGTTAATATTTTCAAGAAATTTCTAAAGGCCAAGTGTGGACCAGCACAAGAGTACAAAACCCAAAGGAGTCACAAATCCAAAGAAAATTGAAGCCCATTTAGAAGCTCTTCTCCACAAAACTCACCTAGTACTCACAAGAAAGACTGAGGGCCCAGCAGGGCAAGAGTGAAGAAAGTTTCTCTCATTGTATAGTCTGGAAGATGCCATAGGAAAGGTAAGAAGTCTCACTAAGATTCCTCTATTATATTCCCATTATGGAAGAAAAGCTTTAAGCCACTTGGGGAAGGGCAGCAGATTTTGTCACCCCCCAGACTACAGATAAAGACATTAAGTGAGTGAATAAAACAAAACAAAAACTTCCACCTCTGGGGAAGGGGCAAAAGAAGTCTTGGGGTCATACCACTGGGGGAGGGCAGGATTATTGAGAAGACCCTAACCCTAAGACATAGGGACATAATACCTGCCTAAAACAGGCTGCTCCCTAACAGCACAAAACAGAAACTTAAAACACAACCACACCACATTAGCAAACACCAAGTAATAAATACAGAGCAGGTTCCTTCTGGGAAAGGGACAAAGCCTAAAAAGAGAGACCTTTCTGAGGCACAGACAAAAAGAGGAGACTCAAAGTTGAAGATGGAGAAGATTTTGACAAAACTCTGTAGAAAACAAGCCCCTATCCCAAACACAATGTAATAATAGAAACTTTTGAAGCTTATACAGCACTGAGATTAACCAACAGCAAAGCCCAAACCCAGATCAAATTCTGATTAAATTGACTCAACCTTTCTCCCAGCTTTAGAAAAGGCTAACCTATTTCCAGACAGAAATACTATTTACATTCCCTACCTATGATGTTTGATTTTGAATCAAAAATTACAAGACAAGCAACAAAAACAGAAAGGAAAAATACACTGTCAACAGACAAAGCAATCAAAAAAGCCAAACTCAGAGATGACTCAGATGTTGGAACTATCAGACAGGAAATTTAAAATAACTATAATTGGGCGCATGGGTGGCTCAGTTGGTTAAATGACTGCCTTCGGCTCACGTCATGATTCTGGAGTCCCATGGATCGAGTCCCGCCTGACTCCCTGCTCAGCAGGGAGCCTGCTTCTCCCTTTGACCCTCCCACCACCTCGTGCTATCTCTCTCTCATCCTCTCTCTCAAATAAATAAATAAAATCTTTAAAAAAAAAAACCCTAGAATTAATATTTTAAAAGCCATAATAAGAAAAGGGGGAAACATGCATAAACTCATACAGAATTTCAGCAAAGAAGACTGAAATTATTTTTTAAAAGTCAAATCAAAATGCTAGAAATAAAAAATATGGTAACAGAGATGAAGAATGTTTTCAGTGGACTTATCATCAGATCTGATACAAAGAAAATATTAGTAAACTTGAAGAATATATGACATTAGATTGTGCTACCTATACTGAAATATAAAAAGGTAAAAAAGAGTGAAGGAAAAAGAACACTCAAGAGCTGTGGGATGATATCAAATGGTCTAATATTTGTATAACTGAGATGAGCAAAATAGAATGTATTAGAAGCAATATTTGAAGAGATGAAAGCCAAGAATTTTCCAGAAGTAATGAAACTCACTAAATCACAGACATAAAAAGGTCAGAGAACACCAAGAAAAATGAATACCAGAACACACACACACGCACGCACACACACACACACACCTAATACAGCTGCTGGAAACCACAGATAAACACAAAATCTTGAGGGTATCCAGTAGAAAAAAGACACATTACACGCAGAGGAACAAAAGAATTATAGCATACTTCTCATATGAGAACTATGCAAGCCATAAGACAGTGAAATGGCAACCTTAAAGTGCTGGGAAAAAAATAAGTGTCAACTCAGAATTCCATACCTTGCTGAAATAGATTCAAAAATAAATATTTTTCAGACAAACAACTAAGATAATTCAGTAGCAGCATATATGCACAAGCTAAAGAGCTTCAAACAGCATAAATGAGGTAAATATAAAATTCTTTTTTCCTTATTTTAATTATTTAGAGAGACAACCAACCATCTAAAGCAAAACAGCATCAATGTATTGAGTACTTATTACATGTATAAAAGTAAAGTATATCACAATAAAACAAAGGACATGAAGGAGGAATTGGGAATACACTGTTGTAGCATCACCAAACTATGAGTAAAGCAGTAAAATATTATTTCAAGACAGACTGCCATTAAGGATATATATCATAAATCCTAGGATGACCACTAAACATTTTTAAAAAGAGATATACATTTTTTAAAAAATTTAAAAAAAGAGATATAAATAATGAGCCCAGAGTAGAGGTGAAATGGAATCTTAAAAATATTCAGTTCAAAAGAAGACATGAAAAAAATAGGATAAAAGAGACAAAGAATAGATGAAACAGATAAGAAATAATCTAATAAGATGACAGATTTTAGTTCAACAATATCAATAATTACATCAAATATAAAGTTAAGACCAATTAACAGTGAAAATTTGTCAGATTGGATTTTAAAAAAATAAAACCCAATTTTATGCCATGTACAAGAATCCCACTATAAATATAAAGACAAATTTAAAGTTAATGATTAGGGGCACCTTAGTGGCTCAGTCGGGTAAGCATCTGCCTTCAGCTCAGGTCATAATCTTGAGGTCCTGGGATGGAGCCCCATGTCAGACTCCCTGCTCAGAGGGGAGTCTGCTTCCTCCCTCTCCCTTTGCGCCTCCCCCACCACTTGTGCTCTCTCTCTCTCTCTCTCTCAAATAAATAAAATATTTAAAAATTTTTTAAAAAATAAAGTTAATAATAGAAAAGACTATATCATGCCAACACTAATCAAAAGAAAGCTGGAGTAGCCATACTAATATCAAAATAGACTTTAGGGATAAAAAAGGTATATAACACAATGAGCAAGAGGTCAATTCATCAAGGAGACACATACTTCTAAAATGTGTATGGAATTAACAATAGGGCTTCAAACTACATGAAGCAAAAACCAATAGAACTGGAAAAGAGAAATCAAATCCACAAGAAGAATTAGAGACTGCAATACTTTTCTCTCAGTAATCAACAGAACAAAATCAGTTGGCAAAATTAGTAGATAAAATAAGTACATAAAAAATCTGAAAAAATAGCCTCAAAAAACTTAAAGTAATTTGTAGAACACTGTGCCCAACAACAGCAAAATACAGTCTTTTTCAAGTACACAGGAAATATCCAAGTCAGAACATATTCAGAGTGATAAAACAAACCAATTAATTTTAAAAAACCAAAATTATATAAAATATGTGCTTAGACCATAACTGGATTAAACTAGAAATTGGTTACACAAAGTCATCTAAAATATTCCTAATATTTGGAATGTAACTAACATACTTTTAAATAAACCATGCATCAAAGAGGGAGTCAAAGGGAAACTAGATGTTTTTAATAGAATGACAACATATTAACATATTAATAATTTCTGGTTGCAGATAAAAGTCAATGGTATTTTTATATACTAGCAAGCAGCAGTTTCAAATTGAAAGTTATAAAAGTACTATTTACAATAGAATCCAAAAAAAGGAAATACTTAGGTATAAATCTAACAAAATATGTATGAGACCTTTATGCTGGAAACTACAAAATAAAACACATAGACAAAATCCAAGCACTAAATAAAGCAATATACCATGTTCATGAATTGAAAAACAAAAGTTATTAACATGTCATTCTTTTTTTTAATTTTTATTAACATATAACGTATTATTTGTTTCAGGGGTACAGGTCTGTGATTCATCAGTCTTGCACTCACCATAGTACATACCCTCCCCAATGTCCATCACCCAGCCACCCCATCCCTCCCACCCCCCTCCACTCCAGCAACCCTCAGTTTGTTTCCTGAGATTAAGAGTCTCTTATGGTTTGTCTCCCTCTCTGGTTTTGTCGTTTCCTTTTTCTCTCCCTTCCCTTATGATCCTCTGTCTTGTTTCCAAATTGATCTATGGATTCAACATAATTCCAATCAAATTCCCAGCATAATTTTTTAAATTTTTTATTGTTATGTTAATCCCCATACATTACATCATTAGTTTTAGATGTAGTGTTCCATGATTCATTGTTTGTGCATAACACCCAGTGCTCCATGCAGAACGTGCCCTCTTTAATACCCATCACCAGGCTAACCGATCCTGCCCCCCCTCCCCTCTGGAACCCTCAGTTTGTTTCTCAGAGTCCATCATCTCTCATGGTTCGTCTACCCCTCCAATTTCCCCCCCTTCATTCCTCCCCTCCTGCTATCTTCTTCTTTTTTTTTTCTTAACATATATTACATTATTTGTTTCATAGGTACAGATCTGAGATTCAACAGTCTTGCACAATTCACAGCGCTCACCATAGCATATACCCTCCCCAGTGTTTATCACGCAGTCAGCCCATCCC
>NC_138377.1:34249582-34258888 GCF_054177405.1 Leptonychotes weddellii | reverse complement strand
TATTCCAAAAATTATATGGAAAAGCAAATAAACCAGAATAGTCAAACAATTTTTTTAATAATAAAGTTGGAGGGCTCACACTACCTGATTTCAAGACCTATTATACAGCTATAGGAATCAAGACAGTGTGATACTGGAGAAAGAATACAAATGTAGATTAATGGGAAAATAAAGAGTCTAGCAATAGACACACATATATAGATAATATATTTCTGACAAAGATACCAAAGCACATAATGAAGAAAGGGTAGTCATTTCTACAAATGAGGTAAGAATGATTAAACATCTATATTGAGGGTGGAAGGGAAACACCTCCATCCATACCTTATATCATATAAAAAATCACCTCAAAATGGATCAAAATGGATAGCCCTAAATGTAAAACCCATAACTCTAAAATTTCTAGAATAAAACAAGAAAAAATCTTTGTGACTCCAGGCTACATGAATATTTCTTAGATATGATAACAAAAGCACAATTCATTTTAAAAAATTGATGAGTCAGGTCTCATGTAATTAAGAAACCCTGTTTTTTGAGGGACACTGTTAAAAGAATAAAAAGTCAAGCCACAAAACTGGAAGAAAATATTTGTAAATCATAGACCAATAGAAAAGACCACAGAAAAGTAACTCATACTCAGAATATAAACATAACTTTCAAATCTCAAAATTAAAAAAGCAATTCAATAAAAGTGGACAAAAGATTTGAAGACTTTACTAAAGAAGCTACACAGATGATAGGTAACTACATGAAAAGATGCTCAATGCCATTAGTTATTAGGGAAATGCAAATTAAAATCAAAATGATATGTTAAAACCTAGGAAAGGCCTGAGATTTTATCTTACTTGCACAGCAACAAGTTAGCCTGCTACTGTTTTATGGTTGTTGGCAGAAGATGCAAGACTTCTCGTCAGAGACAAAGGACAGTTTATTCCAGCGCAACATACAACATGAACACCACATTCACGTCAGTCCCCCACTGTCCAAGTACTATAGGGGCGATGCAGAGACAGGCGCAGATAGATGCTGTGCATGCAGTGGGTTTATGTCACAGCCAAGGAACACCAACCTTGCAAAATCTCTATCATTTGCAAGCAAATCTGCCTAAGCTTCACCCTGAAGAGAGACATTATCTTTATTAGACTGAGAAGCAAACAAATCTTCTCTCTACTCTGAAGAGAGACACTATCTCTATCTTCCAAGGTTCTTTGTCATACAAACATCCTTGAAAAGATAGTCCAAAATAAAAGGCTGTTTGTGGCTTTGCTCATAGGACATGCAAAAATGCAAAAGACCAATGGAGAGTTATCTCCCAACATGAGCTATCACTACATACCTATGAGAATGGCTAAAAAAAAGGTTTTTTTTATAATAACATTACTGCAAAGTGCTGGTGAGGATATCAGTGACTAGAAATCTCATGCATTACTTTGGGGAATGCAAAATGGTACTTCAGAAAACAGTAGAATTTTTTTTATAAAATTGAACCTATACCTCCCATATGAACCAACAATCCCACTCCTAGGTATTTACCTAGTTGAAGTGAAAACTTACATTTGCACCAAAGCCTGTTTTGCAAATGTTTATAGCAGCTTTATTTACATTGCTAAAAACTGGAAACAACCCAAATATTCCTCAACTGATGAATGGATCAACAAACTATGGTGCATTCATGCAATGGAATACTACTCAGCAATTTAAAAAAAAAAACAAACAAAAAACAGTGAACTATTGAAACACACAGCAACATGGATGGATCTTAAATGCATTACTCTAAGTGCATTATAAGAGAAGTCAGACTCAAAAGGCTACCATCTGCATATTTCCATTTATAAAGCATTCTGGAAAAGACAAAATGATAGAGAGAAAATATACCAGCAATTGGAGGAGCTGGAAGTAGAGAAGAGAAATGAGTACAAAGGGAATTGGGGGAATTTTTTGAGGTGATGGAACTGTTTATACCTTGATTATGGCAGTGGTTACAAGACTGTGTGTTAAAACTCACAGAACTGTATGCTAACAAGAATGAATTTTGCCATATGTAAATTATACCTTGAAAAGGGGGAGAAAAAAAAGAGAAAGAATATGTATAAACTCTAGAATCAGACTCCCTGAGCTGTGCCTCTTTCTAAATATGGATCTTGCATATATTCTCAAACATTCTAAGCATCAGTCTTCTTAACTGTGAAGTGAGAAGGATAATATCTGCCTCTTAGAGTTGTTAGCTTTCTTTGTTGCTGTTCTATCATTAATTATTATTTGGTGTCCTGTTATATACCTAACACTGTGCTTGATGTTAAGGATACAAAAATTAATCTATGGTGTGGCCCCTGCCTTCCAAGAGGCTACAATCTAGTGAATAAACATCCCCGAATAAACAAATGAACACAATTGTTTTACTGCCATTAGATTACAACAACTTAAAAACTTTTAAAAACCCAATGTTAAGCAACTATTAAACCAAATTCATGTTAATAATTTTAAATGTAGTTCAACTTTAGAAAGACTTTTTTAAATAATAATAGAAATTTCAAGTCAAATCTAAGAAATCCTATTGGTTGCCCAGATATTTCTAGAAATATCTCCACAGATAATTTTTAAAGACTTGAAATTGAATTTATTTATAGGCTTATCAGATTCAGAAAGAATATCAGCCTACCCTGTTTTTACCAATTTATTTTAGCATTTCAACATTAAATAAGAGTATCAAAAAAGTACTATAAAAAGAAAATGAAATCATGCTTCCTCATTTGCTAAGGCTTCATGTATCTGGATAAAATGTTTCCCTAAAAAGATAAAGCTAAGAGGAATTACTGAAAATGGATGAAGATGCTGTGAAGTATTCTAGAAAATTCTGCTCCCTCCAAAAAGAAAAGAATTAATGACTTCAACTTTATGTCACATAAAAGATCCAATAATCTTGGTGAGAGATGCATTACAGCCACATGTCACATATACACACCCAACACCTTTCTTGGCCTATCAGCCACCTCTGTCCCCTCAACCAAGTGGAATGTCCTTAGTTCAGGCTTGAGCATTAGAATCCTGAAAAATTCATGCCAAGACATAATACAGCTATTACAGAGTTAATTACATTTCACTATATTCAAGGTATCTGACAGGATAAAGCTCTAAAGACAGTTTGTTTTAAATGTGTCCTTTCCACTCAAGGCTTAAAGAAAATCAAGCTATTCTTATTTCAAAGATTTCCTATCTACTGTCATCTCATATCACGTCTCAGTGAAACACTGTGAAAAGTGTTCTTGGAGTGTTATCAACTAAAAATTTTGCAACAAGTATGGCTTTTTGCACAGGATTTCACACTGAATAATATAGTAACATCTAGAGATTCCTAACCTAGTGAAAAAAAAGAAAACATTTTAAAAGATATTTTAAAAAGCATGACATATGCACAAGGGCTTCTCAAACAGAACCTACAGACGTGTTTTCACCATTTTACTTGCTCTGAACAATTGTTCTGAAATATGGAGGCCACAAATACAGATCTCCCAAAGTTTTATATGTTGAAAATATTCCTGAGTACATCTCTCAATAAGAAGCCAGCATGTGGAAAGGTATAGGAGAGGAAAAAATAAACTTCATATGATAACTAAAGTAAAAAAAATATAATTAGGAGATATGTCCCTGGAAGAACCCAGAGAAAATGATCACTGGCTACCTTACCTTGCTTTTTTCCATTAACATTTTCTAAAATACCAGAGAGCTGGCTGTGTTGAAGGTCAGTCCTTTGCTTTTCAAGGTGGTGTTCTTCCTCAGCAATAGAAGAAAGCACATGTGGTGGCTTTTGGTCATCAAGGGTCTGATTGGGCCACTGGGACATTATGGAACATGAGTCCTTTGCATGTTGGCTAAGTCTGGGGCTCGAACTTTGGGCAGAGTCCTGCAAATCCCTATTACAACAGGAGAAATGATCCACTTCAAGAAACAAGGGATTTGCATCCTCTTGACGCCAATCATTGCCTTGTTCTTCATCTTCAAAGTAAGTTTCCTGAATCTGAATATCATCTAAGTCCTGGTCTAGCTTTTCACTCAATTTAGAGTCTTGTTTGCTTAAGTTAACCAGCGAAGCAGATAGCGTATCTCCTGCTTGCTGGAGAGCTTCATAAACCCGAGATATCCAGGAAGAGAGAGGCTGGAAGAAGTTCTGAGCATCCTGAAATGCCATGGCCAAAACCATAGCCAGCTATCTGATGTCTACAAGTCCACTTGTTCAGCAGCTTCAGTACTCTGGACTTAATGTGAACTACAGAATAAGCATGATGACAAATTAAATTGGAGGTCCCTTAATGGCTGTGAATAGTTCGCTCTCAAAACTTCTCAGCTGAAACAGAGGAAAGAAATACTTACACCTATTACAGTAACAACTCAGTAACAACTCAGATCCATTATCAGATACCTATAATCAATGTCAAACAACATTCAGGGACAAAAAGAGATCATCACTGAAATCTGAAAGTAGCTAAATAAAAATTACTGTGAAAGTCTAAATGTAGATTACTTCAATGCCTATTCACCTGCTCAGGCATGTGCAAAACTTCCATCGGCAGTAATGGGCTCTATTCATGTGGACTGAGAGAAGTCTATCCCCATAGACCATACTTAACAGTGTGAAAAGGATAAATGAATCTTCATTAAGAAGCAGTTGGATATGACATTTCAAAATACAAGAAAGGTTGGATGCTTCATCTACAAACCTGCAGATCCCAGCGAGCAGGCTAATAACCATCTCTGCTTCATGACACAAAAGATTTATCCTTTCAAAGGAAATGTGTGCCTGGAATTAAAAAGCTTTTAACAGATCTTAAAGTAAGATTTTATATTTTTATGCAATTTCTACAAATCATATCTATTCTTGGGGACCAAAGAACCACTGAAAAACAGAGCGGCAAGTGGAGTATGCAGCTTACTGGAGAATTGAATCTAGCATCTTGTTGCCTTTATTTGTGTTCTAACTTCCCGAAGACAACCCTCCACAACCCAGAAGACTCCTGAGAGACCCTCCTGCCCCCAAGATTCACAACCTGAAGGAGGCAGCTATAGGACATTGACAGAGCAACAGGGCACAAAGATTCTAGAGCTGAACATCTGTACTTTTATACATATACATGTATACAAACATTACACATATATACATTTGCATGTGTATGTGTATTGTGTGTGTGTGTGTGTGTGTATATATATATATATATATAATATATATCTTATTGCCCTTACAATGCTCATCAACAGCTCAGGATAAATGCTATAAATGACCACAGAGCCTAAATTCACTGCTTGCACTTAATTACCCCATCCCTTTATTGCAATAGCTTCCTTCTGAGTCAGTCTACCAACACTCCTATATGTTTTAGCCTTCTTGTCCTCCAGCTACTGCAATTGATAGGATTGCCTACATTTTCCTGAAAATGTCTTCTTAGCTTTCTGGGGGGGGGGGGGCTTTTGTAATAGCCATTCATATATACATTGATTCATCAATAAACAAATATTGATAAGTACCTATTAAGTGCTGGGCACAATGCCAAGTGTGAGGTAACCCTGAGGTCTGTCCCCACGGTGCCCATATTCCAATTAAAGGGAAACTGAGCTTTCTGCATTTTCCCTTTATGCTAAATAATTCATGTGTTTGTCTTTCAGGCTCTTCCTTGTCTTCCCATCAACTACATACATGCAACCACGCATTGTCCTATGGTTACTCCTCCTGCCCCTTAATACTCATCAGCTGGGAGAGCTGACCCATCCATAAGTCTCAACACTTTTTTTTAACTCCAAAATATATATCTCCAGCCCATAGTTCAATCCCTTTATACCGGCTTAGATCTCTGGTTATCTAAGCTAGTGGTTCACAGAATTTGTATGAGAATCACCTGGTAAGCTAATAAAAAAACAGAGGTTCAGGTGGGTTGAAGGAATAGGCCCTATATCTTTTTATTTTTGTCAAGTTCCTCAGATGATTCTGACACACCAAAATTTGAGAAATGCTGATCTAAGGAAAGAGCTACACTTGGGTGTCTCACCAAAATCTCAAATTCATCACATCACTTTTATTACTACAAGTGTTCAACACTCCACACTCACAATTGTGATTTTTTCTCTTCAACCTTGCCCCCTTCTATTCCTTCCATTCCAAGTTCTGCTACTTTTAGGTCTATGCAGTCTCTTCTGTTGTGTTTTGTACAGTGATCACCTTTCCGGCACTCTAATTTCCCCAGAAATTACATACCTAGCTGGTTCCCATCTCAAGTCTTCCCCAGCCTCAATCCATCCTTCTAGGTTTGCTCACCATAACCTGATCTTCTAGTAGGTTTATTGCCTGTCTCCTCCCCTAGAATAGACATTTCTGGAAGGCAGGGATTGCATGTTTTATTCTCTAGTTTATCCACAGTGCCTAGAAGTGTGCTAAGTATGTAGTCAATTCTCAATAAATGAAGTAATGAGTGCTATTTAATATTGTGCATAGAATAGTGTCTAGCATATAATATATACTCAAATTTGCTAAATTTATGAATAGACCTCAGAATTGTTAAAAACACCTTAACATTACTATATAAATCCCCTGCTTGGTAGTATTAAAGGGTTCTCTCAGCATTTCTTCCACTCCATTTCACCACCCACAGATTTTTTGTTTGTTTCTCCACAAATACTGTGACTAAATTGTGCTTCAGAGGATCGTGGACCTAGAAAGTTCCCTGAGAAATCATTGGGTTTAGCTTCTACCACTGTCCTTTTGGTACTTGAAACTTTTTAAGACAGAAATATCTGTCTTAAAATATCTGTCAGAAATATCTTCCTTAATAATCCTTTCTATTGTTTTATTACACAGAGAAAACTTTGTTTCCATATTCAATCTAAGACCCTTTAATTTAAGCCAGCTTTTTCTTATCCAAACTTTGAACTAGTAACAGCTCATGTTCTTGGTCTCATATCTCTTTCTTCTGTAATCTCTGTCCATCAAAGCCTATGGCAATTTTTCGAAAAAAATGAAGCTTATATCACTCCCCTAGTTTAAAAAGAAAATCAAAAAAGAACCCGCACTATGGTTTTCCTATTACTTATACTGCAGAATTTGAGCACTGGCAGTCTATCTGTCAAAATCACCATTCACTTACATTTACTGACACAGTTTTTAAAAAATTAATTTTGATGCCTCCAGTTGACTACAGTCCTCACCTCTCTCTGTTATATGTACCCACTTGCTTCATTCATTTCTGTGTAGCCTGCCTGACCCCTGGAAGCATCTGAATTTCCAAGCCCTACATTATATGATAAAGTTCACATTCTCTACCATGGCATACAAGAGGAGAGATGCTCAAAAATGTACAATCAGCATTGCCTGACTGACCTCAGTGCTGGAGGGGGCCTAGAGGCCTCCTGCAAGTTGCCAACTCTTTAACTGCTGAAATCACTGGGTGTGAGGACTTCTGGGAGGTACAACAGGACCGTAGAGGGGAGAGGGTCTCAGATCAGTGGCTGTTTATCAACCAGTTTGGAACTATATCAACATTTTCACAACTCACAGAGCCTTGTCCTGACAGAATGTCTCGCTCTGTATGAGATGTTCCCAATAACACTGCCCCACAGTGACAACTTGGCCCTTCTTCACCACCCCTCATTGTAAAGTCCTCTGTGCCTGTCACACTCACTAACACACTAAGCATTTTTCATAGCAAATGTGCTCGTCCCTGACTTCTGTTTGCTCTGCCCAGATGCCTTCTCTGCCTACCCTGCCTGGTAGATACTTAACAGTTCTTTTTTTAATTTTATTTTATTATCTTATGTTAGTCACCATACATTATATCATTAGTTTTTTATGTAGTGTTCCATGATTCATTGTTTGCATATAACACCCAGTGCTCCATTCAATATGTGCCCTACTTAATACCCATCACCTGGCTAACCCACCCCCCAACCCCCTCCCCTCTAAAACCCTCATAAAATACTCATGAAAGAAATTGAGGAAGACACGAAGTATCTTTGTTTCTCAGAGTCCATAGTCTCTCATGGTTCGTGTCCCCCCCCCGATTCCCCCGCCTTCATTTTTCCCTTCCTACTATCTTTTTTTTTTTTTAAACATACAATGTATTATTTCTTTCAGAGGTACAGGTCTGTGATTCATCAGTCTTAACACAGTTCACAGCGCTCACCATAGCACATACCCTCCCCAATGTCTATCACCCAGCCACCCCATCTCCCCCACCATCCACTACTCCAGCAACACACAGTTTGTTTCCTGAGATTAAGAATTCTTCATATCAGTGAGATCATATGATACTTGACTTTCTCTGATTGACTTACTTCGCTTAACATGACCCCCTAGTTCCATCCACATCACTGAAAATGGCAAGATTTCGTTTTTTTGATGGCTGCATAATATTCCAGTGTGTGTGTGTGTGTGTGTGTGTGTGTGTACATCTTCTTTATGCATTCATCTGTTGATGGACATCTTGGTTCTTTCCATAGTTTGGCTACTGGGGACATTGCTGCTATAAACATTGGGGTGCACATACCCCTTTGGATCACTACATTTGTATCTTTGGGGTAAATACCCAGTAGTGCAATTGCTGAGTCATAGGGTAGCTCTATTTTCAACTTGTTGAGGAACCTCTGGTTTTCCAGAGTGGCTGCACCAGCTTGCATTCCCACCAACAGTGTAGGAGGGCTCCCCTTTCTCCGCATCCTCACCAACATCTGTCATTTCCTGACTTGTTAATTTTAGCCATTCTGACTGGTGTGAGGTGGTATCTCGTTGAGGCTTTGATTTGGATTTCCCTGATGCCGAGTGATTTTGAGCACTTTTTGATGTGTCTGTTGGCCATTTGGATGTCTTCTTTGGAAAAATGTCTGTCCATGTCTTCTGCCCATTTCTTGATTGGATTCTTTGTTCTCTGGGTGTTGAGTTTGATGAGTTCTTTATAGATTTTGGATACTAGCCCTTTATCTGATATGTCATTTGCAAAAATCTTCTCCCATTCTGTTGGTTGTCTTTCGGTTTTATTGACTGATTCCTTTGCTGTGCAAAAGCTTTTTATCTTGATGAAGTCCCCATAGTTCATTTTTGCCCTTGCTTCCCTTGCCTTTGGCGATGTTTCTAGGAAGAAGTTGCTGTGGCTGAGGTTGAGAGGTTGCTGCCTGTGTTCTCCTCTAGGATTCTGATGGATTCCTGTCTCACATTTAGGTCTTTCATCCATTTGGAGTCTATTTTTGTGTGTGGTGTAAGGAAATGGTCCAGTTTCATTCTTCTCATGTGGCTGTCCAATTTTCCCGACACCATTTGTTGAAGAGACGTCT
>NC_138377.1:34203303-34249082 GCF_054177405.1 Leptonychotes weddellii | reverse complement strand
GAAAAATATGGGCAACTACTATGAAGGGATAGAATATGACTCTTCCAGAAAGTGGTCGCTTTTCTGTTCAGAGAGTTGTTGCTATTCCTTTCTTCGATCTCCTGTTGAGTTTGTAGGTGTTCAGAATGGTTTGATCCCTCTCCAGCTGAATTCCTGAGAGGAGACGAAATCCAGGTCCTCTACTCCTCCGCCATCTTGCTCCGCACATGCAGTTTTATTTATAATCTCATGAGGAGCAATAGGCCAGTTATGCTGCAGCCTGCCTGTGTGTATTCATTCCCACAGGGGTTACTGCTCTTCTCTTCTCACAGAGGAAGCAACCTCCTGGCAGATTTCAGGGTGGAAGAGGCAGAGCACCTTAACTCACTCTGAAAAGTAAACTAGGTATGGCTCTAGTGTCCTCACGCAATAACGTTTGATGATATGCACATTAGCTAAAAACATAGGTTCTGTGTGCAAGTCCCATTTTGTTACTTTGCTAACTTTGTTGCTTAGGGCAAGTTACTTAACTTTCTGTACCTCTGTTTTCTATCTCTATGATGGGAATAATAATGATCCTTACTTCATGGTGTTGCTGTGATGGTTAAATGGGATAATATATGGAAAGTCCCAAGAAGGTGTCTGGAATGTAGTATATGTTTAGTGAAATGGAAATCTTTCCTCTGTGGATGATCAGTGACTCACTGGGGAAAAAAAAAACCTCAGGGATCATATAATGGTAAATTAATGAATTCTAAAAAAATTAATGAATTTCAATTATTGATTTTATAGATGAGGAAATATCCACTCACTCAATTTGAGACTGATGACTATGACTACTTACATTTAAAAATCTGACCTCATAATATAAATGGAATGGAATCTCAGACTTAGAACGCCAATGAATTGCTCATCCAAATAACCCTCCCATGCATATATCCCCCTAACTCCTTCCCAGGTGCTTAGCTGATCCCTTGCTCTAATGGTGAAGGGAGTTTAATTTTGCTCCATTGGTCTCTGGGTCTCTCTCATATGTGATGGTCTGTCCCACAACAGGTGCTTTGCACAGTATGTTGGGACATGGGAAGACTGCCTCTTGTGATGGTTTTTAGTATTAGCAGAGCATCTAGTGTCCTTTTTTTTTTTTCAATAACTTAAAGAAATCTAATTTTATTTTATTATGTTATGTTAATCACCATACATTGCATCATTAGTTTTTGATGTAGTGTTCCATGATTCATTGTTTGCGTATAATACCCAGTGCTCCATGCAGTACGTGCCCTCCTTAATACCCATCACCAGGCTAACCCATCCGCCCACCTCCCTCCCCTCTGGAACCCTCAGTTTGTTTCTCAGAGTCCATAGTCTCTCATGGTTCATCTCCCCCTCCGATCTAGTGTCTTTTGACACAGCTTTTCAAGTCTTACTGGTGCTGGTCACAGCCAACAGAATTGAGTGAGCTGACAGTGATGTGCTCTTGTATTCTTGGATCAGCTGCTTCATAAAAGAGCAACACAGATCCAGTGTTGACATTAGGAAGTTGGAGTCAGAAAACTTAGATCTAGAGAAGACCTGGGAAAGGATCCAGACATTAGAAATGATCCAGACAGGTTAAGAGATTTGACCACAGGGACTGAGCTGGTTGATGTGAGCATACAGAAGGGTTCTTTCCACTGCCTCTCTCTGGTTCTTCAGAATAATAATTAGAAACATGGCCTCTAGAGACAGGCTACCTTGATTCAAATCTCAGTTCTACCCTTTATTGGGAGTATAATCTTCAGCTAGTTGTAGACTTTTCTTTTTCTCGATTTTCTCACTTGGAAAATGAGAGCAATAATGGGTGTTTCATGTGGATTAAATGAGATAATATGTGTAAGGCACTTAGGACAGTTCCTGGCACATAAACAAACAAACAAATAAGTGATTATTATTATTACTAATCTTCTAAACAAACTCAGGAATATCAACTCTTAAATAAGACAGAGAATAGATGTTTTGACCAGGCTGGTATTTAAAGTATTTTCTCTCACTTAAAAAGTGTTTTTATAATTTTTTCTTAGCTTCTGATTCAGATGTGATCTTCAGGACCCATCTGTGAATTAATAGCCATACTCTTCCCAAGAATTACTGTATGAGTTTTGGATGGAAGGAACAAATTTCTAAAAAATAATTTCCCATTGGGGCTTCAGGGTGGCTCAGTCAGTTAAGTGCCTGACTCTTGATTTTGGCTCAGGTTGTGATCTCAGGGTCGTGAGATAGAGCCCTCTGTCTGGCTCCATGCTGGGTGTGGAACGTGCTTAAGATTCTCTCTCTCTCTCTCCCCCTCTCTCCCAACCCCCTCCCAACTCTCTCTCTCTGTCTGAAAAAAAAAACAAAAAACATTATTTATAATTTCCAGTTTACTTTCAGCAAATATTTACAGAGTAGCCTGCCATATGCCTGGCATGGAGATAGGGCCTGAAGGGATGGGAAGGTGGGCGATCCGTTGTGCCCCTTACTCTCCTGAAGTGTACAGGTTAGGTGGAATGGTTGGGAATTAAATAGGTAAATCTGTCACAAGGCTGGAGGGAACACTGATAGGGCAGGGCTGACAGCTATTTTACAGCTCATGGAAGAAGCCCTGAACCTGATTTAAGGGGTCAGTGAAAAGCTTTCTAGAAGTGATGCCTATACTGAGTCCTGATGATGAGCTAGATTCTTGACTAGTCCAGACAGGGGTTGGGGGAAAATATTCCGGGCACAGGGAACCCTGGGTGAGTGTGTGTGGGTGGGGAGGGTGGGGGGTGCTCAGTCTTGGGAGAAAACACTGGATCTTCACCAGTTTCTTCAAGATTTAACAAGCATTTGTTAAGCACTTACTATGCAACAGGCATTGTTTTACATAATGGAGAGACATCAGGTACCAAAACAAATGATGTCTTTATTTTCATGGACGTCATGGGGGGAGAAGAGAGGAATAGAAGTGTTTTGAAGAAAATTGCTAAAGGTGGGACAATGAGGCCGAGTTTAGAATGAAGTGACAGTGGAGCTGACACCTCAGTGGTGAGAGGAGCTAGCCAGGAAAACACCAGGGGCAGGAGGGTTCCAGGCAGAAGAACAACAAAGACAAAAAACTCAAAGGGAAGAACCATCTTGGCTAGTTGGAGAAACTGAAAGGACCAGTGAGCTGATATGGGGAAAGTGGTACAAATAATTCAAAGGGTGTTTGGGTTGGGTTGTTGGTGCTGAGAAAGACATCAGAACATTATAATAAAAACTAGTTTTGTTTTGTATAAATTGCATACACTACTGTGGGTGTCTCTTCAAAACTAGGATACTATTGGAAGTTCTCAGTTGCAAGTATGTCTTCTCTGGAGTGGGGCTTGGCTCTTTGTGTTTTAATAAGAGATGAGGCTAAGAGCATATTTTCTGTCATCATTGTCAAATGTCCTGTTCCCAGTTACAAGCACATGTCAGCAACGCAACAAATCAGCAGGGCTGCCGTGCTCAACAAAAGGTCTTATTATGTCAACTAGGGGTGTCCTGATGGTTCCTCCTGGGTTCCGGCCATGTATTTCTACTTGCCCACATAAGCTTTATTTTCCTGTGTTATTTCTTTGGACTCAAATTTGTGTTTCAAAAAATGCTTTAAAACCTTTCTGTCTGGTTTGGGCCTGCTTTATCCAGACTAATCATTCATGTTCTTCCATGTTCTTCTATTTCTCTGGATTATTGATCTCTGAATTCTTGTGAGCCCCACATGAGACTCACGGCTCTTGTTTGCTCCCAGTTAACAGGTTTGGAGATGATGAAGAGCCATGCCCATCTTCTGACAGTGATGAAGAGGTGATCAAACAATTTGAGATTTCTGTGTCCCGGTCCCAGAGTTTCCATTCAGAAGCATCTGAAAAAGGAAAGCAGGTGGGATTGGAACAAAAATCAAAATTCAGCCACCTGCTCTCTACCCACGAGGAGGATAACACAGAAGTGTCTGCCTGTGAAGGTATTCTTTGCATGAAACACTTTCTTTATCTAGAACAGGGAAGGACAATGGTAAGAACACCTTTGAGTCAATCACTATACTTGTATCTAGGGTCCAGAGAGGAAAAGAAAATGGGGCAAGACCTAGAGGCTGGAACAGAGTAAAGGGGTTCTTTCAAACCTCGCAGAGGGGATGTCATGCAGGGAACTGGGAGAAGGAATGGATAAGAAGTGCCAAAACCTTGACCCCTGATTTGTGGGACTCCTTCCTTCCTTAGAGGTTATCATTTGGTATATTTTGAACACTAATGGTTAGAACTAGCATGGTATTTATTAAGCTTTATAAAATCTTAATCTCTTCTGATAAATATAAACATTTCACATAACTTGTTTGCTGACATTGAGATTCTGTGCCTTTTCTCTCATTTGGAGTCAGAGTCTATTTTCTAGTTATCTATATAGCCTCAGACAATTTTTGAAATCTTTCTTTTAGTAGTTCGTATTATTAAAGCCACAGGTATGTTTTATCTTTTAAATAAAAACATGTATTACAGTAATGTTGAATAACCTTTTCCAAACGGCACACACCCTGCACATCTGCCCTCATTCCCTGTAGTTTCTGTCGTCCCCCACCTCCCCGCCTCCATCCCCTGCCCCACAGGAGAATTGCTTGCTGAGCAAGAGCAGCGTCTTCTGCCATTCTCCAGCGTCTTCAGACTGAGCACCTTCCACAGTGGGGAGGGGAAATACTCTGAGGTAGAGTAAGCACAGCTTGTGGCTTGTTATGGTAGGTTGGCCTTGTGAAGAATCCTCCCTCCACACCACTCACACAAAATAACCTGGCAAAAGAACAGTAAAATATTTCTTAGTGCTTTCCCTAGTGAAGGTCAGGCATTTCTCTGACTCTTTTATGCCCAGAACCCTGAGTAGGCACAGGATATTGAAACAGGGAAGGGTTTGTGAATCGTATTAGGTAGAAAGCTAGAAGAAATGTCACACCGCCTGCTTAAGTGACCTGGTCTAAATGACCTGCGCTCTCTAATCTTATCCTTCTTTCCTTTGGACACATGGTCAGTCAAACCAATGGGGGCGTAGTTGTAGGTCTTCCATACTTTGCAACACTTAGCAATAGAAAGAGAAAAAGGAGATTCCAAGATTGAGAGAAGATAACAGAGAAGAAATGTCTGGTTTGATGAGGTGGATGAGGCAGCCCGAAAAAGAATGAAGTAAAAATTTTAAAAAGGAAAATATACAGAAAGAACCTTATTTATTTGTCAGCAGAAATGTAATAATTTGCTGTCATGTAATTGTACTTATTGATATGGGCCAACATAACGTATTTTATTGCTGTTCCTGTTAGTGCCAGGTGAGTGACCACTGTATTGTATCGGTAGCTACGGACCTCTGTCATTCACTCACCCCTCTCCTGTTCTCTCTTTCGCTGGTGTTCCATCACAGCGCTCCTCCCTCTCCACTGAGAGGGCAAATGTTAGCTAATGAAAGTTAATAGCAGTTGATTCCCTAGGAGCAGCTCACTGCATTCTAAAGCTAATGGCCCCATTTCCCCAAGGCCCAAATGTCTAGTTTCTGATTTATACAAATGGCCCATGTTCCAAGAGTCCTGACAACCATTCTCACCCTCACCGCTTCTGGAATTAGCAATAATTTTATTCATAACTGGCGATTCTGAAAAACTTGACAGAGAGTGACAGGAAAGATCACATTTCTTTCTCTATTGGAGGGAGGAAAAGCACACTGCACTGGATAAATTACCTGTAGATTTTGAAGAAAATCAGCAGGATTTTCATAGGAGGGGATAACTGCATGTTAAATTTTAGGTTATCAAATGCCATGGAAATGTTAATGTAATTTTTATTGCATGATTTTTTGTTCTGTGTAATTTCTTTTTGTTCATCTTTAGATTTGTGAATTTGTTTTCAGCAGTTAAGAATAAGGAAGAGATTAAGCATGCACCCCAGAGAGGAGTTGTGGGTTTTTTGTTTTTTGGTTTTTTTTGCCTGTCCTCC
Organism: Leptonychotes weddellii; assembly: GCF_054177405.1. Taxonomy (NCBI): domain Eukaryota; kingdom Metazoa; phylum Chordata; class Mammalia; order Carnivora; family Phocidae; genus Leptonychotes; species Leptonychotes weddellii. The sequence continues at coordinate 34,243,116 of NC_138377.1, read as the reverse complement.
AACTATTTAGCTTTTTTTCACTCTACCTTAAATATGATTTTCTAAGATAAAATTTAATTGTAGACAATTCTTCCACTTTAAAAATGCTTTCAAAATGTTGGACCAGTGAAAGTAAAGGTCCAAATCCAAGTAAAATCTGAACCATGAATGAGTTATTGGTAGGTTGTCTCATGTTTCATCAAGTAGGACCCTTCATTCTAGATGGAGTGGGGAGGTTGTTAGAACCAAGCAAATGCTATCTTCGTATCCCTGGCAAGTTCTCTCTTGTCTCATTTACCGGACTTAGTGTAGCTGTGCATTAACTGTCATGAAGGGGTTTGTGCTAAGTGATCCGGATTAGAGGCTGCATAGCAGGTCTGTGGGTCTGAAAAGTGGGCTGCAGGATAATCGTCTGCTTATTGGGGCATTTATTTATTTGTTTGTTTATTTAATTGTTTTTGGGCAAAGCCTTATTTTTGCTTGTGAAATATGTAGTTCTTAGGATGTTTCAAAAAAGCTAGACATTACATTCCTGGTGTCATTTAAAACAGCTCAATTATCCCTGGAATCTGTGCTCAGTTTTGTTTGGGATGGTGTATCAATTAGGATTTTATATATATCAAGGTGACATTGGGGTGCCTGGCTGGCTCAGTTGGTAGAGCATGCAACTCTTGATCTCAGGGTCATGAGTTCAAGCCCCATGTTGGGGTAGAGTTTACTTAAATTTTTTTTTTTAAAAAAGGTGATATGAGAGTGGTATATATATCAAGAGATTTATTGCCAGGAATTGGCCTATGCTATTGCTGGAGCTGGCTAAGAAACAGAAATTTAGAGCTCTGAAATCCACAGGTGAAATTTCTTTGTGTCCAAGGATACCTCGGTTCTTCTCTTAAGGCTTTCAATGGACTAATTATGTAGATAATCTCCTTTACTTGAAGTCAACTGCTTAAGGGCTTTAGTCACATCTACAAAATACCTCCACAGTATCTCCTCAATTAGTGTTTGATTGATTAATTGAGGCTTATAGCTTGGCCAAGCTGACACATAAAACTGACCATTGTAGATGGTGGGCAAAAGTATTTGTATTGTGGATGGTGGTAGGAGGGAAGGGTTTGGGAGTGTAAAATAAAGTAACTGGATAATGGGGTTATACCATGTCAAAGTGGGATATGGATTAAAAAGTGCAAAATTTTCTGTTAAAATAAATATGGTGTGACATAATTATGGCCTATAATTTCTAAGAAGCTGGGATACATTTCTCTGACAACAGGCAGTTACATTTCTGTATGTGTTTAAGGTGACACAGTCTTCTTTAACTTATAGGATGGGAAGATTGCTTTATGTAATGGTGACTCCCCTTTCTTTTTCCTCTGCCTCATGACTTGTACCCCAGCTTTGCTTTTCTAATTCATTCCTTGCTTGTCTGTCAAGGAAAATGGTTTGTTACATTAATATAGTTCTTATGTTTTTCAGTTATGAATAGCTTTTCAAGGCTTAATGTAGCTTTTGAAAATTCCCTTATTACTGATCTAGGTATTATCACTGTAGGAGTTAAAGTCATGAGACAATTTTATGGGGGTAATTTCTTGGCAAAGTTAGATTTTGTGCTGAAATCCTGCTGGGTGCTGCACACGTTGATGGATGACCTACTGTTTAATAGGACATTTTAGTGTTCATGTATATGAGGAATGGATGTGCTAATTAGAGCCTTAGAAGACAATTCTGCTTTATGTTGTAGGGTTTTGCATATGGAATATCCCTTGTTCTGTCATTTTCTGTGGCCTTTTTAAAGTGTGTTTGCCAAATAACTGAGTGTGTGAGTGTAAAAATGTTATGGTGTCCTATGAAAGTGTTTCCAAGGGGCCTGAACTGGATTATTAAGAATAACAAGGCAGTTAGGGGAACTTCTCAGTGGATTGCCACGGTTTTGCGAAATCCCAAATCGGGAGTTTGAAGTTGTGCTCTGAGTACTAAGTCTGCCTAAGGATGTTTTTGTATAGTCTGCATAGGGTGCTAATATATTTTTTAAGTTTGCCTGTTTACTGCAGGTGGGTCATAAACTGTCTGGTAAACCCCTGTCGCCACTACTCCATTTTGCCGCACACCTGGCTGCTTCAAATATTTGTTAACCTGCCTAGTCTTGCAAGTTATTGGAGAGTTCTGTGAAACCCACTGGTGGATAAAGACTAGAAAGCATAGGTATGTGGCTTAGCACCTCCAAGGAGATTATGTTCTCAATGAGGCTTTAAGACCGACAGTGCAAACAGTTGCTGCCATACGGTGTAAATAAGAGCTGAATTCATGATCTATACTTGGTCATTCCACTCACTCATCTTGTCTATATCTCTAATTTTCTCTTATACCGGGATGGTGGCTTCCGGAGGAGACAGGAGACCAAAGAGAGAATACATTCTTGGCTACTTTCTGGATGTGGGAAGAAAGTCAGGGCGAAAGCTATTGCTTAGGAAGACCCCGCCTGTTTTTCTTTACTGTCTGAGGGTAACCTAAACTTTAGAGCAGAGGAGGGAGAGGCATAGGTGAGGGAGCACTGACAGAGAAAGAAGAATAACACGAAGGTCAGAGAAGGACACTGAGTCCAAGAAGTCAGGGAAGATTCAGGTGTTGTTGGGCTTTGGATGGACAAGAAGGAGAGGGCAGTTTGAGGGAGAGGGGGTTTGAGGACCACAGTGAACAGAAATACACAACTAGTGTTTTCATGAGCCCATGGGGCCACAGGTGACGGCGAAGTGGGAGGCAGTAGAAAATGTGGTTTACTGGGTTGGATGAGGCCAGTTGGGGACAGACAAGCAAGCAAGGCTAATATTTATGGAAAACTAGTGACTGCTAGGAGGCCATTATTTCATGTGTCCACAATGATTCTCTAATGGTTTTTATAATCATTTTATAGATAAGGAAACAAAGGTTTGGGCAGTTCAAATTTTGTGTAAATTCTTAATGCAGAGTTAGGATTTAAATCCAGATCATCTGAATCCAAGTCCAGTGTTCCTTCCGTGGATCAAGTAGAGAACTTTTTACTTGAGAGAACCACTGAAGCCTTCCAAGGAGAGGGTAAGGTAGGAGCATGGAAGACAGAAAGAAGAATGGTAGAGTCAGGACACAATATGATCTCCATAGTAGATTGTTGCTCTTGCTTTCTAGATCTATCCCCAAGGTCTTGTGGCCATTAGTTCCAACAAAATGCTAGTATGTTTATTTTACCCTTTTAACATTAACACACATCCTTCATAGTCATATTATTAGAAAGTATTAAACCTTCTTATACCCCGTGTAATGAACTAATGGTCTGTTTGGTTATAAAGACCAAGTTTATCCACCATGTGGATGCAGTTATGTTTCTGCAGGTGTTATTTGATAGGCTTTGCTTTTGAGGTCTTGATAGTTTCCTTATTGCAAATTTAGATTTGGATGGAGCCAGCCAGCTGAGTTATTCTGAGAATCTGTCCTACGGTGAAGATGACCCTGTTTCTGCCCATTCACAGTCCCCATGTGAGGTGGGGAACACCAGGCACCATGGCGCAGCTCCCCAAGAGACCAGTATGCCTCGCAGCCTCGGTCTCCTGGAATTGGAGACAGCCTTTAATAACCGGGGATTTGAAGAGTCCTATGCTGCTGATAGCTCTTCCATGTGGAGTCCAGAGGCAAGTTATTTGTTTTCCATTCTTTTTTTGCTTGAGTGTTGTGTGCTCTCTGGTGAGTTCTTGCTTTCCTCTTGCTCCCCATGCCTCAAGAAAAAAAATTTCTCCAAAAAGGAAGCATTGCCTTGAAAAACAAAGACCTAAGGAGCCTTTATTTGAAATAAAATTTTTTTTCAGATGACCAAGTCACAGCCCCTATGTGTACCAATCAAAGGGGGTACACAGTAAAAGAATCATAAATAAATTTCTATCAAAATAGGGGCGAAAAAGAGTGGTGGCAGAATGGAACCAGCAACAATTACACTTCTTGTTTATATAAAAGAGTTTTTAGTTCTTCAGAGAAGACTGGTTTATTTCCTTCATGGTTTCAATTAAAACGGAGTCTATTTTTATTTGCTCCAAATCTTGAGTTACAATTACTTGAACAAAAGAATTATTTGAAAATTAGACTAAAATACAATGGCCTTCTAAATGAAATGCTGCAAGATATTATGATGAAGATCTTGCTGTGTATTTGTTGGATTTGGATTGAATTCAAGATCTAGGGGATGGCATTAATTTGTGATGGCCCTCCGGCCATTGACATTGCTTTTTGGAATAAATCTCTGATAAGAGATGCTCCTTCTAAATTTATTTCTTATTTAAAACTTACTCCAGAATATGCCTAACCGCCCAGAGGTATGATTGGAGGTGATTATTATAGACACTACCATTTATTAAGCAAGGACTATGTGCCAGGCACTGTGATAAAGATTTGCAAACATTACGTTATCTAACAGGCATTTTTGGTTATTCTTTATTAGCTAGATCTCTTTTATTATGATCTATGACATTAAGAGATGTAAAATAATAAATGTCTAATGCCTACTTTGAAATATGTAATGTATGTATATAAAATATTAATATAATTTGTAGGGCAAGAGGAAAGAGAAAAGTGAATGGATTTTGTTAGCGTCAGTCTGCCTGGGGAAATAAACTGGTAGAATCTCTTATTAGGACCTAGACTGTCATACATACCAAATGCTCCTCCAGGAGAAGAAAAAAATAATCACAGAAAATCATGTTCCAAAACCTTACTGTTAATGCACTGGGATGTGTAGAGAGAGCATAAGGAGGTGCGCACACGTGGGTGGGTGTGTGCCCATGTGTTGGTGTTACCGCTGAGGACAAGAAACAGTAACTTGGATACGTGGTTTGTGGCTTGCCGAGAGCAGCCCTGCATATAGAGATACCCAAAGCTATTAACCTTAAAAGTTTTTTTTTTTAATTTATTTTTTTTTTAAATTCTGCTTCCCAGTTGGTTTACTGTGAAGGAGTCCTATCAAATTCCACACAAAACATTTAACATTTAAAATATTCTTTTTGGCTTTCTCACCACAAAAACAAAACACAGCTGTTTACCCGCCTCTTAATACTCTGTCCCTTGATAACTGTTCCCTTAGGCTTGGGATTGCTTTCTTCAGGTAACCTCCCATCTGCCTAACTCGTGGAGCTTTCATAGAAGATTTGGTGTTGAGAGCACTGAATGTTCCCAGACTCCAAAAATACCCAGACATCTCTGTGTGCTCCATTCAACCTCCTATCTATTTTGAGACAAAAACTGTAATTTGGTGCTCCTACGGTAGAACCTCAGATACAGCTCGGAGGCAGTTCCTGTAACTGCCTGCTTTGCAGGCTTAGCTTGCCTTTTAAGAATTGATTTATTTGCCTCTTAGCTGTATTAAGAACCCTGTCTCCCCCTGTGTATCTGGCATCGGGAACATATTGTAGGTCTGTTTACTTGGGGCCACAGAGATGCCATCAACCCTATCTTACTAAAACACAAAGGCTTTCAGTCTGATAGAAAATCTTTAAACCTACGAGGGTTTTGACAGCATGACACAGGTATTCCCATCTTAAAGAAAAATTGGGATATTAGAACTAAGAGAATAATTTATTTTGCCCCAGAAGGAAACCAGCCATGCAGTGTGACTACCTGTTAGGCTGATGGATTTTTGAACACTGCTCTTCTCTGCTGGAAAAGGCCATCGACTTTTTCCTGCAGACCCAAGGCTTGGCAGGGAAGACAATGGGAGGGTGGCTGGCGATTTTGAGCACACAGGGAGGCAGGTGTCCCACTTTTCATCTCTGCTTTCCACTGATTAACTCGTTGGCCTTGAGAAGTTAATTAAAATCTGCCAAATGGGGATAAAAATGAAGAGATTTTTACTTTGCAGGAAGGTCAGATGGATTAGTGGTATTAACAGTACCTGCATGAGGAGAGCCTGGTGATAGGTAACGTGTGTTGAAATAATTAATTGCTATGAAAATACCAGCCTTCCCAAATCTTTGTTTCAGATCAACCCAGGAAGGGGCCACACAGCCCAGCTTCCCTGTGCTACTGCTTGGCTCGGCCCTGTCCAGAGCCTGGCTATGGCCTCCAGCTCTGTCTTAGGCAGGGTTCTGAGGAGAGTCATCTCAGAGACCTCCAAAGGACTTCCACAGACCTGCAGGTGGAGCAAGCATTTGTCTGAATAGATAGCCTGATGGATAAGTGGAGAGAGACTCAGTGACCCGAATATTTTTACCTTGCATTGAAGTTGCTGACAAAACTGGGAACTATTAACTATAATTAAGAGCAGGGACTTAAAAGGATGTGAAATTCAAAGTAGTATGTCTTTCCATCTTTCATCTTACCCCCGCCTCACCCCACACACTTACTACAAACATAAATAGCTATGGTGAGAGACTTGGGGAGAAGAAGGAAGACATCGTAGTTCGACATAAGGTTTGGGATTTTGAGCATTAATACTGGAAAATCCTGCATTGTCCTGGCAGGGCATATGAGGTTGGGGGCAGGGAGTGAGTTTCTAAATCTTAAGTTTCCTCCCCCATAAAATGAAGATATTAAAATTCCTCCTTCATTAGGTTAATGTGAATATTTTAAAAGATAATATTTCTTAGCTGGATTTCCCAAAAAGCAGAGCCTACTTTGTCAGGATATACAATCCCTGGGAACAAGAGTGAGGGACAAGGCGGGGAGTGAGGCAGGGAAGAAGGGAGAGCCATATGAGAATGTGTAATCAAGTTGGCCACCACTAAATGTGACCCATGGCTTGATCGTGTGGGACTGTGCGGTAAGAAGCTGTATTAAACTGCTCTCAGGACACTTGTCCAAGGGGAGACAAGTTTACTGCATGGGGCATTAACCTCACACACTTGCTGGACTTTATATACATGAATGCCAGCCAGGATTCTGTAACTTTCCAAGCCTTAACATCAACAGAGAGGCCTGTGGTGGGAGTTGAGAGTTGCATCGCATGGGCAGGAGGTGGGACCTCCTTGGGCTGTGTCAGGCCGAAGCTACTTAGAGCCTGAAAGACTGCACCTGTAGGGGGAGACCTAACAAAAGATCTAAAACAAGAAGGTCTAAAGTGCATAACAGTGGGCTTTTGCCGTCTGTAAAGCGTTTAGTACGGTACCCGGCACAAGAAAGGGCTTAGTGGATGTTGGCTATCATTACTTCTGACCCAGCAAGCAATATAGAGATGATCAAGAGTAAGCTAAAATAGATGGGAGTTTTAACAGAAGACTGTGACTTGATTTCTGAGTTAGCCTAACTCCTTGGAGACTTGCTTCTAATATTATATCTACACTAGTCAGTTGTATTCAGAAGTCTCTATAGCAACCACTTTTATCACTTGAAACTAAGTACCTCTGAATAGAAACACTCTCACATGAATGCATGCTGAGGAAAGAATGTAAGGAGCTTCCCTTATTTTGCAAGAAGCCTAAATTTTCTTGGTAGACTAATGTGAATTTTAAAAGAGAAGGCATTTATTCCATGTCTTCTGCGTGTCAAATCCTTTCATTTTCACAACAACCCTATAAATAGTTTTCATCCCCGTTTTACTCTTGAAGAAAACCAAGAGTGGAAAGGATTAGATAACTTGTCCAATGCCCTAGGGGGAGGAAGTGGTAGACCCTGGGTTCCCGAGGATGTCTCACTCCAGGGAACTGTGCACTTTTACCTCAACTCTGCGGGGAAAGTCCTGTTGATGAATGTGCATTTTTGAGGTGCTTTATTATATATTTTAAAGTAGTCTTTAAATTAGCAAAGTCTGGTGTTCAATTACATAAATGAGAATGGATTCCGATTTACAACAAGAATCAGCTCAAAGTTTAAAGTATCATGCCTTCATAGAAAAAAAATCAAATTATGTTGACATTCTTTATAGTTTGTTGGAGAGTACTTCACTGTAGTAATGCAGGTCAGCTCAGCTTTCTCTGTGAGGTCATCAGATCTGAGTGGCTATGGGTGCATTGTTGTCTAAGGCTGCTATTTTATAATGAGGGGCCCATGCTTGAAAATAGGCAGCATCAGTCCATTGATGGGAATAGATATTGATGGAGTCTGGTCTAAGCCAGGTATTTTTCCCTATCTCATAAAACCTCACCACAGCACTCCATCACGTAGGCAACTGAATGCTCATTTTGCAGCTAGAGCACAGAGAGGGTGGCCTTTTTGGCCAGAACCAAAAAGCTAGCACGTGGTAGAGTTATGCTTTCAACCCAGGGGTTCTGTCTCCGCATCCAGTGTTGCTGTTTGCTAAGTGGTTGCTGTAGGTGTCCTCCTAAACCCTTCGTACTCAAAGTGTATCTTGAGGCTAGCTGTGGCATCCTCAGGACCTGAGATGTTCAGAGTCTCAGGCCCCACCCCAGGCCTACGGAATCAGAAACTCTGAGTGACTCAAGTCCACGTGAACGTTTGAGAAGCTCAACTCTAAAACCTTTTCTCCCATGCAGCTTGAAAATCTACTGAAGGGTCACCTGTCATTGGGCCCCATAAGGATTCTCATCTGCAGGAAGTCCTGGCCCTTGGAACACAGGCCCAGACTCGACCATTTCTCCTGGGGACTCCAGAAAAAGTTGTTTCTTGGCAGTTGCATAGTTGACTAATTTTAGACTTAGTATCTCAGTTTCAATGATAGTGGTCACTTATACTTTTTGAGAGTCAGTGTATATAAAAACACTTTGCAAATTATAAAAGCTTTCTTCATTCATTCCAAAAACATTCATGAAGGCTCACCATATGCCAGAGACTGTACCCCTAGAGAAGTCACAGTCCAAGGGAGACATAGACCGGTATGTCTATGCCTAGACCCTTCTGATGTATAGGGATATGTGCTAGCAGTCAAAAAGTACAGGGTTCCAAAGGAGCACAGAGGGGCACCATCTCACCAAAGGGTATTTGGGCATTATCATTTGCATTCCTAATCTCTTCCTCTATCTGCAACAGGAACAGGATGGGGCCAATTTCCAGGTGCCAGCTGGGGTCTTGGAGCCCATCTCAAAATGTGGTGACCTGGATGTCATCTTCGAATATAGAGCCTCCAGCCAGAAGCTCACAGTGACCATTGTCAGAGCACAGGGCCTCCCAGATAAGGACCGAAGTGGTGTCAACTCCTGGCAAGTTCACGTAGTGCTTCTGCCCAGTAAGAATCAGAGGGGCAGGACAAGCATACAGAGAGGCCCCAACCCTGTCTTCACGGAGAAGGTCACCTTCACCAAGCTGGAGCCCAGACATGTGGCTGCCTGTGCTGCCCGCTTCCGTCTGTATGCTGCCCGCAAGATGACCCGTGAGAGAATGATGGGAGAGAAGCTATTCCATCTCAGGCACCTGCACCCAGAAGGGGAAATGAAAGTGACTCTGGTTCTGGAGCCAAGAAGTAATATCAGCGTGAGTATGTTAAATGGTGCTGCTAATGATGCGGGTATGTTCAAGGATCTGGAATTGTCAGCCCTTGATTTAGTACATTCAGCCTGTGAATTCAAACACCTTAATTTAATTTTCCATTTGGCTCTCCCCATCCTTATAAGCCATGATTTGCACTTCATGGTACAATGGTTTTTTTTTCTTCGTGTCCATCTTCCCTATAAGCTGATGGATGTATTTCCTGTCCATTTTTGGAAATGACAGCAAGTGTAGCCTGCTGATTAACTGACCTGGGGTCTGACCATCTCCCTCTTGCGCCACCCTTACTCTGCATTATGATGGATCTCAGAGATGGGACTTTGAAGGGGAGCTCCTTAACATGTGTGTCTGAGTAGGCTACCACGGCAGCCCTGATCTCCAGCCACTCCTAAGACCTTCCATGTATATGCCTGTGCTCCTCCCGTGTGCTTTATCCTCTGCATCCCCTTGTCACAGCTTGTATGTCTCCAAGATGGACAACCCACTATTGCTGGGGGTTAAATGTCATCTAGTATGAGGGACTCCTTCTAAAAACCATGTAAAAAGATCAGGTAGCTCATCTTGGGCTATTGGGCCAATCAGTCATCCATTCAGAAACATTTACTGAGTGCCTGCCATGTCAGGTGCTGTACAGGCAGAGGGGATGGGGGAAAGAACAAAAAGGGTGATGCCTCTGCCCTCAAGAGCTTTCAGCCTGGTGGATGAGGGGCAACAAGAGAAAACCAGGGTTTGCAAGGGGAGAGAGAGAGGGATAGAGGCTGCTGTTGGTTAAGGAGGGTCAGAGAATGTGTCTTTGAGGTGGTAATAAAACACAGAACTCCACAAATCAAGGGATCAAGACTGGTGACATGTGGATGACCAAGGATTCTAGGCGGAGGAAATGGCACATGCAGGCATCGAGAAGTAGGAAGGAGCTTGTCCTGTCTAGGGGGAGGAAAGGAGCCAGAAAGCCTGGAGTGTAGTGATGGGAGATCCAGCCACTTAAATTTTTAATAGCTATCTCAAAATTAGAGTTGTCTCCCTAAATCTATTCTGCCTGCAGCCTTCCCATCTTGGCTAAAGGCAATTTCATCCTTTTAGTTGTTCAGGTCAACCTGAAATCCTCTGGGCTCTTCAAACTATAACCAGAACCTAACTCTGCTGGATTATTGAAATGGCCTTCCAGTGGTCTTCTTGCTTTTGCCTTTGCCCCTTACAGACTATTCCCAACCCAGGGACCCAAATGAACCTTTTAGGGGCACTTGGGTGGCTCAGTCCATTAAGTGTCCAACTCTGGATTTTGATTCAGGTCATGATCTCGATCCTGGGATGGAGCCCCACATCTGGCCCCGAGCTCAGTGCGGAGTCTGCATAGGATTCTCTCTCTCCCTCTGCCCCTCCCCCCACTCGTGCTCTCTACCTCTCTCTAAAGTAAATAAAATCTAAAAAAAAAAACCCCAAAAAACCATAAGCCAGATCATTTCTCACTTCTGCTTAAATCTCTCTTTTTTCTTAAGCTCTGAGTAAAGTATATGTGAAATCATGGAAAATAGAAGTCAGAGGAGGTCAGAAGGAATCCTGCACTATAAGGCATAGGAGTGGGTATGATCTCACCCCTATTTCTCTGTGCCAGGTCCTGTCCTAGAGACACAGAGTTGAGTGGGGAAGATGAGCCAGTGTGAAAGAACTTTGAAGGTAAAAATTCATCAGTTATCTGTTAATCATGATTATATGCCAGGCATTGGGCTATGCACTAGACTGAGTAATTTACAAGGATTCAAATGTGATGGGAGAGGCAAGCTCTGTTGTGATAGGTGCCTTGGTAGATGCTTCTGTAGAAGCACAGGGGAGGGGTGATCCTTACCTAAACTAAGCAAATATGTCACTACTGGATTGTCATCATCTAGACAGCAGGGCCTATGTGGCAACTATCAAAACCAGCTCTCTCTATAGTTTTCATATTGTGTTCTTGAAAGCCCAGGGCTCTGCCATGGCTTGGTCAACAAGATTTTTTCCTACAGATGTGAAGAATATTTAATTCCTTTTAATGTGTTTATTTTGTGGGTTTTTTAAAAAAAGATTTTATTTAATTATTTGTCAGAGAGAGAGAGTACAAGCAGGGGGAGTGGGAGAGGGAGAAGCAGGCTCCCCGCTGAGCAAGGAGCCTGACCGGGGCTCAATCCCAGGACTCTGGGATCATGACCTGAGCCACTGAGGCGTCCCTTTGTGGGGTTTTTGATAACAAGTTTAGGAAATGACTTCAGATGTTGAGAAGAAAGTTTGAGCTAAGTCTGATGCACTTGTTTCTGGTGGAGGAGGTGGTGGTTCTTGGAGGCTGGCTGTCTTGCCCCCCCTCCTCCCAGGGCCAGTGCCCACTATGCTTCTTGAGGTGAGAGTCAACATCCTGGCTTACTTTGCTCTCCTCCTCCCAATGTGTCTGGTGTAGAAAGGTGGGCACTTTGGAGAAGCAGGTGTGTGAATAAACAGGACAGAAAGCATCGTCTCTCTTCTGGGCTCACCTGGTGCGTGCAAAGTCTCTGAGATCCACAGTCCAATCATGGACTATTTTACCAAACAGTTATAAAAGTGCTCATTTTCAATGTAATTCATTTCCTCAGTGGGGGGGCAGTAATAGCATCTGGTGTGTTCCTGACACCCCTAGGAAGCAGAACTAGGGGCCAAATGTTCTATGGGGTGGTAGATGGTCATGGTCATTTCTTTTCTAGTGAAGACAAAGTGCCTCCTGTGTTGCTACATTCATCAAGAAGCTGCAGCGAACAGAAACAAAACTCATGCCTAGAGTGGATGGGTTCCATAGAAACATCCAAGCACAAATGACAAAGGAGGGAATTTGGGTCTATATTAAATGTATTATTAGCTCTTAGTGTATCTGAGAGCTTTTGATTTACACTAGTAATAATATCTTTGTCCATTTTGTCTTTAGAGAGGAAATGTTGAATGGAGACAGCTCTCGAAGCAAATATGTCAGCGAATAACGCGGGGCGTCTCATCCATGACTGCACTCCCCAGGCCCATTATCATTCACACCAAGTGCGCTGTTAGTAATCTTTGGCAGCAGTTGAGATTGGGCCACGGTTTCACCAAACATAATATCGGCTTTCTGTAAGAGCGTAGTGCAGCGTGGACCAATGGGTTCTTTGTTGTTCTTCCCCTCCAGAGTGGAGAGTCTCCGCTCAGCCCATCTGCAGTTTCTCACAGTGATAGCGCTTCATCCACACAGTCGCTGTCTCATGGAGGAGCGCCAGAGCTGTTGGTGGGGCTGTCCTACAACGCCACAACGGGGCGATTATCCGTGGAAGTGATCAAAGGCAGCCATTTCCGAAACCTTGCTGTTAATAGAGCGCCTGGTAAGTGCATGTCTGGACGCCCAGCTCTGGGCCTTCCAGGAGCAAGCAGAAGGCTGTGTTTGCTTTGGTCTTAATTCTTTAACTTTTATAAAGAAGTGATTTCAGAATGACTTAGACATGTTTTTACAAAGTGATACCTCTTAATATTTTAAATGCCTTTCTATCTAATTAGATTGAAGACTTCTTCGATATCTGGATATATCTTGATGCAAAATAGACTGGCCCCTACATGTATATGGTTAAAGGGAAAAGAATGATGTCTCTTCAGCAACATAATGTGTATGGGCAATTAAAATCTGCTAATAGGTTCCAGGCCTGCAAATACCTTTAAAGAGGCCGAGCATAGGCTTTGGAGTGAGGCAGATCTGGGGGCAAAGTCCAGCTCTACCCACTTACCCATTAGCTTCGCTCTGATCCAGTACAATTTAACTCTCTATTCTGAATTTCAGTAGGTTCATCTGGAACAAAGTGATATTAATAATACTTTCTTTTTTTTTTTTTTAAGATTTTATTTATTTATTTATTTGACAGAAAGAGACACAGCGAGAGAGGGAACACAAGCAGGGGGAGTGGGAGAGGGAGAAGCAGGCTTCCCGTGGAGCAGGGAGCCTGATATGGGGCTTGATCCTAGGGCCCTGGGATCATGACCTGAGCCGAAGCAGACGCTTAATGACTGAGCCACCCAGGTGCCCCAATAACACTTTGCTTATGGGTTTTTGGTGGTGGGGGGGATTAAATAAAATGATTTCTATAAAGCATTTAGCCTAGTGCCTAACACACAGTGTGCATACAAGAAATCTTAGTGGTTATGGTGCCGACAGAGGAGGAGGTGGAAGAGGATCTGGGGCAATATAAGCCTGACTTACCAGGAGAGCTACCACTTTGGAGATCACCACTAGAAAGAGGGGCCCAAGACACTCCTGTAGCTGCAGTCCCGGGCTCAGAAAGCTGGAATAAAAATGGTGCTGCTGGAAACAGCCACAACTGCCTATGAGGACACAAGAAGTTAGAGACTGAGCTTTGGAATAATGCTGCTAAATATTAGCTCGGTTTTAATGACTGTCAGCAAAAATAGCTTAAAAGGGGACAGGAAGATGGTTTCTGCCTCACTTCTGCCTTCTGGATCTCATGCAAGTTCATTCAACCAGAGGAACCTAATTTGTATCTAGAATTCTAGCTGCAAGAGAGTCTGAAAAATGTTGTTGCATTTCCAGCCTTTCAAATCCAGAAGGTAAACTAGAAAGGGTAGTGTGGAGGGCAAGTGAGCCTGTCCATCCCAGGGACCAGAGTCTCACTGAAATAAGGATGAAGTTGATAACAACGTGGTAGGCTAAAGGAGTCAATAGGCTCTTGCCTCACATGTCAGCATCAGGCGAGGAGCCAGCCAAGCTGGTAGAAAAGTGTCAGCTTCTATAGCCAAATCCAGGCTCTCACTCTTCTTAGTCTTTATCTGTGCTGCAGCCCACAAAGTCTTTGTTCAGTGTATCTTGTTAGTCAGTCTATTAACACCATTAGAGCAACGTAATAAGGGAAACCCAGCACACTGGCTAACAAGAGAGTGGGTACATAAGCCATGTTCTGTGTTGATGCTCATGGCCACGTGAGAGCTGTTTAACATACATCATAGGTGCTGATTATTAATCACACAGCTAGTCTCTTTGCTAGATACAGCATTGTTTTTTTAAAATAGCTCTGGATTTATTAAAGATCTGGATTTACTGCTCTTCTTTTAGAGCTTTTTCCAGTTTTCCCCTATCCTCCTGGAATTTGGTGAGATCTGGATAACTACTTGGGAGGAACATGGTGGAGCTGCAGAGAATGGTGGGGAGGTGAATCACACAGTCATGACCTGTTCCAATCCACTCTGGGAAGCTTTAATATGTGTGCTGGGTGGTAATATGGACGCTAAGAAAGCATCAGCTGGAGGCTAACAAACTAAGGTGTGAATTCAGGCTCTGCCACTTACTAGCTGGAAGTTATTAAACTTTCCTGAATTTCAGTTTCCTCATCTGTAAAATGGAATTGTAATCATATATACTTTCTAGGTAGAAATACTACATAGAAGGCTGTGATGTTGAGGATGGTACTATTGTATCATTATACATTTCTATATAAGAGAAAACATGCCAAAGAGGAAATTCTTGTAACAAATATTTAAAACTGAACAGAAAAAAAAGGCAAGTCCTAATTTAGAAATTGACTTTATTCCAGAAGTTTAAGTCAGTTTGGCATTTGCTACATGATTTTTTGTAGACATAATGTTGCAATTTAATTTAAACCCTAACTGACATGCTGTATCTTTGCAACCAAAGTAATAGAAAACAATGTTGCTGTGATGCTGTTCATTAAAACAGAAACCCAGTAGTGAAGACAAAAGTTTTTTGTTTATGTAGAATTCCAGCACTTGAGGAAAAGCCAGTTTAATTAAGAGGGGTTGAGAAAGTAGAAGGTGCCTTTGTGGAGATTGTAAAAGGGATCTCTTGGTACTTTCGAGGGCTTTAGATGTTGATGGCGTTGGTTCTTCATTATGTCTCACTTTATTATGCCACCAGCACTACTTTGGCAGTCATCAGGCAAGCTGAGGGTACATTTTTAGTTCCCATATGGAAGAAAATAAGAGACAGAACAGGAGTTTTATGAGATAACTGAGCAGAGTTGGAAGAAAGTGGGGAGGAGAGAGGATGCAAGCTAGGGGATGAGTGGGCCTGGGGCTGATGGGTGGCTGAGGGAGACGGCCAAGTGCACTGTCCCCATGAGGTGGATGGAGGGTAGGAGGTACCACCAGAGCATCATGGGTCAGAGTCTACCATGAGGAGCTGCCCGCAAGGGGAGAGGCATGTGTGGGAACACTCGTGTGAGGGTCCTAAAACCCTGCGCATAAGACTCTGGGCTCAGGGACAGTTCCCTCTTCTGTAAACAGGGGACACCAATCCTGCTTTACAGAGTAGCTATGATAATTGAAGAATGGTCCTTAGAGAAGCCTGAGAGAGAATAGGTTGAGCCTGAATATTGGGAAATTTTCTTCTCTCGAATATCAAAGTTTCTAAATATTGCTAGAAACTGGGAGAAAGGCTGAGATTTAGAAGGGAGAATCTTTTGCCTCAAAATGTATCATGAAACAGAGGAGAACTTTGAACTCGCCAGCTTGATCCAGTCGGATGACTGTTCGGACATTTTAAACTTTTCTTTCTAAGCAAGATAGTGGAAAGGCGGACAGATAGTAGACGAAATTCCTCTTCTCTATTAGGGCCTTAGAAGAAATAAACCACTGAAATGTAAGCCTCCCTTCTCCAACTTCCAAGGTAAATACCTGGGGGAGAGGGCTCAGTGAGAGGCAGGTTTTGCTTTGATGGGCAGAAGCTGGTGAGGGCATTCTTAGATATGAGTCTCCATGACATGCACTAGAAAGGCTAAAAGTAAGGCTGATTCCATCAAGTGTTGGCGAGGATGTGGAGAATACATTGTTGGTGGGAATGGAACAACCACTTGGGAAAAGGCCTGGCAGTTTCTTATACAACTAAACTTGCTCTGAAAATCCAACAGTTCTATTTTTAGGCATTTATCCACATGTTAAAAAGAAGAAGAAGAAGAAGAAAAGACCTGCACAAGAATGTTCAGAACAGATTTATTCATAATGGCAAAACTGCAAAGAGCCCTCATGTCCACATGAATGAATAAACAAAGATATATTTATATAGTGGAATACTATTCAACAACTAGAAAGGAAATTAACGTGGGATCTCAAAAACATACTGAGTACCTGTTACATGACTCCATTCATAGGAAGTTCTCGAATAAGCAAAACTCATCTATAGTGAGAATAAGCAGAAGAGTGGTTGCCTCAGGATTGGTATCAGTGTCGAGATGAACTGGGCATGGACATGAAAGAATATTCTGAGGTGATGGGCATGTTCTATATTTCGATGGGAGTATGAGTTAAATGGATGTTTGCATTTGTCAAAACTTACCAAATGGTACTAGGCTTTGTGTATTTCACTGTGTGTAAATTTTACCTTAAAGTAGAAAAGAACCATAAAATATTGAGCTCTGGTTATTTAAATGTATGCAGAAATGTTTAGGGGTGAAGAATAATGATGAATACAGCTAAGAGGGATTGATGGGTAGATAGATATGCAGGTATATGAGAAAGAAAATGGTCTGAGCTTGGGCTACTACAACAAAAATGCCATACGCTAAGTGGCTTCACAGAAATTTATTTCTCACAGTTCTGGAGGCTGGGAAGTTCAAGATCGAAGTCCAGCTGATTCGGTTCCTCTTCCTGCTTTGCAGACAGATACCTTCTTGCTGTATCCTCACATGGCAGAGAGAGGAATCATCTCTCTCTTGTCTTTTCTTAAAGGGCACTAATCTCATTCATGAGGGATCCACCCTCATGACCTAATCACCTCCTAAAGGTCACACATCCAAATACCATCACGTTGGGGATTAAGGCTTCAACATATAACTTTGGGGAGAATACACACATTCAGTCCATAACACAAAGCAAAATATAACAAATGAAGAATCTAGGAAGTAAGTATATGGGTATCCACTGTACAATTATTTCAAATTTTCAGTGTATTTGAAGATTCTATTTATACGATATTAGGCAGAAAAAGCTAGTCTGGTCTAGAATAGTTCAGCTGGATCAGGTGGGTAAAAATAAAACATGAACCTTAGTTCTGTGGTTAGAATTACATTGTTTTTGATTATGTTGACATCTCAAGGTCCAACCTTATTCCCCTGACGCAACCTTGGACAGGATAGAGTACCAAGCCACTGAACCTGAGTGCATCTTCTGTAGCACTCTCTCTAAACCACGCCCATCCCAAGAGAAAGTATGTGATTAGGCACTTCCTGATTTCTAACTTAAACCTTTTCTCTGTTCATCCAATGGATGGATGGATGGGTGGATGGACAGATAGATGTAGATGTAGATACAGATAGATAGACTTGTATCTAGATTTACATCTGTCTACATCTTTTTCTTCTTTATTTTTGGAAAATGCCCATGTTATATGTTGTTGTTGTTTTTTTTAAATAATAGGTGGGCTAGGGATGATAAAATAGGCTATTTGAAAATTACTGAAACTAGCCCATTGAACCTATTTAGAAACAACATATAAATGAAGTAACAACATGAACTAATCACATAACAGTGTGCCAAGAGTCATGCCAGTCATTTTCAAGGTAATACCTCATTTAGTATGTGTGGTCAGTGTTCAAAAATATTTTCATTATTGCTGTTAAGGTGGTGTAGGCTAGTCTACAAACTGATGGCAAGGAATAGTCTCCACATCTCTACATGGTTGATGGTCCAGGTGAAAAAGCAGTTTGTAGCATCTAGTAGTCATATGAAATCCCAGTATGCATTTACAAATGCTTTTGAAAAAGTTTCCATGGAGAATTAGAAACATTTGATTATCCTTCGAATTTGGCTTCATGGGAAAGCAATTCACTAACAATTTAGCAGCTCTGTTCTGCCTGCCACCCAATTACTGCATGGCCTCGACAGTTGATTTAACCTCTCTGAATTTCATTTCCTTCCCTATTAAATGAGGTTAACAAGCTAATGTTACCGATACAAGTGCTAAGTTAAAAAAAAAAATGTATTAGCTATTCTGTTGGTAGGTTCTCTTTCTCCATCTTTATTTTCACTATGTCTCTTTCTACAGTGCGTTACTGTGTTGTGTATATGTGTGTGTGTATATACACACATATAATGGTTCTTGTCAAAAACTAACATTAAGATGTCCCCTCCAGTTAAAAACAACAAGTTCCCCGCCTCTCAGCATGTGCATGATTAGCCACATGTGATAATTACATCCCAAATGATAATACTTAAAGCAGCACCATATTAACCTTGTTAGGCACTCACAATAGCAGAGACTAGAGCAAAGAAAAACAAAAAAGCATATCAAGCTGCCTCATGTCAAGTGTGAAGAACAGGTGGGATGCAGAGGGTGAGCTGTACAAATGGAGTGCAGGGGGAAAAAGGACTAAATGAAAATGAACAGATATGGGGCATACCACCTTTCAAAATCCTGGCCCATTTTTCAGCTAAATATAGTGTTTATTAGCAACCACTGTGTGCTCAGAATTATGGCCAATTCAAACAAAGATTTATATGTGGCACTAATTTACAGAGTGCATAGGTGATAATCCTTTACTTCCATTAACTCACTTAATTCCCACAGCAATATTAAAGTTAGTCAGAAACTCTAGACAGAAAAGCAATGAGGGGGAAATACCATTGCCATGATACATAAATTATATCTCAATCAAGCTGTTTAGTTTGTTGGTGGTGGTTGTTTTGTTTTGTTGTTTTGTTTTGTTTTGTTTTTAAACCAAGTTACCTGCAGAAGGATGGCAGTAAGCCTGAGGACAGACTTCTAGGGATGCCTGGGTGGCTCAGTCGGTTAAGTATCTGCCTTAGGCTCAGGTCATGATCCTGGGGTCCTAGGATCGAGTCCCGCATTGGGCTCCTTGCTCAGCAGGAAGCCTGCTTCAACCTCCGCCTGCTGCTCCCCCTGCTTTGTGCTCTCTCTTTCTCTCTGACAAATAAATAAATAAAATATTAAGAAAAAAAAAAAAGACTGAGGACAGACTTCTCAACAGCAATGACAGAAGCCAGAGGAGAAGGGGACAATATCACCAGTCTCAAGAGAAAAACAGTCTCAGCTTTTAGTGTTCTGTTTGAGTGAAGGAAAAATAAAGATGTTTTCCACAAAGTTTGAAAGGGTTTATCACTGAGAGAACTACTAACTGATGTATTTCAGGAAGAAAGAAATTGAACTTAGAAGGAAATAGTGAAGTTCAGAAAGGAATAATGAACAAAAAAACTGGTACACATGTAGGTAAATTTCAGCATGTATAGACTGCAAGAAACAATACAGCAGCAGTAGGAAAAATGACTAATATATTGGGAGTACAACAACAAAGAGAAATAAAATGAAGAATGAGAAGGGAAGATGGAAATCAAAGAATTCTGAGATCCTTATGTTGCTCAAGAGGAGAGTGGAGATATTGATTAATTTTAGACATTAAATCAAAGCACATGTTAAAATTTTCATCTAACTTTCAAAGCATTAGAGGGAACAAATTAGAATAAAGAAAATTCAGTGGATCAATAGAAATCAGGAAAGGGTATTTAAAGGCATAGAAAATGCAGTATAGAAACACAAACCAAAACAATAAAAATAAATAAAAATTGTATCAGTGATCATAATAAATGTAAAAGGACTAAAACTGCTATGTAAAAGATAGATATAATGCTAGATTATTTCTCTTGCTCCCAATCTCTCCCTGTCTCCCCTCCCCACATCCTTCCACCTACATTGTAGTTTATGTTGGCCCACCTTGCCTCATAATGTATAAGAAAAAAAATTCTAATTACCAACAAATTGAGCTTAGCCTGGGCAAGTAAGAAGGATTTAACTTTAGGAAAATCCGCTAGTGTAGTTCACCATATTAGCTGACATATGAGAAACCATTATGGTTATCCCAACAGGTGCAAAAGAAGCTTTTGAGAGAATGCACTGTCCATTATTGATAAAGAGAACTCAGCAGATGGATAAGAAAAGGGTATTAGTATAGGGTAGGCTAAGATGCAGTAGCAAACAAGCCCTGCCATCTGGGTGGCTGGACACAGCAAAGGTTTATTTCTCCTTTGCATCACTGTTTGTAGTGAGTCAAATGACTCCTCTCTGCTGGGACGAAGGCACACAGGCTCTTTCCATTTAATGAGACAATACAATCGTATTCAAAATGTGACCTGCATTGTTGTCGTGGACAGGGAAGGGACAGCATGGGAGATGTCTTGCTTGGGTGGGAGTACTTGAATATAGTCATGATTGAAGGTAATTACTATCATTTCTCATATTCCGTTATTCAGAACTCAGTCAGAAGGCCCAGTCAACTCAAATCTGGTATGAAGCCTACGTCCTTAGTGTGATATTATCACCTTATTCACCTGAGAAGGTTTGTTGGGCCTCTATTGTTTGAATTCTTCTGAGATCCATTTCTCACTGTTTGGAGGTCTGGAAGCAGTTAGCTTTTCTAACCACAGAAAGGTCTGCATTTCAGTATTCCTTCTTTTTCCTTTCTGTTTACCTTGCACACTGGCCAGTTCTTTCCCAAGCTTACCTTTTGCCTCTCTCTGCCCCCCAAGTGAAGCTAGTAGTACTGAATACACTTCTAGCATTCTCTTTTCCAATCTCTTTCCCTAGGAGAGCAAAAAACTCACTGGCTGTATGCTCTTCCTCCTAACTTAGGTCAGATGGGGATTTCACCATCACATAATATGGAGTATGGGTCTCCACTATCCTAGCCTCTGATCTCTTCATCATCTGGCACCCACCTTCGATGCCAGTGCCCATTCTTACGTTGTTTTGTTGTTTTTTTTTTTATGGAAACATTCCAGTTCAGATTATCACTTACAATATCAGTCAGATTTTGTCAGGGAAATAGGAATAGTCTAGATATTTTGAGTCCAGTATTACACGTTTATTGTAGGGTTGAAGCTCCCTCAGGAAATCTAGACATACAGACATCACAGGAAAGATGCCAAAATGGTCTGAGCTGTTTGTGCAGGAAAGAAGAGATTCTCATAAGGATGTTTGAACACCATGGGCAAAACCCCTACTTTGCCAGTTACTGGGTCTGGAGAGATGCGGCTCCCCTTTTCTTCTACCTTCCAGTCTCAAACAAGATGCTTTCATTAGTGGGATCTTACTGGCAGGAGATTTAGGGAAATGCAGTTTTAAGTTTTATGCCCCTTTGATACAGGAAATTGCTTAGGAAGGAGAAAATGGTGTTCAATATCAACAACTAATATGAGGTACAGAACTTGCTTAATCTCGTTAGTGGGCATTTAAAGAAAATCTGCACTGTCATCCTTAATCCTGAAATCCCTTTATTAAAGTCAGGAACGAAATAAGGATTCCCACTGTCATCACTCTTATTCAATATTGGACTGGAGGCTCAAGACAATTCATTAGGATAAGAAAAAAATAAAAATTTAAAGCGTGAAAGAAAGAAAACTGCCATTATTTGTAAAAAAAAAATGATTGTTTACATTAGAAGATCTACAAATTTGAACTAATAAGTTTCTCATACAAAACCAATTATTTTCTAATACATCAGGAACAGTTAGGAAGAAGAGTTTTAAGGGTGCCTCGGTGGTTCAGTTGGTTAAGCGCCCGACTCTTGATTTCAACTGAGGTCATGACCTCAAAGTCCTGAGATCCGGCCTCCGGTCAGGCTCTCTGCTGGGAATGGAGCCTGCTTAAGATTCTCTCTCTCCCTCTGCCCCTCCTCCCCTCTTAAAAAAAAAAAGGAAAGAAAGAAGAGTTTTAAAACATTACTATGCACAACAGTAAGAAAATACCTAATGTACCAAAGGATAACATTAATAAAAGATGAGTAAGAAAAGAAAATTATGGAAAAAGATACAAAGTTTTTTGAAAGACACAAAAGAAAACTAGGTGGGTAAACTATGTTCATTGGTGAGAATGTTCTGTATTGTGAAGACAACTTTTCCCAAATTAATCTATATATCCAGTACAAGCCCAATCAAAATCCCCACAGGGTTTTGGTGCTTTTGTATATTTTGCTTTAAAAAAAAAAACAACAACTTGACAGGCTGATCCTAAGTTCATATGCAACAGCCAGTTAAACAAGAACTTAAAATAATGAAAAGTTTTTAAAAAGACAATAGTAGGAGTCTCCCTAGCAGATACAAAGGCATATTATAAAATAATGTTAATTACTGTTATCAGGTGAGGGAAAGACACTCAAGCCCGGAAAGTTGGTACCTGACATTGTATTACAAATCAGTTGTGGAGATAATGGGCTATTTAATGAATAATGCTTCCCATATGGAAAAAATAAATAGATCCCTACTTCACACCACACATAAAGATCAATTTCAGGTAGATTAAATATCAAATATGAAAAATAAATTCTTATGACTCATAGAAAAAAATATATGAGACTATTGAGTTTGGGTAGGATTTCTTAAAGAATTTCTTTTAGGGGCACCTGGGTCGCTCAGATGGTTAAGCATCTGCCTTCGGCTCAGATCATGATCTCCAGGTCCTGGGAACGAGCCCTACATCAGGACTCCCAACTCAGCGGGGAGTCTGCCTCTCCCTCTCCCTCTGCCTCTCCCCCTCCTTGTGTGCTCTCTCTCTCTCTCTAATGAATAAATAAAATCTTAAAAAAAAATTTCTTTTAATGAGGGGTGCCTGGGTGGCTCAGTCATTTAAGCATCTGCCTTCTGCTCAGGTCATGTTCCCAGGTTCCTGGGATCGAGCCCCAGAGCCCCATGTCCAGCTCCCTGCTCAGCGGGGAGTTGGCTTCTTCCTCTCCTTCTGCCCCTCCCATGCTCATGTGCACATGGTCACTCTCTCTCAAATAAATAAATAAAATCTTTAAAGAAAAAAAAAGAATTTCTTTTAACCCATAACCTGAAAAGGAAAACATTTATAAATCAGACTCCACAAAAATATAAAGCAGTTATCCTATAAAAGTCACTATAAAATAAAAGGATAAGAACAGAGAGAAGATACTGGCAATAAATATAACATAGATTTTGTATCTAGAATTTATAAAGAGCCAGCAATCCACTCCTAGATATATACTGGAGAAATTATCAAATTTTGGTACAGTACAAAATATAGAAAAATGTTCAGTGATATCATTTCCATTCTTGGTTATTATAAATAAATATCCATTAATTAAGAGAATGGACAAGTGAATTGTGGTTTAGAACACTATACAGCAGTTAAAATAAATGAATCACAGATGTATATATCAATATAGGTAATATAAAAAATTTAATGTGGAATGAACAAAGGCAAGTTTCAGGAATACCTACAGTAAAATGCTAAATGC
This sequence comes from Leptonychotes weddellii, assembly GCF_054177405.1. Taxonomy (NCBI): domain Eukaryota; kingdom Metazoa; phylum Chordata; class Mammalia; order Carnivora; family Phocidae; genus Leptonychotes; species Leptonychotes weddellii. The sequence continues at coordinate 34,219,504 of NC_138377.1, read as the reverse complement.
TTTTAAATGTGCAAAATTCTGTTAAGTATATTTTGGCTATCTTTATTTATGTCTACTTACACAATGAAAATGATGAACTCCAAATCCAGGCTAGTAATTACCTTTAGTGAGAGAAGAAATCAAAAAGGATCAAGGAGGAATACCCAAGGATCCTCAATTATAATATTTTGTTTCCTAAAAATCAAACAAAAAGCAAAAGGTCAGTAGTAAATATGACAAATGTTAAATATCACAAGTCTGTGTGGTGGATATTTGGGTGTGTGTAATATTGTTCTCTACTCTCTTTATGTATGTTTAAAATATCCTGTAATTATTACTAAATTAAAAGGGAAGGGGAGGTTAAGTGATGGAATTCCTTTCCCTTGCCCCGACAATCATGGTGCCCCAGTCCTGCCCCAAGGCAGAGTCCGTAGTACTATTGGTAGAACATCATGCTGCAAATGGGCAGTGTTTTGTATGAGCTCCATAAGTAACCACTATGGTATTGTGCTGTTTCTTTGGAAACATGACTTCTGAGTTTCAAATGACATACTTTTGTGCCATGATAAATTGAGGATTGTGTACTCTTATAATTATTTTCTGGTACACATGGCATCTTCCTTTATGGAGAAGGAGACAGTGACTGGTAAAGCAGCTGCCACAGCTGGGTCAGAAGAGCGGCATCGAGGACTATCAAGGAATTATGACCCATTCAACCTTTTGATGATGGCTTTGAGTTACTAGAGCCACTGAGGGGCAACCTGAATCCTCATCAGAAGATAAAATATTGCTTGGTATTGTTTTGTAGCAAATATTATCAATTCCAAAAAATTAAAACAGAATTCGGTGAAGTTGTATATTTACTTGGTCCTTTCTTCGTCCATTCTGGCTGGCACTCATTGGAATAAGTCACTGAACCCCAAAAGACCTCAGGTGTACTCTGCACTGTTCCTCACAGGTTGACTTTCCTGGGCACAGCCTTGGCTCCGGACACTGAAAAGTAAACACATCATCACTGCTGAGGAAAGGTTCCCTTTGAGCTGGAACAATCAGCAACGTTTCCCTTCTTTTGGTTAGGTGCCCTCAGACTGGATTGTTTATCAAATGATTATTTTCCCCTTTTGTCATACGCATATCATTCAGCTTCGGTGATGGCAGTTTGGTAGTAAATGGCCTTTCTTGTCATTAGAAAGGGATCTGTGACAGGGTAAAGATTGAAATTGCACTTTGTGAAATGAGCAGGTCTTTTGTTTGCAAGATTAACTCAATTCCCACTGCCAAAACCAAGGCAAGAATTGCCAGAGCGGCTCAGGGACTGGATTGAACTTCTCCTACAGGAATCATGGAGCTGTACAGCTGTGGAAACACAAATTCACTCCCCTATTGCTGGTTTTCTGACAGCTTTCTCAGAAGAGCAGTTTGAAGAGTGGAGAGGCCTGTTTCTGAGACAGAGAAGTGTTTTCACACCTGAAGTGTAATTTCACACCTTGTGTTTCTCAGCAGATAAGTGAATAAAATAACACATCAAACCGGAATAGAAAAAGATCAACATAGAAAGAAAACTGCAGGTTGTAATTTGTTTCCCGTCTTGCAATGCTCTTGTAGAGAACAGTAAATTACAGAGATCTGGATTTACACTTTCAAAAGTTTGACTGGTCGTTAGGTGGGAAAGTGAGCAGTAAACACAAATCAGCTTTCAGCCTGCATTGAACAGAATATACAGAATGATAGAATCTGCGAAATGTCCTAGCACTTAGATTTTCTTTTTTAAAGGCTAAGACACACATAAGGTAGTGGTAAATATTGTCATTAAGAGAGGGTCAAGAAATTGATGAATTGAGTGATTCTAATAAAATATAATTGCCTTTGGGGATAATTTTCTTTGCAATTATCTATTCAGGAATTTTAGCAGCAGTAGTAGATTACGTTAATAAAATTTGGATAATTTTTTTCCTTTCTATAAACTGCTAAACGTATGAGGCTAATCTCATTTTATAGCATTCCAGTGCAAGGGTGATAAAACCAAGGGGTTTATCTTCATTTTGCAAGTTTGAAAACCCAAGACCAAAAGAAAAAAGGAAGTCAAGCCTGCTGGAGGGTCATGCACGTTCGTTACAAAATGTTTAATATATATTGAATGTCTACCATGTGTTGGACACTAGGCCAGGAACCAGGGGTACAGATGTACACAGGCAATTCCTCCTTCAGACTGACAGCCTTGCAGATGAGTAAGCAGGCAGCAAAGTCCTGGGATAACCTGAAGCTAGATTTTGATGGAGCCCACGGAAGGGTTATCTGAATCTGAGCTGGTCGGAACAGGAGCAAGTGGTCAGCAAAAATTCCTGCATAAAGCCACAACCAGACTGAACTAATGAATAGAAACCAAGGGAAGGTGGTTATCACTCGTGGTTTCAGAGCATGCACAGTTTGTGCAGAAGTGAAAGAGAAAGAGAAGGGTGGGTTGGAGGGATGAAGGGAGGTCAGTATAGAAGGAACGCAGCATATAAAGGAAGCAGGGGTGCCCAGTGAAACGGCAAGGTAAAAGGATCAGAGTATGTCATCTATACCAAGAAATTTCATTTTTGCCCTGAGATTAATGGGCAGTACTGAAGGTTTCGTCTTTGTCTATTAGTGAGAGTGACATAAACAGATTTGCATTTTACAGAGCTCCCTCTGACTGTGGGATTGGGCAGCCTGGTGATGGGAGATGGGTGAGGAGACCTGCCGTAATGCAAGTGAGAGAGGCTAGTGACTGGAGATTGCTGTGCACGGAGTTCAGTGGCCTCAGGGATGGAAAGAAGTGGGTGGAGTTGGGAGCTATTTAGGACATGGACTCAACAGAACTTGGTGATTGATTGGCCCGACTAGGAGTGAGGAGCCAGTCTTGTCAAAAATGTCGTCCTGACTCCTGATGTGGATAAATTGAGTGGATGACACTACTGTTTGCAGAGAGATGGGGAATACTGGAGCAGCAAGTTTTAAGTGTTGGGGACATGAAGAGTGAGACATGTGCAGGATGTCCACGGGAAAAAATGTATTGAGCTGGATCTTGAGCTTGGACGAGAAGTCTAGGCCAGAGTTAAAGGTTTGGTACTTGTCATTGAGTGGATAATATGGTCCAAAGAATATGTGGAGAGTGAGAAGAGAAGATACTCTTTAATCTAGGCCTAAAACAGTATTTTGATTATGAAAAGAAAAATACACATAGAACAAAATGTATATATTTATCTTGTTACATAAATAAAATGTGGCTGAAGAACCACGCATGTCCACACACACCATTGCACACATGCTTATGCATGTATACACCTCTGTATGTATAGAGCTTCTAATGAACGTCAGCAAGGTGCCCATAGTGGGCTGCATGAAACATTAACCATTGAAGGTAATAATCCCTTTCCTTAATAATTCATGGAAAATATGTTAGTCCTACTGCAAATACCAGGCCTAAGGATGCTGCTCAGTATGTTAAAAAGGAAAAGTTTGGATCCCATGTAAATATTACAACAAAACTAGCAACACAGTAAGCTCTGATGTTTTCTCATTTCTGTTGTTTTTTTCCTTAGATACATACGGAAAGCTCTTTCTTCTCGATTCTGTGGGTCAAGAGATGTCCCGCTGTAAGACGTCCATTCGACGTGGTCAGCCCAATCCAGTCTACAAGGAGACCTTTGCTTTCCAGGTGGCCCTCTTTCAGCTCTCTGATGTCACACTGATGATTTCCGTTTATAACAGGCGTACTATGAAGCGTAAAGAGATGATTGGTTGGATTGCTCTGGGCCAAAACAGTAGCGGAGAAGAGGAACAAGACCATTGGGAGGAAATGAAGGAAACCAAAGGCCAGCAAATCTGCAGATGGCACACCTTGCTTGAATCTTAGTTTTGCCAGCAGGCATTTGCATGTGACATCTGCCCTGGCCACCAATGTTTTGGCCACTGATACCAACTCAGCACATGCTGGTAGGCGTTTTAAAGACAGGCTTACAAATAGGTATTAGAGTCTACTAACCTCTGGGACATTCTGGGCAGGATCTTTGGGTATCTCAAAGGTTTGATTTGGATTCAGATATTATAATTTAAAAAAACACATACACGGTCAAGTGTACTTTATGGCAAGTTAACCACAGTTGAGAACAGTGATGATGAGTTATTTTGTGTTAATAGATCATTGAGTCTGGGTTCAACCTGAGGAATGAAGCATCTCTTGCTGTCTCTGTTTGCTTGAAGAGTAACCTGAGATCGCAAGGGAGCTGTTAAATTTCACTATTTGTAACCAGGTATGTGTATGAATCAGAATTTTGTTAATATGGTGCCAAAACCCCCCCACTACAGAAACGAATCGGATGCCAAGGCTCATAAGAGAGTGTAACTGTCATCCAGAATCCCCTATTTTACATTTTTCTCTCTGTGAAGAAAACTCATTTATTTACTTAAAAAATAAATGTTATAAACTCATACTTATAAAACAAATTTGTGTTCATTAAATACCTTTCTTTATCTCACTTATATATTGTGGTTTCCTATGAGATTTGGTTAGGTGAATCATTTTGAAGGTAAAACAGAGTTCAAAAACACTGTTGAAAGACATCTTGTTTCCTTTTAATATGTAAGATTTCCAACTTGTAATTTTCAAGGTTTTTATGCTATTTTCTCACCTAATAAATTCTTACAGAATGAGAAGAAAACAAAACAAAACAAAAAACCCGTATTTAAGTCATGGATTTGTTGATTTTCTGAATCAAGTATTCTCCTTTAGATTATACTTTTTCTATATTCAATGATATATACACATACATATATTTTGAATGCACACCTGCATGCAAACCTTATTCTTTTTTATGCAGTTATTTTCCCTCATTAGAGCATAGTAAATTGTATATAATGTGTCCTTAATAAATGTTGATTTAATTGACTCTTAGAAATGAACATGTTATGATACCTGTGAATGAAGAAATATTTTCAGCCTGTGTGAAATGACACCGAGTTTTGTTTTGTTTTTTTTGTTTGTTTGTTTGTTTGTTTTGAGCATTTGAAGTGCCTATAATTGTCATTTTCCGTGGCATTTGCAGCAGCGTCTATTAGTCACTACTTGCATTCTGGGCATGTGCCATTCATAACACTCATCTTGTCCGGTGATAAGCATGAAATTGTATCTCTGACTGACTTTTACATATTTGTGCAGTGCATGTTTATTTTCCTTTGGTTATATGTGAGTCCTTAATTTTAATTACCTGAAATTGTCAGTAAAAAAAAAAAGGGAGGGGGAGGAATGTGTGTCCATGTAACACCGCGCCTAATGTTCAGCTCTTCTGAGCAATTGCTCAGTCACTTATTTTTAGCTTTTATGTTTCATTGTTGACTTATTGCTGTCTGTGGGAAGAGTGGGAGCTAGTGATGGATGTATACAGTTAGAAACACAGAACTCCTCCTCAGCTCTACATTTGACAGATTGTAGACGTAGGCTGTAACACTTGAAGAACATACTTATTCCTTACCGTGCAGTGTGTAATGGTTATCCTGACAAGAAGAGACTAGGGCACAGATAATTCTTCTGTGATTTCAAGTACCCATTTGTGAAAGAAGTGATTTCATATGGAAGAATCAGAATTAGCAAAATAAATTAATATCTTAATTTCTTTTTAGGTCATGGGAGTTTCATCTGTAACACTGCTCAGTTATTGGGAAGAAGTAATAAAACCATGCTCCTTTGGGTTTTTACCCTACCTTTCTTTGGAAACCTCAAAGTGCTTTTCCAACATTATATCCATTAACTGCTGAGTGGTCTTTGCAGTGTGGCTGTGTCATCGAGTAGGACTGAGTGCAATTGACTAAGTAGTGGCACAGAGAATTGGCTTTTCACATCCCTCACTCTCTTTCCGCGCTTGTGTTTAAAGGGAAGTGAAGCAGCCTTGTTATGCTTTCCTTTATGCAGTAACATAAAAGCAGCATTCACTTTAAAATTTACATTTGAAAAAAAACCTGCATATATTGTACTGACCGTCCTGGATTTTCCCCCCTTATATTTTCCTGCTCTATGTTTTGCTGCATCCCTTGTCTTATGGTGCCAAATCATCACCTATGCTTCGTTTTCTGCTGCCTTGACCCACCCATTTTTAGGGTTTTCTACTGGTATGGTGAAGCTATCCTTGTGGGTGTGATCTCTTTTCCAATAGCCTGCCTATGAGGCTGTTACAGGAATGTGCAGCGTTTTAAGGAACGAGATGCCTGAAAAGCATTTTTAATTTTTGTAATTTTACTATGTTGATGCTATTCACCACGTAGGATGCATGTACATCTTGAATATACAGAAGTCTAAAGCTGACTGTATAAATATAAAATGCTAATGACAAGATACATTAAAATATGAGGCTGGATTTTTTTTTTACATTGATTTGAAATTCTGGTTTAGTAAGATCTTTTGATTTTGTACATTTCAACTCCCTTATTTGCCTGGCAAAGTCTAGACACAATGCACTCAGCATGTTTTTCTTTTCACTAGAGCCCTTACAGCTACATTTGCCTTTTAACAGTTATGAAAGATAATTAGTTGGTTCCACGGTGGAAAAAGCTCCTTTTGCCTATTTGGTCTAGCTAATAATTAACATCTCACAGAGACATTTGAAACTGAAGAAGCACAGTATTTGTTGCATGAGTAGTTCCTTCCGTGATTTTTCCTGAAAACAGTGCTTTTGACATAATACTACAGAGGGTAAATGATGCACTGGGTTTATGGAAATCTGCTTTATAGTGTGTCTTCTTTCAGGGCATTAATTTACACTGAGTTGAGAAGTGCTGGTTTCACCAATCACGGTGGTGGCTCTTGTGCTCCCTGCTCCCCTCTGACTATTGTTGAATTTGTAAATGGGCCATTCACCAGGCAGCCAGGCATCTGCTCTTGCTTCTCTCTCCTTCACTGGCTCCCTGTGTGATGCACAGCTGTTTGGGACCCTGTTTTTGCTGATGTAGCGTAGCTGGGAGGGAGGTCTTGCCTTCCTTAACAGTAGAAGAACTTGCACTGCTGTCGGATGGATTACGCTTGGCATCCACCTGTACAAAGTTCGGGAAAGAATCCTGTGACTGCAAGGGGGGCCAAGAGAGTATGCTACTGCGTTGTCGTTCACTTTAGGCACTGGGCCCTCTGCTCCTTCTTCAGTGACAGTATGGACTGAGCTTGAACACTGATGTCCTCTGTAGCGTGAGGAGCTGCAGTGAGAACCTAGCCTCTGTCTTCGCAGCATAGGAACTTCCGCGAGATTTTACAAATTGTTGTCACCTCTCAGTCAGTCTCAGTGCTTTACATCGTGGTTGTACTAGATGGTCTTATCTGAGAACCAAAATGCTTTTCCTTTCAAGTAACGCATCGTTTAGGTTGAAACTACCACCAGGTTAAGCGAAAGTTCTCCTCCAATAGCCACTGAGTTTATGAAACTGATGGTTCAGCATTCAACTGTGGGGCTCCCAAAAGCCCGGCTATCCTGTTGCAGCAGAGAACTCAGTATGTTAGGATCAGAAAAGTGATAGAAGAAGATTTTTTGTAGATGACATAAAACCAAATGGAGATGCATGCCTTAATAATAAACAGGGCCAGAAAACCCATGCAGTGTCCCCTCTTTAAGGGAACTGTGACCAGAGCACATTCTATTCTATTTGATCCACAACAAACAAAAATGATAGATAATCCTGAAATGGCAAAAGTATTTTGTCTTAAAAAAAATCATTAATTTGTTCCAAAAAGGAAAGTTAGGCAAAACTATAAAAAACAAATCATAGAGCTTGTGTATAGAAGAATTAAAGAATAAATATTGCTAGATACCTTCAGCCCCCGCTAGCATATATTCAAGAAGAGTAAAATAATAAACCAAAAGACATTTCAGGTTAACTAGCTATTATTTTTTCACAACTTGTGGAATTCCAGCAAATCCTTAATGATGAGGGAAGTGAGACCCATCCAGTTCAATGAAGTTGGCAAAGGCTGCAGTCTTCCCCTGGCTTTGGATGGAACTCCGTTAGCTGTATGGCCTTAAGAAAATTACTTACCCAGTCTGTGTCCCTGATTCTTCAACAAAATGGAAGTGATACCTACCTCATCAGGTTTTTTAAAAGACAATAACAGCATTGAGCCTGGCATATAATAAGCATTCAATTTCCCCCCACCCCCAACCATACTTAATCAAGAATAAAGCCTTTAAGATTTGTTTCTCTGTCTAGTGGAAGTAATAGTAACATTAGAGAAAGGCTATAAACAATTCTCAGATACTTTTAAAAGGGTAGACTCCTAAAGCTGGTCTAAATTTGTAAAGAAAAAGAAGTCTTACAGGGTAAAGTAAAAAGAGATAAGCCTGGCATTTTGAGTCTTAGTAAGTCCCAAATGAGGTACAATAACCAGATCTTTGTCTTTCACCCCCTTAGTTTGGAGGGAATACAAAACCTTGGTGCTTGTGTGCACATCTTGCTAAATCAGACACAAGACTCCCTTCAACCTCAGCTCTTCTCTACAATTCAGACCTGGACAGAGCACCATATACCCATCCAAAGAGTTGGTAAGGTGACAGCTTGAGTACCTATTTCAATTTTGGTATGAAAAAGGAAAAACATGGTGTGGCAATTTGCTGATACTCATTTAAAAATGGACAGTTTTTTAGCCTATGCTATACATCCATATTATATCTTCACAGGCAAATTTTTAAAACTGACCTAATGCAGCTATCAAAACTCATCTAACTGTTTAACTGAAAAGTTCTTTTCAGGACCAATTATTTATCACTCTTTCCCTTAGGAGATCACAATGAAAGGAATTCGTTTAGAGTTCATACTATCTCTTTTTTGAAGAGGGTTTTAGAGAGTGACTTGATGTAATAGAACGCACGTTGAGTTGCTCTCAAGTGTTCAGACCATGAGTAAAAAGGAGAGTTTCCTGAGAATTTAGAGGAACTTTTGTGGACATTTGATCTGCAGAAGTGGTCAGGAATAAACCACCTCAAGTTTAGGGTAACCAAGTGCCAAGTACCAGTCATGCACTACTTGCCATTTTAAACCAAATGTGATTCTGGGATGGGGAAGTATGAGCCTACATTCCCAACATTGCTAGATTGCCACAGTGCTGACTCCGGTTCTAGGATTTCTGATTAAGGAGAAACGGGGAAACTTGAGAAGAATCACTTAGCTTAGGGGGTTTTGTTGGGAATAATTCAGCGTGTAGGGAAGTTAAAGGGGGCAGATGGGAGTTCAAAGGCTGTAGAGTGATTTCTAGGAAGAGTTATCCAGAATGTGAAGAGCTCTTACTGAGGGGACAATGTGTTCCTTCTCTTCTTGGTCACATGGACAGAGAGCTTCCATTTAAATCAAGTCACAAGAGTTTAACTTAGACATGAGAAGGATATGATGGTTGTTTTGCATTAATTCAAGATGTGTTTCATTGGATTTTCTTGGGTGTAGCACCAGGCTATTTGGGATAGTACAGGACTTAAAATCTTTTTTTTTTTTTTCCAACTTTTTGGAGTGGTGTGATTACACATTGAAGCAGTTGAAGCACTTAGTCATCATGATAAAAACAATGTTTATCAACAGTTGTTCAGTTGATCCAATCATGTGCCATAAAAAGCAGAGTTCCTTGTTATGGGTTATTGTTGGAAGGAGGTGAGATGTATTTACTGAACGTATTGGAGAGAGCGTCTAAGAAGCTGGGACCTGGAGTGGGCCTTAGTCACGCTGGAGGGGGAATCATCCAGGGAGAGCACAGGATCATCTTTGGAAGGCTTTTAAGATAGAAATCTCTGTGTGGAGTGTGGGTTCTGTCTAAAGGAGAACAAGAGGGCAGCCAGGAAGATAGCCTTTTTAAAGTTCCTTCTAAGTCTAATATTTTGTATGTAACCTCCAAATAGAATCAACAATAACAACACTCTAGCCCTGTCCTCTTCCCCTTTGGACATTGTTTCCACACTGATTTTTCTCTGCATCATAGAAGGTCTTCTCTGGGGAGTTGCTGTTTGGGCTTTGTTTAGGTGACTTTGGAGATGCCTGCAGGCTCTGGGTGAGTTTCCTCTCCTATGGTGTTTTTGTTTCCCCTGGGTCTCAAAGCAGTATCCTAGACACAGACAATAATCCGCTGTATTTATAGCCACTGTGGAAACTGTAAAACAGCTTGAGGCTTTCTAGAACAAACTCAGAAGCAGTCATGGAGCCCTGTGGACATTCCTAGAATAAACCACCCCTGAATGTTGCTACCTGCTCTCCCTTGCTTACTGATGCTGCCTTAAGCTGTCTCCATGGGAGTTTTTACTTCACGCCTTTGAGCAACAATGCTACCTACCAACTCTACTTTGAGGGTGGTGAGAAGGCTGCCTGCCCATTGGTACTGCCATATTTATGCATTATTTTTGTGTACTTCATTTTCCCCTCAAAGTATCTACTTACTGTTTTTTTTAATACAAAATTTATTCATTCAAAAGATACTGAGTATATTTATCCCAGGCTCTGGACTAGGGGCTGGAGAATGGTTTGAGTTCAATTGTTTTATTTCTAAATACTCCATTTTTTAAAGCTAGGTAAACAATAAGATCTTTTATGGCCTTTAATTTCTGTCAAATGTATTTCTGCAATGACTTCTTTACTCCCTGTTGAAAAGGAGAAGGTTTAAGGAAAATGGAGGTTATTACTCTGCCTCTGATTAAGAAATAAATGTCCTGTTTATCAGGCTATGCTTCCCTTCAAAATAAATGGATGTGTTTTACATCTGAGAGAGGAAATGCAGCATTCCATTCCAGTGATGAAATAAGTTATAGCTTGAAATGGAAGTTGGATATTTAGTATTTTTCACTTTTATAATTGAACATTGAATACCTTTTATAAAGCTGTAAGCAGGTCAGAGCCTGGAATGCTAGGTCTGTACAAACAAATGTGACACGGTTCTTAGAAGCTCCATGTTTTAATAGCTCCATGTTTTGCTACCTTTTACTTTTTGAAAGAGTGAACTGGAAAGAGTAGCTGCCAGATAAAGGGGTAAGGGTATGAAACAAAGATCCCTCCTTACCGATCTGGTTCTTTTGATTAACATTTGTCTTAGATATTATACACTAAACACACTTGGGACATCCCTATAAAATGGGTAAAGGTCAACATTGGGAGTGTCCCTTCCTTGGCAGATGAACCAGTCTCCAACAATCTCTTAATTTCAATTTTATAACAGGAGACGAAGTAGGAGTTTTTCCAGTAGATTTATTGCTTATAATTTTTAACATCATAGAAACTTACCTTAAATATCACCTATATATGTCTCAATCCATGATTCCAGGTCAGAATCTTTGATGGCCTAAAAATTCTTACTGAAGAAAGTCTTAGTGTTGCCCCGTGATGGTCCATAATAAAAAAGTTTACATCTCTTACTTGATGAAGACCTTGATTTTGGGGAAAAGATATTAAAAGGCTGCCACTAAAAACTCTGATTGGTGAGGAGTACATACACTAAAGGACTGTATTTCCATGGAAGCTATTCTGTGTACTATGTTCACATTCTGGGGCCACACCTCTCTCTTAAGAGTTTGTCAAGTCCCTTATAGTTGGCACCTTAAGCAAAGCTTACTAATTTTGCCATTTCCCCGTGGGCCGTGATAATCTTTATTAATTCACAACTACACCAAATTATATTGTTGTCTTTTATTATGCCACCATACTAAGGCAGGTGTAACTTAAAGTTTGTTACTATGAAATACAAAATGTTTTCCAGAATTTAAAATTTTAATTTCATTACAGATTCTATTATTTTAAGTTTGTGAATAAGAAGTTAGTATTTGTATACTTGGGTGTGACCAAGACATTTCTATAATAATATTTTGAAATAAGGTCTGACCTCTATTTCCATGGAAAAAAGCATAATGGTCTTTGTGATCTACTTGCTTTTTAAAAAAGTTAATAAGCTTTTTTTGAGCAATTTTAGGTTTATAGCAAACTTGAGTGGAAACCAGAGTTCCTGTGCACACTCTGCCCCATCCCTGCCCAGTGTCCCCCGCGATGGGCATACCCCACAGGAGTGGGTACATCTGTTACTGTGACGAGCCTACAGTGGCACATCATTACCACCAAATTCCATATTTTACATTAAGGTTCACTCCTGGTGTTCCATTACCTTAAAATTTTTCTGTGCTCTGCCTATTCATCCCTCCTCCCTAACTTTTGGCAACCAGTGATCATTTTACTGTCTCCTTAGCTTTGCTTTTTCCAGAATGTCATATGGTTGGACTCATACAGTATGCAGTCTTTTTAGATTGGCTGCTTTCATGTAGTGATATGCATTTAAGTTTCCTTCCTGTCTTTTCACGGCTTCATAGTTCATTTCTTTTTAGCGCTGAATAATAATATCCCATTGTCTGGAGGTACTGGTCTGTTCATTATTTACTTTTTAGTTCTGATTGCTATTGTACATTTTGTTAATGTGCATGTTCTCAAGAAAACTGGATGGATTAATCCGTATGATGCATCCACTGACACGTAGCAATTTCTAATCTGGCATGAATCTCACCTATGTGGTATTAGGCTTGATTCACCTTTGAGGAGAAGATTCATGGAAAACATTATGTAATTTCACAATTGGCATCTAAGCAGAGAAAGTTCTGAAGGCAATGAGGATACGATCCCCAAATTTAGCGACTCTGTGGTATTCTCTGTTGTTGAGCACTGATTTAAATATACATTGATAAAAAGTGCTAATTACATTATTACTGATTCATGACAGAAAACCACCTTCTGTTACTAGTGTATATGACTTTACATTTGCCACTGCTGCCAAGAGAAAGGAAGCTTCGTGATTGTACCGTCATAGTCAATTGTGTAAATTAGCTGCAAGTGGTACGTAAGCATCTGGATCATGCAGGAGCTCTGCATTATGGATAGAAGGATGACCCATGAAAATGTATAGGCTGAATGGACAAGTGGTGAATAATGGAATGATAACACTGATAATCACACTGGGTGAATGGGAAGACCTGACTGATGATCAATATCTAGGAAACATTCTGACATTTTCATGTGCACTGACTGCCCTTTGCTTTGTAGCTGCAACAACCTGTGGAACCAGGCATTGTTGTGGAGATGAAAGTGGTTGCGGAAAGAATATTGGATTAGATTAAAATTAACGAGGCCTATGTTCTATACCAAGTCTTCCCTTAATGAGCTCTAAAATGAATGTCAAGTCACAAGTTCTCTAAGCCTTCAATTTTGCATCTGTCAGCCGGGAATAGTAATACTCTTTTTACTTGTTTTCACCACGTTGTGATAAGAATGAGATTCATTCATTCCTTCATTAATATCACAAACACTCAGAGTCCCCACTACAGACGAGGGCCACAGGCGTGATCAGGTAATAGATGGAAATACACTTTGCAGAGTTGAGAGGTTTTGAAGGCTGTGAGATATTTTCTTATTTTTTATTTTAAGGTTAAATCAATTCTTTTTTTATGTTAATATATCAAAGTAGTTGACACTTCTAGATCTCTGCCAATCATCGAGCTATATTCATAGAGTGTCAGTTATTTGACTAAAAGTTACAGTCGGAACGGTCTTCAGCTGTTCTGCCTCTGAGAAGCTAGAAATAAAGTATTAGGCTCGAATTCTTTTGTTCAGACACGCTGACCACAGAACAAATTGCAAATCCATCTTTTCGGCAGGCTTGCCAATCTTTGAGTTGAACACAGACCTTTCTTCTTTAGAACAATTTAACTTTGAGTACAGGGAAAGTATTAAGTTGGATAGCATTTTTTTTTTTTCACAAAACGGAATTTGAATACAGTATTTGGAAAGATGCTTCCACCACCAAAAAAAGTCCTTCAATCTACGTTATTATATTTCTCTTGGAGAATTAGACTTCTCCAGCTTTCCCCTCCCAAGTGACTTTCCTCACCCACATAATCATTTTCTTCCTAAATACCATTTATCATCTCCCAGGGAAAAAAAAGTAAGGATTTAAAAAAAATTTTTTTCAAGGTACATCCAAGATTTCATAGCAATATTTGGTGTTCACAGTGCAAGATAAATCTGACTCTCGATTTTTTTTTTGGTCTTCATATGGCATCCAAAACAGTTGTTCACATTCACACATTTATGTTTCACCATATGCATACTGTGTGCAACTCTGTTGTTTTAAAATATTTTATTGGTTTTCCTTTAAATCCCAACTTTTGATGGGTGTCCTTGAAGAACTTGCATGCAAAAAAAAGTAAATGTGAATGATTCATTCATTTTGAACATATGTAACTATTTTGGGAAGATTTTACCCTACATAGAGCACACTGTTCTCAGCAGGGAGTGTACTTTGTATTTCTGTTCAACTCACAGCTGGATGCTGGGGATGTATTAATATTGTTAGCCTGTACCTTTTCTATCTTGTGTTTACTTCAATTTGTTATATGGAATTGAGGGTCCTGAATTTTTGGTGGTTGTGAATGGTGGTCAAGACTTTATGGATTTCGCTTGCGGGGACAATTTAGCATAACGTGGCTTAAAATCTGGTCTTCCTTTAGATTTCTAAGTCACAAGAAGGCTTCCGTGGGCAAATTCATTGTTCCAGGGCAGACTTGTTAGTGTACGGTAGGAGCTGCTCCAAACCTGTCCCATCACTTCATGGGCATTTCTAGATCTGACTGCTGTCAGATTTTCTCCTCCAGAGTTTTCCAGCAGAGAAGCAATCCCTGGGTGGTCCAGAAGTTCAAGAGAGAAACAAAAAGTATTTTCTCCTCCAAGGGGTTGAACTCTCATGTGAGAAACTCCTGAAATCTTCAGAACATTCCATGTAGGTGTCCCTGTGTTCCTCACAGTGTGACTTACTGACTTACAGTGTCTTCTATTTACGAAGCATGAATGTATCTCCAGCCGTTACCAAAACAAACAGCCATAGAATGTAATCATCCACCCATTTCTAAAATTACTTCTATTGATGAATAATTAGTGTATAGGAAGAGGTTTGGAAATTTTTTTGTTAACCTTAAAAACTAGAATACCTGTCTACCTTTTATAATGTTCAAGATTTCGTAACAGTGGTTTTAATGTATGACCGCTGTACTGTTACATCTTGTGTTCGAACTGGGCAAGCCAGGGAAATTTTTAATAATGTCCGTACTCTCGGGATAGAAACACCCTTGAAAATATGTTAGAAAATATAAAATTGTTTACCTGTGCTAGAGAATAGGTTTGTGATTAGAAGAATTACTGTTTCTCTTGTACAAATAATGCTTCAAGCAGATGTTCTGTCTTCACAGTGATGTTGGAAGCATATTTTATGCAGCCTAAAAACTATTTCTGTATTAGATATTTAAATGCATGAGGATACATTCAAGTTGCTTTTTGTTTAAAGCAGAAACATAGAAGAAGTATTAGTCCCAGTTTGTACAAAATGTCTGCTGCAACTGAACTCACGATAGTTCAAAACTGAAAATCATTCTAATTTTGTAAAACTGCTGCTACTGGTTTTATCAATAAAGTTTAAGCAGATGGCTTATATGTATACGTGTGAAATTTTTTATGCTAAAAAAAGATACAGTTTTGCAGCATCAACATGCAAATTTTATGGGTCTGAATGATATTGCTTAATTTAGTATATACAGAGACCATTAACTCCAAAACCATGCCAACTGCAGACATATAGATTAGAACGATGAGTGTTACATTTATGACCCCTATCATTTACTTTGGTTTTAGGATGCTCGAGGCTTTTATGTTGAACACATGCATGAATCAACATAGTTCAACTCAAATGTTAGAGTGGCGAATATTGGGTAAGTAAGGAGCTATATATACATAAAGATCACCTGAAATAACTAAATTGCATCTGAAGAGGATTCTGAGAAGGCAAAATATAGGTATTCCTGTACAAGAGGGTAGGTAATTGTTCATCAGAGAGGCTTTTGTCTGGAGTCCTGGCCCCTCTGTGTATACTCAGTGTGAACAGGCTTACAAGGTTCTGATGCAGCAAGCTAGAAATACAAGGGCAGGGCTATTATGGTCAGACCTCCATAACAGTAAAAACGTCACTGACATCCCACAAACAAACAAACAAACAAAGTCTCTAGATGTTTCAGGGAAAATCTATTTTTACCATTTTTGCAAATTGTATTAGTTGAAGTAATTAATGCTACTTGTTATAATAAACAACCCTAAGTGTCAGTGAGTCTGCATAGGATAGGTTTATTTCTCACTAAGATGTTTTTTTGCCCATGCAGCTTTCTTTCTTAGCAGC
>NC_138377.1:34174621-34203203 GCF_054177405.1 Leptonychotes weddellii | reverse complement strand
AAAGAAGATGTGGTTCATATATACAAGGGGATATTACTCAGCCATCAGAAAGGATGAATACCCAACATTTGCATCAACATGGATGGGACTGGAGGAGATTATGCTAAGTGAAATAAGTCAAGCAGAGAAAGTCAATTATCATATGGTTTCACTTATTGGTGGAACATAAGGAATAGCATGGAGGACATTAGGAGAAGGAAGGGAAAAATGAGGGGGGGGAGTTGGAGGGAGAGATGAACCATGAGAGACTATGGACTCCGAGAAACAAACTGAGGGTTATTTAGAGGGGAGGGGCAGTGGGAGGATGGGTTAGCCTGGTGATGGGTATTAAGGAGGGAACGTATTGAATGGAGCACTGGGTATTATACGCAAACAATGGATCATGGATCACCACATCAAAAACTAATGATGTATTGTATGGTGACTAACATAACATAATAAATTATTAAAAAAAAATAAACTCCTTTGGTCAGAATGAGTCACATGGCTCCACTTATATTTGAGAAGGCTGGGGATTGTAGTTTATTTGTATGTACAGGAAAATGAATTCATTTGGTGAGAAGCTTCTACACAGGAGCACACACATTTTTTTTTCCTTTTTACAAAAACTGTCTTATTTCAAATGTAGGAGTGGCAATTATTTAAGGAAAACTGGCAAACTGTAGGCTCATTTGTTGCTTCAGTTTTTCCTAACCCATGGTGGAACTGGAACATTATGGGCTGACTGAGGATTTTAATTGCTCACTCAGAGCTGACGGCCCTGAGTATGGTGAGGCATTTCTACATGGGTATGTGCACTACATTCATATGTAACCTGCTGAAAACACCAAAGCAAGTCATATGAAATTGTGAGCAGAAACAGAATATTGCAGAGGGAATAGTTTTAAAGTAAATCATCTGCAGAACCAAAAACTTGACAAACGATTGCTATTTCTGACATTCCTTCAACAGAGATTTACCCATCTTTAAATGTTAAAATAATTGAGATGGTTATCCATGACTATGGCTCTTAAAGTCTTTTGTAATAATTAAAAAAAAAATCTTGAGTAACCTTTTATTGATGAATCAAATCACATTATATGTCTTGCAAACTCCATAGTCTCTTTACAGTTGCCCTGGGGTTCTCCAGGGAGACTCAGAGACATGGCTCAAGAGGAAGCTTGGGTGACAATTTGGAGCTCTGATGAATTTTAATGTGCATTCTACCACATAATGAAACATCTCATTGTTTTTAGCAAACAGATAAGGAGCAGGAGACGGATTCGCATTACATCTGTGGTCGTCTCAATGAGGGACAAGATTCAAGGGTTGTCTTGAGGCGAGAAGATAACAATTTGGATGGATTCTAAGGTGGACTGTACGGTATTTAAATATTTAATTTTAAAATCCAAAATATTTAGTGGAAGATGTGCTCTGATCACTTGCCTGGGGAATTGAGGAATTTATAAAATTGTATCTGCAGACATAAGTAGTCCAGTAAGGATTAAGTTCATACCTGTGCTCTAGTTCTGGCTTTGCTACCAAGCCATTCCGTGACCTTGAGATAACTCTGACCTTTCCATCATGTCTTCCGACAGCTGTTATTTTTCATGAGGGAGTCCCCGGTGAAGAAGGGATCTGGCAATTATTTGGTGAGTTATACTGACAACAGAGAAGGAGGTTTCCTGGTCTCTTCTGATCAACTATACTAGAAGTGCTGTCCATATTGGTCAAGTTAGCTAGCTGCTCTCCAAAGAGGTTTTTTGTTTTTTTTTTAACTTTTAATTTTTTGCTCCATAGAGCTACAGCGTGTGATGATGGAGGCTACTTTTAACCTGAGATAGAGGAGTATTTTAAGGAAAGATGAAACAGATCAGTTCAGATCACACTTACTTTGAAGGACCCAGAGAGAACACGATTAGGAAAATATATAAAAAAATTCTGAGGTAATTTCTCAATGCCAGTAAAATCCAGGTAGAGACCTTTATAAGATGCTTTAAGAAGAAAAAGAATTTTTTCTATCAACATGTCTCATAAAGGGCAGAAGACAATTTTCTGTATGACGGGCTTTGCCCCTTTCCTTTACTTAATTGAAAGGACAGCAACCAGTGACTGCCCTCATGGCTTGTGTAAGTTCAGGAACTTAGAGCTACATAGCTAAGGTAAAAACAAGGGACCTTGAGCCAGGCAGGGTGGCTCCTTCCATCCACAAGTGCTCATGATCACCCTTGATGTCCTAGGCCCTGTGTGCCCAGTACCGGAAACACAGTGTTAACAAGGTGCAACTAGCTGAAAACCTGGTGTGATGACGATTGATAAATGGGACCAGTAGGATGATTTGGGAATGTAATTAGGAGGCTAACCTAGCCAGTGGGAAGCTGTGAGGGAAAGCCACTATGAGGAAGAGGTATTTAAGCTGTGACATGAAAGCTGAGTAGGAGTAAGCCAGGTAAAAGGGAGGCACGTTAAGGAAGAAGAGAGCCTGTACAAAATACCTGAGGCAAGCGAGAACCTTCCCCATTCAAGGAAAAGAAAAGCTAGCATGACTGGACCACCCTTGAGGTATAATTGACAAATAAAATCTTAAGATATTTCAAGTGTACCTGTGATGATTTGATATACATTGCTAAAGGATTCCTGTAATCAAGTTCATTGTTAACACAAGGTTATCGGCTTTTTACATCTTTAGGCTAACAGATTGTTAACTCCAAGTTTGGTCACAGGTGTGAGGTTGGTACTGGGTGCCTGAGGAAGCAGCGGCCAATGAGATTTGTAGGGCTACTTTGTGTGGTCCCTCAGCCTTGCAAAAATGTCTGCCTTTGCAGGAGTCAACATGACACTGCATGGCAGCCCTGCCCTGGCTCCGAAGACAGCAACTTTTCTTTTTAATTGATTCCCAGTGGTGCTCTCTTCCTTTCTGGCCCTGGCCTGACCCTAGAGGGAACAACGGAAGTGGTGTATATCAGTCTTCAATGAGATTCCCTCTCTGAGGGATTCCCTCTCTGCTTTGGACAATCCTCTTCTGCTAGGTTTGTCATTTTATCTTTCTTTAATTTGGCTCACTGGCTACCCGGATTTGTCCACTTTGACCTTCTCATCATCCCTCCCCTCCAAGAATGACAACCCCGTTGAACAATGACAAATGATTAAAAAAAAAAAAAAAGCATGCCTTGAGTGAGATATCAGAAACAATACAATCAATCCTTTGGGTAAATTTAAACTAAAGTATAATTGACTGAAACAGGCATACCTTCTCCAGTTTCCTTTGTGAAAAGAACCTTCTGTTTTGTATATTTTTAGTTTAAAGAAGCTTACATATTAGCCTGAGGTTTTAATTAGCCATTGGATCAAAATGAAGACTTCCTCACTCCATAAAGGCAGTATTTGAGCCCACCGGGTCATTTTTTTCTGAAATCTTTGGCACCATATTGGCAGCCATACCCAGTAACAGGATGAGACTCTGGTCTGATTTTCATGGATTAGTTCTTCCCGCTTCAAAATCTATCAACTGTGAAAACCTGAAGACACAAACAGGAACACACTGGGGAGGAGAGTCCCAGAAGGCGGAAGTTCCTGTAGTCCTCATCCCACAAGCCTCACCCCAGGTCACACACACACTCCTCCATCTCTCCCATGGCCAGGGTCCTGCCCCAAGGCACAGAGCATCCCAGTGGGTCTCCGTGTTTAAAACGCACTGACCAAGTTCTGCCGCTTCCTCAGTCGCTGAAAGTGCCATCCCACTCCCATTCCCAAACCCTATCACCCCAGGGGACACCCAGCTACGGCCGGCCTGCAGCGAGTGACCCTGACTGGGGCGACGGCGGCGGGGCGGGGGGTGGCCCCGGTCACCTGCCCAGGTCCACGGGAGCAGGGCCCGAAGGCCCGGGCACGGAGTTGGCGGCCCTCGCCCACCCGCAGCTCCCCAGCTCTCCAGGACCCAACTTCGGCGAGAAAAGGACCCCCCCTGTTTGGGGCTCTTTGTTCGCTGCCCCTCTTCGTTCCAGTTCTCAAACCTAGCTCCCAGCAGCCCCCGCCAGCGCACCCGACCTACAGGAAAGTTGCTCCCGAGCTGTGGAGGGGCGTCATCGCCTCCTAGCAACGCTCCTAGCAACCGGGTAACATCTGCTCCCTCTGGTCCAATGCGAGCGGAGAACAGCTGCGCGCCCGCCTCGCGTTCCGAACCCGGAGCGAGAGGCGCTTCAGAGACTGGAGGGACCGACCTGCAGGAGCCAGGGCTGCCCGCCGAGCTGCAGTTGCCGCTGCTGCCGCTGTCGCTGTCGCGCTGCCGCCGCCGCTGTCAGCGCCCCGCTGAAGAGTGACAGCTCCGCAAAAGCGGGAGGGAGCACGGAGCCCCGCGCCTCTACGAAACAGGTGCATGCGCCGATCTCCTGGTCAGTGGACCCAGCTCGCAAGGTATGTCTGGATTCATCCAGCAATGTGCCTTCCCCTGAGGCTCAGAAAAGACCCGTTTCATTGAGGGTGAGGATAGGGACTGTTCTGGGATCCTACTCCGCCCTCAGTGATTGAAAAGCGGCCAGGTGGTGGTCCCGAATAACCTGATTTCATTTTTTTTTTTTTTAATAATGAAATTGGTTCTCAAGGATTCCCCTGCCCATCGTTACTAGGTTTGTGTTCGCAAGTTTTCAGCCCTCCGTGTTTTTCCTTTGACTTCGCTGCCCGTGTGTGGCTAGGAGAGCTGGAAGCAGTAAGCACCATGGAAAGCCTGTGGTTAAGGCTAAAATGACATCGTATAGTCTGGACTAATTGAATCAACACGTATGGGGAGCAACAATCTTTTTAGGTCCTGCTCTGGAAAGGGTCCATTTGGCCGGGAGCAGCGGTTCACTGTTACTCAATCTCCTGAAAAGTAACCATAGTAACTCACCTCTCTTTTGATGGGATCCTCCTCATTGGCTGCCTATCTTCCTTTGGAAAGCTCATCTCTCTAAATATAGAAGATGATGAGATCTGTAAGCATACATCCATGTAGAAAAGGTGCAGTTCAGCATGGCCCTTTAAAGAAAAACTATCTTCAAAGAAAAAGTACCATTTGGCTGTTTCAAATCCTGTGAGAAGTAGTGTGTCTTACAGAGAATTATTGAGTTACTGTTTTGAGTTAACTGCTGGATTGTTACTTTAGAAAGAATATTTCTTGAAATTATACAAAATCTGGCATTTAAAAACAAATTAAGTATCTCTGACTCTGATTTTTTTAAATCAACCTGCTGATGATCTCCCCAAAATAATCTCCCAGTAAATAATTGGTGAAATCAGTTATTCACTTATTTCCAAATTTCTTAGGATAGTTAAGATTCCTTATGTTTAAAATTCAATCTGGAGAACACTAAAGTAATTGTGTGTGCTTGAAGGTTTATCTATTTATCTGTCTGGTCCAGAAGAGCCCCACCTCGAACATCTTTGATAGGGTCCTCCTACTGCATGCGTTCTCCTGACTTGATAACCAGTTCAAGTCAGCACAGTCCTGACTCTTCCGATGTTATTTGCACCTGTCTCCGTGTTTCAAAATCTCAGGTAGCCATTCATGAGCCTAAGGCTGTGAGAAATGCTCGCTGTGCAAAGGGGAACTCTCACCAGATTCTCTGAAGCTGTCCTAGAAATATACTTTTCAGATTGATTCCGCTTTACCAGGTAATCACTAGCTTAAAAGAAATTACTGTTTAAATATGTATCCAGAGAAATAAATGCTAATGTAGCATTACCATAACTTACAAGATCAATATAAGGGGTTGTTTATATAGATGGTTGCTGGGTAGAAGTCAATAGAGGTTTTCTGTAGAAAGAACATTTGTGGGCTGGCAGATTTTCCTCTCTAAGACCCATGTGAATAGACTGGGCCAAATTAGGTAGCCTGCCTTGAGGAGCATGTCAAGCGGAAGTGCTATGGGCAAACTGCTGCATGTCTGAATGAAGGAAATGAAGAGAACTCTCCAAGTTGCAAAAGGAGATTGTGGTGCTTTTTAAAAATTTCATTTGCGTTAAGGCCATAATGATAGAAACTCATGAGTGTTAAGCATTTTAAACCAAACCAAATTTTCAAGACAGAATACAGTCGTTTAATGAATGCTCAGCACCCCAGTGCTGTTTAACTTTCACATGTACTGAGCTATCCATGTGCAGTTCCTGTAGGCAAGCAGCCTAGCAAATTGCTATCAAATTCATGAAAGTAGAGCCTGCTGCATTTCTTCCCTGACTTTACCTCTCTTTGTAAAAACAAATAGTTGAACCATTTTATTTAGAAACCTATTTGAAAATTTACTTGGTCTAGTTGTATAGTGTTTACGATTATCATGAGACTCTAAAAGTACCAGTCTCCATAGTCCCTTATTGAAATATGTTCAGTTTGATAATTTTAAGCATTAAAGATGACCATTTTAGCCATCATTAGCCTTAAGTACCACCACCCCTTTTTTCTTCCTCCATTATAACTAGTATATTTTATGATAAGAAATAAATCCAAGGAGACAAATAAGATTGATTGTCATCTGCCATGAGAGGTATGTAGAGTTTTAATCATGCTATCAATCTGAGGAAAGTTTGAATAAAGCAGCCACAGGTATTGGTTCATGTATATGCATTAGTCTTATGCATTAGTAATTTATACACACCCTATCTCTTATGTAATATGCATAGGAGTTTGAAATCATTCAGTGCCCTTTAATTTACATGAACAGGTCTGCCCTTTCATTGAGACCACTATTGCAATCAAGAAGGTCAAGTGAAAAGAGTTCTTAAATTTTAATTTTGATTCTATCATGAATGTATAATGTGTAGAATGTACACTGTGCAATTTTGGTGAACATATCTGTTTCAAGTCATTCATCAGAAAATGTTATCGTGGCAGTTAGCTTTAAATAAATAAGAATAAATCAAATGGTATCATTATAAAATAAGCATTTATGTCTAGAGACATTGATGGATCCTAAGGAAGAGTGTGAAAAAAAATTCCACCAGTTTGTAGTTAAGGATCTAGTCGCTCTTGTCAATGGGAATCCCAGCTGTGCTCATACATACCACGAGTTATAAAGAGGGCTGTAGTTGGGGCTATAAGGCTTACATAAGGCTGAGATCAAGCAGGTTAAAACTGAAACCAAGTTCTAATTTCAGTTTTTCCTTATATATTCTATTTGGAAGTGTTTATGTGTCTATGAACATTCCGTGTTTAATTTTATGTCGTGTTGCTTTCCTGGGATTTAGAAGATGCTTTGAAACATGGAGAAATGTTGAAAGGTTTGATCAAGATGTCAAGCCCTGGGCTCTTCAACTGAGGATTCCTGCCAGCTAGCTTTAGCTGTCAAAACACCGACACCCTTACAATAGCTCTAAAGCTGAGGCATAACCAGTTCAGATTGCTCTATTTGTCAAAGCAATATGCTTCAGAAACCTACAGAAAGGTAAATAAAATAATGATTTCAGAAGCAAAGGAGTAAATTGACCATAGACGTTCACCACTAAAACTGAGGAAGAAGTACACCTGCCATTTTGGGGAGGAACTGATCCTTGTCAACGGCCGCCCCTCCATGCCCCCACCTTTCTAATAAGTTGTTTAACTAGTGTCAATACATTACTTTAATGTTTCCCTTTTTAGTCAAACATAATTATTTGTAAAAATTTTCCCAATTACTTTTATGTTGACAGGCTAATAACAGAGCCATCTAGTTTACTGCAGTATTTTTCAGTGGGGCGAGTAAGGGGACATTAATAAAAAGCACTGAGGGCTTGCTAGTGTTATGTTCAGTGTTATAATATAGCTTTATAGTTAGAATTTTTAAAGCTTTTTTTCATATTATAAAGAGCAACAAAAAGGCTTCTTGGCGGGTAGAGATACAAAAGTCTCCTAAACATCAGTGATGCTTAGAAGGGGAGGAGGGACAGGTTTGAAGGCAATCCCCTCTGTGGTGGTGTACTGGGGTATGTGTTATTTTTTAAATGATTATTAAAAGGGAGCATGTGTTACAAACATCAAGAAAAGTTGGGGATATTGCAAAGAGAATCACAACTCAAGAGCCTAGAGTCTTAATTCTGTTTGCATGTGCTGCTTATTTACTGCTCTCTGGCTCATTTCTCCATATCTGCGGTGGGGGATAAAACCAGCTATTACATGAAGAGGAGTGTTTGAGTTGAGCACAATGCAATTTAATGAAGCACTGATAGTCTTTAGAAGAAAGGAACCCTGCGAATGAAGGACATTACAGAACTAGAGCCACTCTGGGTGGTGACACAAATCAGGCCAATAAGTTAGGGCAGAGAATCACCCAACTCCAGGGCAAAGTCTCCTATATTCTTACTGAGTAAAGTTAATTATTAGCCCATCTCATGTTTTTCTACAACCCTTCTGGGATACCAGGCTAAATGTTTTTGGCAATACACCCAAACCTGGTGGTAGTCAAAGTGGAAGACAATGAGGGTGATAAAGAGGAGGTATTTTTCAAAAGATCTCTGTGGTCCACTTACGAGGGATTGAAAAACCTTCCTCTCTGAGCAACAAACCTGAATATCTAAGGAAGTTATAACATCTCCCTAGACATTATCGGTAAGATATTTCTTGGAACCTGTACCTAGCAATATGATTGCTTTGCCAATTTTCTTTCTGATTCATTTCCACTTTCCAAGGTGAAAGGTGTAGTGAAAGGGAGTATCATCCTTCAAAACAAGGAATGCACTTCTGAAGGGAGGTAAAGCACAACGTTTACCCATGAAACTTACTGCACTTGGTCTCCATCATTAATAGGACCAGATCATGGCAGGATTTAGGCTTTGGTGCAGCAACTAAGGTAACTTCATGATTACATGGCTGGTCATATCCCATTTAATAATGTTCTCTTTTGTTCAGAGGTCATCAGCAGATAGGAAGGCTGTGGAAGGGTGTTATTTTATTTAATATTCCATGCCTATGCTTGGGGCTATCCTGAGGGACATGGAATCCAGTTCCAGACAATGCTGCTGGTCTTGGGAAACTCTTCTACCTCCTTTCCTGTCAGTATCCCTGGAAGTTCCCAAGAAACTTTTCCAGGAGCTACAACTTGTTGGTAATTCTGAACTGCCAGCAGAGTTAATCTTTTGCTTGGAGTGGATGATAAATCTGAAGAAACAGATTGTTCCATTGATATGGAGCTAAAAACTGGCACCGAGTTCTGTTCCATAGAGTATGTTATCTAGAAGGGTGCCAGGCAAGGGGGTTTGAGGGATAAAATTGATGGAATCTTGCTATCACAAAGCTAAAAGTCTACAGAAGGAGCAGCTTTATGGCCTCGAATGTTGCTTCCGTCTACCTTCTTGAGCACACTTGTGGATGTTTCATGCTCCTGCGCTTACCACAAAAGAGAGGACAGATGTCCTGCTATAACAAACACAGTGCTGCTTAATAGGACACATATCTATGATTTCAAAAATGAAATCACTACACTCACAACACCTAACCTTTATTGTAGAGTAGAAAATATGTGGAAATGTGACAGGCACTGAGTAAGTGCTTTTAAAACATTATCTCAGTTCATTTACATACAACCCAATGACTTTGATATTGTTCTGCCATTTAATTGATGAGGGAACTCAGGCTCTTTGAGGTTAAATCCTTTGCCCAGAGTCACTAAGCACATAAATTGTAGAGCTGGGATTTGAACTAGTGCTATGGAACAGCACTAGAAAATCCTGTTGAAGTATTTTAAGACTTGTAACAAGATTGAAGAGTGCAGCTAACAGTGACAGATGGGATAGCTCTTTCTAAACAAAAGTGGCCCTTGAGGAAGGATGTCTGCAAGCTTTGAGACTAGCAAAGCATTATTTAGTCAGATAAAGACATGTACTTTTTAAGGCTCATGCCAGGCTAGCACCATGCAAAGGGAAATCAGTGAGAGACTGGAAATTGAGGCCCATGATTTGTCCACCACACAAGTCAGTTGTTCATCTGAGACTAGACCCCACCTTCTTCTCCCCATTGATCAGACTCTTCTGTTATCTAGGGCTACAGATGCCCATATCTAATTGGAGGATCTCAGCTCAGTTTTTATAGTTTCTTGATTAAAGTGTTGTGGGGAAGAGAATAGAAACGTTACTCAAATGAAGATACGTTAAACCCATCACTTCTTCACCCTCTCTCAGGCTTTTCAATCTCAGACAAAGAATGGATTGCCATGACAGGGCTTGTTCTTTTATTATTGTGTGTTCTCTCAAAGTGTTTGTAAATTAATTTGCTGATGATCTTTCCTTAATGTACTGCCCCTGGGCCATGTACCTAATGAAATCACTTGTGCAATAATAGGATTTCAGTTGTCTGGAGGCAGGAGCAGAACAATAGGAAGAGCGCTTGAGCAATCATTTGTAATTACATTTGAAACATTTATTTTAAAAATGTGTATAAATTGTTCTGCTGGAACTCTAATGACAGAGGCGGTCATTCTGTTCTGTAACTTCTCATTTGTTGCTTCTTGGAGTTTTACACTATGAAATGCATTGAGCTGGGCACAGATATTTTATGTGCCCCCGGGGGGTTACAGTGTTAAAAGCAATTTGAATATCCAAGCCAGCATTAACCATTTTACCTTTTGAGATAAATATAGGCTCAGCCTAAAGCAGTTTTATAATTTATATCCTGTTCTCAGAACTCAGGACACTGAAAATGAACACATAAAGTCATTTTACTTTTTCTTGTCTTTGTCAAGGCTGGGTTGAGTTTGGCTCTTTAGTTATGGGAGAATGATATAAACAGATTTGCACCTGGTTACTGGATCATAACAGGCAAATTTCTTTGGATATCTAGAGTAACTTTAATTCTCCAAATGACTATCTGGATGTTTCAAGAACAATCTACATTTCCTTCACCCCAAACGTGTGACCAGTGGCAATAAATCCAGAAACATTTTGCTGGAGTCGTTATAGCACCTGTAGGTGTTTTTTTCCTTGACCATTTGAAATATTCTTTTGTAGTCTTTTAACTCTCCAATTACAATCTAGTATCTCTGGGAGGATGGGCGGTGGAAAGGAGTCTTGGGGTCAGAGCTAGGAGGCCAGGCTGGGATTGGTGTCTGTGGGATAGGTTTCTGTGCCTATTGGCACTAATAAGAGCTCGGATTTGATTGAGCACTTACTATATGCTAGGCACAGTGCCAGTCATTTTCAATGAATTATTTCAATGGTCCTATGAGCCAGTGTTACTTCTATCCCCACTTTACAAGTAAGCCTTGTAAAGAGCCTCTATAATTTTCTCAAGGCCACCCAACCAAGAAAGAGCAGAGCTAGAAATTCAAACCCACTTCAACCTGACTTCAAACCCCAAACTCGTAGCCACACAACTATTGTAAATCATGGAACCCTTCTGAGACACACGTTCCTCATCTGTAAACTTTGGAGGCTGACTCAGGTAGTCAACAAATTGGTCTCCAGTTCTGAATTTTTTGAGTTTCAATCCAGCCAAGAAAACAGATGTAGGAACTTATGTTTGCTATATATTTTAGCCTCGAAGTGGCTAAAAGCATCCTCCAAAAACATTTATGCCAAAAACATTGCAAATAGCTAAACAGCCTGCAAGGAGGTAATTGTCAAACCAATACCAGCTGTGAAAGCTTTTCAGCATTTCAACAACCCTTGGGGGTGTTTTTTAAGAGCAATAAACTAAGTGGCTAAGTGTGTTGCCCATGGAGCTGAGACACAAATCTAGACCCCTGAGAATTTACAGGGTCTGATACATTCTATATCTGAGGCTAATGACTCCAATGCAGCCAAATGGGATCTTAATTAATGAACCTTGGAGACATTTAGGATAGTTTTTTGGTCTTGATCTATGAATTAAAAACGCCTTCTGCAGAACATCTCTTGGTTTATTTGACGTTCGGTTCTCTAAGCTGCCACCTGTCCTGCCTTGTTTCATTTACTGAAAGGTTTTATTTGGTCTTAAATGCTATAGACACGGCATTCCTTTGGAAAATAAAATGAGCAGATGTTAAAAGAACAAAATATATATAGATGAAAATGTTTGCTATGGTGAAGTCATTCTTCTTTCCAAGTCTTTCAGCAATCCTTTCCTACTGTGATAATCCATTGGACCTTATTAAAAAAAAAAAAAAAAGCAGTGACCTGTCCTGCTAAAATGCTAATAACAGTCATCGATACTTCTTAATGTGAACCCAGAATTTATGTTGAAAAGTGACCTCATTCTTCCTTCACTACTTAGTTAAAAGGCAGCCTGGCTTTGTTCATGATGCTACGGCATTGAAGCCGATGTAGCCAATGTTGGGATAGCTAGCACCACCACCAACAAAAATCAATCATGCTAATTGCTTGGCATTCTGATGACAAAGCCATCAGCTGATGGGCCCAATAGTCTGCTTTTTTACTTGCGGTTGTAGTGTAACTACTTCCCTGTCTAGGGCTCTCATACAGAGGCTCTCAAAATTCAGTCCCCACACCCGCAGCCTCAGCATCACCTGGAAATCTGTCACAAATGCAGATTCTCTGCTCCTAGTTCAAGGCTACTGAATTAGAAATTCTGGGGCTGGGATCCAGCAATTTGTGTTTTAAGGAGCCCTTCAGATGATTCTGATGCTCTCCAACGTTTGAGAACCACTATGGCATCAACTAAATAGTTAAAAGAGAATTCAGTCGCAATAATTAATTGTCATCACAGAATAACCAAAGCTTCACCTAATTATTTGATTAAACTCTTTAAAAATACACATAAGAAAATGCAGTTTACAAAAAACAAAAACACAAAAGCAAAACAAAAAAACCCAAACCAAAAAACAACCCAAAACGGCCCCTAAGAAGAAGAAAACTGGATTCTGTAATGCTTTCTTCGTTTTCGATATACTCCATTTTGTTCTCTTTCCCCCCAACCTTTTGAAATCTGTGAAAACTCCATATAAATTGAGTTCTGCTTACGGCACTCAGAGATTGCATACATATAGTAGCAACTACTGTCTTTGACTCATTAGACAATCACAGACAATAATCATTGTACATTTGTCTCTTTTTAGGTCAGACCAACCAGTGCTTTAAAATTCTCACTGCCCTTATAAATCATGCCAATTCTAACTGAAGACTCCTTCGGTTCTTTGATCCACACTGGTATCAGTGAAAATTTGGACTGCTTTAGGTGTGGCTTACGTTGCTTTTCCTACGCTTTAGGAAAACCATCCAGCTACTAAAAGCTGCAGGATGTGTTACACAGATGCCACTGAATTGGAAGAAAAACTAGGACAAGCAAGTTCTTGAAGTGCACATTTTTAATATTTAAGATTTTTTAAATTTAAGACAGAGGAAAAACATTAAATGTCTTCATCGTAAATTTATTTAATACGTTAATAAACTACTCATTTTGTGAATCAAATAGTTTCAACACCTAGAAATATTTGAGGATGTAGATTAAAAGTAAAATCGATGATGTATAAATATGAGCATTTATTTTGGTTCAGCTCCCTGAGGTTGAATGAGTCTGTACTAACCAGGACTCAATTTGTATTCTAAATTCATTCAGTGCTTTCACTGGGAAGCTACTTGTCCTTTGTTTTTAAGCTCGAACTTGCCTGTTTTCTGTGGTATGAGCACCACCTACAGTACACACTAGGTACTCCCTTTAAACCAAATGATTTCTGCAAATCGGCTTTCAGAACACGACCGCTCTTCCTTAAGCAAGTCAGAATCCCCAATAGCAATAGCAGTTTAAAGGAGAGAACAAAGATTTTCACATTCAGATATTATATACCAAGGTCAGGTTTGCTAGTCAGAATGTTATTTAAACCTTTCATTTCCATATGATTAACCTCTGTGTTATGAGGATGGTCATACCATGACCATAGTATCATAGGGTTTGTCTACAGACACGCATAATTATTTCTTTAGGGTGTAATTGGGTTGCCAACCATTTGATTAACCTAGGAACATTAAATTTTCTTTATAAGTTAGGTAATTTAACTAAAAGAATGACGAAAAATAACTTACCTCTTTCCATTAATTTTGTGAATCAACTTCAAATTTGGGCATATTTTGACATTAAATGGCATGGAATTAAGTAGGGAATTGGTAAGTATTTTATTTTTGAGGAGATTCATAAGGAAATAAATATAGTTGTCCAACCTGGAACATCTATTTTGGGTCCGAATAGTGGCATTTGCCTGCAAACAGGCTTTTTGGTCACAAGAGAATTGTTCCCGACTACTTTTATCACTTTGCCCAGTAAATGAAGATAGAATTTTATTTTCTAGGGTCGACAGTTTCTTTTTATAAGTAGAACTTACATGATAAAATACTCTTTGCCACAATAAAATCTGACTTTTCTTCAATTATTTTATTTTGTTTAGCTTATCCAACAAAAGTATTAACATATACATTAACAACGTCGAAAGTAGCCTACTTTAAGAGAAAATATGCAGAAGAAGAAGATTTACATCAAGATTACCATGGGTATTTTCCAAAAGTAAGGGTTTACTTATTATTATTTTTTCATTTGTATGAGTCTTGTCAATAGCGAAAGCTCTAGTTTTCATTTTTCTAAAACATAGATAATGATGTATTTGCTTTCCAGCACCTGATATTGCCTGAGGACAGGACTTGCATTCTCAAACTTTCTCTGGAGAAGCTCAGGTTTCTTGAAGACCCAGAAACCTACTTAAGAAGGTCTGTGTTAATTAACAATTTGCTGAGGAAGATACATCTAGAGACGGAGAAAGAGAGCTATGAATACTTTAAAGAAGCTCCCTGTTATAAGACTGCTTATTCTGATACAAGAAAACGGCTGAAGTTCATGGTACAGGAATGCTGTTCTCAGTCTCTTTATTATGAAGAGCTGCATTCATATCATATTGTGCCTTATGCTTCGGAGAATGCCATTTATGGAATGGGCTACACTAGCAGCCACTTGGAGCAAAATTCTCAGCTGCTTATTTATAAAATGAATTAAAGTAACCGTTAAGTTCATTGATACTTTGTTTCTAAATGCCTGAACTGTTTATAGTGAAGATGTTAAAATAAGGCACTAATTACCAGTGCACTTGAGATCAAAGATGACATGCATGCTGAACTGAGTGGAGAAAAGCCTGGTTATTACTCAGCAGTCCTTAGTATCATCCAAATTGAAAATATGTCCACATATTATAAAGCGGCAAATAAGTGCTTTACAGGCAAAGGTTTTTATGCTCTTTTTAAGATAAGATGATGTGTACAAGGAGACCTATGTCAAGTTCTTATACTGATTTAAACTTTTAAGCCCACTGTTTCCAAATTCTGCCACTCTTAGTGGAAAGTAACAAAAAATGACATTGAACTGATAATGTGGTGTCCTTGAATATTAAGGGTGGAATGAATTTCGTTTTCTGTAAACAATGAGGGGAAGATAGGTTCTTTCTGAAAAGCTTTCGCTTGTCAAGCATTGTGCCAAATAATTGTTTGACACCATTCTCCCTTACCGTTGGTAGCAATTCAAGTTGGAGCAAACGTATTGCAACTTAACTGCTGAATGTAACAACCAGATTACTCCAAACTGATCCATTTTATTTTATTTTATTTTTTTATTTTATTTTATTTTATTTTATTTTTGGCTTGATAGACATTTCTCTTAAAAGTAAAATTTAATAAAATGAGCCTTGCAGATAGGCTTATCTGTAAGTTCTAGAGGTCAGTTAAAATTTGTGGTGGGCTTTCAGTTAAGAGTTTACATTTTATTTATGATGTCATTTTTACAGGCTGTGAGGCTCAGGAAAAGGGGAGGCAGGTCAAATTTGTTTTTAATAGGTTGATAATTTTAAAAAGTCGTATCTGCAAAAATTGGTGAAAACAACAGAAATTCTACATGATGTTATTTCTTCATCGAAGAGTACATTTAAGGCTGCCTGGATGAAACTTTGCACTGATTTTTGTATAGTAGTTGACCATTCACTATTTTACAAAATGTTTCAGAATGCTTTTGGTGGTGAAGTTCAGATAAGTCCCTATATTTTGCAATTTGAAAGATAATTATTTAACAAGTTGGATAGATCCCTGAAATTATTTGAAGTGGTTCATATGTTCTTTGAGGTTTGAGTGAGATTTCAGTGTCTTGGGTTATGTTCTGTGGAACATATCATTTAAAGAATTGTCATTAATTGATAAAACAGATTGGGAAACCTAGGTGCCAAAGGTATATTCAAGAAAATACCAAAGACCCAAAGATGAGTGTTAGAGAGACTATGATAATGAAGATAAGAATCTAAAATAAGGATTGCATAGGACATAGAAGAACACTGTTAAAGGGTTTTGGAACGATTTGCTTACTAATGTGCTTTCAGAGCACTTTACAGGAAATAATGAAAATCAAGGACACTGCTTTAAGTGAAGATATTACAGGCTTTCGGTGATCATATGCTTTCACAAATCTAAATATGGTGACTTGTCAACATTGTTCCATCCCTAGTTGAATGCCATCTTGTGACCAAGAAGTCTTTTTTTTATTCAAGAGAATTTTGTTTTTAGTTCCGATTCACTATTTGTTCCCTTTAATTAATCATCAGGTCACTCACATGGATGTTTTTGGTATAAATATTAGTGCCCTAATTAGCATGTGTTGTTGAAGATTATGTAGATTTATAATTGATAAAAGTATCAGGTTTTTATTTAATTGCTCAATCAGAATTATTAAAAAATACTTTAGAACAAACTGAAAAATTATAATTGGGGCTGATTTTTAAAGGCAATTTTGTTTGAATGGTGAAATAGCTTTGAAATAGATATAAGTATTTAAAAATTAATTTAAGGGGAAAATTTGGCACCAAAGTTCAAAAACTTTGTTTCACTGCTTATAAAATACTTCAAGAGCACTTCTTTTAAAAAGGTTTCTTAAACAATGAGGATATTAATTGAATAGACTCCAAATTAGATAGGATAATTATACTACATATAATTTAAAAATACAATTAGCTCTCTAATAGTTTTAACTTTTTCTTTTTCTTTTTACTGAGAGAAACATTTGGTTTGCTTTAGGACAGTGCCTATAACAAAAACACACCTGTGCAAATTGATGTGACTTACAAAACTGCCATATATTGAAATTGTTTGAGAATAGAAATGCAACTTTGGAATAGAATAGAGAGGGAGAGAAAAAATTACCAAGAAAGTGTGAAATTATAATAGTTAGCGTATGTCAGAAATCTTAAAGTAACAACTCTTGGGCAATGAACCAGCAACAGAGGTAAAGTCTGTTTTATTTGATGATGTCATTAACTGAGCTCTCTGATCTCTATATTCATATGTAGAGAAGGAACTGTCTTAGAAACCAGTGGTATTTGTGAATATGCTTTTAAAAAAAAATGATTTCAAACAAGGTTATTTAAAAATATCTTTAAGAGCATTTAATTTCTTGTGCAATAAACAATTCATAGATAAGGAGTGGACTAATGTTATCTTGATTTTTAAAAAAACAATAATTTGTATTTAAGTGATGTAAATGTCTCTGAATCAACCAATAAGATTGCTGTCATTTTACTCTGGCAAACTGATATATAGAGAGACTCCATATAGACCTGCTTTGCTGACCCCATCCCACATGCTCTATTACGGGAGAAGCAAAAGGTGGGAGACTAGTTACAGCTTTCTTGAACGTAGACATCCTTTCTTTGGTAACAGAAGCCATCCTTAGAGTAAGAAAGACAGGATGAGAAATCTGAATGCCTTAGGTAATATTGATCACTCTTGTGAGTCCTCAGCCTGCAGGCCTAGTAAAGAAGAAAATTTTAAAAAGAGAGAAGAGGAAAATGATGAGACGAGGAAGGAAAAAAGTGTGTTGGAGGGGTGCAGAGAAATTAAAAAACAGTATTAATAAGTGAAAGAGAATGTTGTTTCATTGTGAGGGCAGATGGCCTTACTTGCTACACTCATTTTGACTCCCTGTGTCTCCTGTACACCCCCAAACCTGATATCCAGAACATACGGATATTTTCTTTCATTCATCAATGATGCATAAGCTAGATTTTATTCAGCCTACGTATTATTTGAAATGTGATGTTACTGTGAAATATTGCCAAAACTGAGCTCCCTGGTTAGATGAATAGAGGAAAAAAGAGACATTAATTAAGTTAGGGGCAAGACTAATGGTACGCCTGTATATAAATGGATAAGCTCAAACATATGATCAGATTTCAATGTACAATTTAATAAGATTTAATCCAAGATTTAATAATTCAGTGCTAGAGGACTCGGAAATAAATCTAACTCCCCACCGTTTATTAAGCAACTACTATGAGCCAGACACTGTGCCAGGGTTGGAGATATAGAGGTGAATGATACACAGTCCCTGTGAACTGCTCAAGCAGTTCACTGATGAAGGAGGAACTCAGAGATGTTTCGTTTTGTTTTTAAAGTATTGAAAGCACCTGCATTTCTCTTTTTCAAGCTATGGGATGGTTATCAAACATGTGTCTCCAGAAGTGTTTACAGCTAAGAAGATGCACAAGGAGAAGGGAAGGTCTACTGACCTCGATCTTAGAGGGGAAGCAGTGTACATTCTGCTTTGCAACATATTTTATACTTGGAAGCATAATAGCCACTGTCATAGATAGCAAGTGTGGCCGGCCTTAGCTCATTCCTGGGGCACAGACATTGTAGGGGAGGTAGGGAGACAAGTGCAAATACAGAATTCCTTCTCTCCCACTTCTCCAGCTTTCATGTTCTTTTGTAGGGGAAATCAGGCTAATATTAATATGAAGGAGAGCCTTGAAGGAGAAGCAGAATCAGGAAATCACAGCCTCTGAGTTGTATATAGTGTGGCCAAGGTTAGAAGGGCAACTTTCTTTAATTTGCCTCGTGCTAGTGAGCTGCTTGAATGAGCCTTGGATTTCTTAACACCAGCTACGCAGCCAGCTCTTCCTTCCCTCCACTCTGAATCACAGCCCAACCCCAGACTTTGCAGTCCACTGTAAGTGGAGGTTTTCGTTCTAATTCTTCACCCTCCTATCTCCCCCAGCATTGATGTTGAATTGCTCAAAGATACTAGGAAGAAAGCAACAATTTGCAGTACTGGTTGAACTCTTTCGGGAAATGGTTTCCAAAGTGTATCAAACAAGAATTCATCAGTTTCTTGATATAATGCTTTTAAAAACTATTGTACTTAGTCATCAAATAATTGACTACTAAGGTAATCTTCACGTTTCTAGTGTTCAGTGTAATAGTTATCATTTGTATATGTTTTGCTAAAGAAGATACCTTAGATTGGAAACAATGAAAGATTGTGTGCAATCAATGCAAGCAGTTCATGATTATTATGTAATAGAGAATTTTAATTTACATTTTCCCATTCTCAAACTTCATTTTATACATCAGCAATGTGACATGTTTCAGGTGTTTTTGTTTTTGTTTTATTAAGTGGATCATGTCTAAAAGTTGTTACATTCATGGTTAAACATTTTGAACAAAATCTTCCTATTAGCGTAGTTCTATCTTTCCCCTGGGATTATTCTATAGTTGGGTAGGAAAAGAACATTCCTCTACATTAGCACATCTCAAATCTTCTTGTGCACAGAAGTCACTGGAGATCTTATTGAAATACAAATTCCTTTTAGTAGATCTGGGATGGGGCCTGAGAGTCTGCATTTCTCAAGTTTCCTAGGTGATGTGGGTGCTACCAGTCTACCAACCACACTTTGGGTAGTAAAGCTCTACATCACTTTGAAAATCAAAATATACACTCAAGCCTGTATTCTGATTACTTTCAAAGAATACGTGTTCGTGTCTCTCTTCTATAGAATTTTTTAATCGAAAGAAATGAAAGATAAAGTTTCCAAACTGGTCACAAATATTATAATATTTTATATAGCAAAATACATACAAAATGATTTCTCGTACAAATTTTATCTACATCAAGTGCAAAAAAGGAACATGGATGTAGTCATGTACCATTCTTATCAGTCAGGAAATGACACATGGCAAATTTCTCTTCTTGGTTTTCTTTCCATTGATTATACCCAGATAAGTGAGCTCTATTTGTTAACACTAGAGCACAGATGAAATTTTGTTCACAGTTAAGAAGAATTTGGCAAGTTCTTGCTTGGCCGAACCTGAGAAGACGTTATAAAAACATTCTATATTAAATTCAGACTTGTGGGTGAAAGCATGGGCTGAACAATTTGGTAAACATAAGCTGAAAAATGGCACCTGGATCTTCAACTTCTTGTTTTGAACTCTTTCTTGAGCTTTATTCCATAAGAGATCCTCCCCTTGCTATGGACTCATTGTTTCTCTTTAGTTGTCAGTGTCTAAGTAAGGGGTGGAGGATTGGTGTAAATGAGGGAGTTGCACAAATTGTCTAATTTGAGCATGCCAAGTGATTTTTGTCAGGCTCTCCTTTGGTCATAAATTGTTGATATAGATATTGTGAAATATAGTGTCATAAATTTGTCATAAGCCATTAATGAAGGGGAAAAAAGCAGAAATTTAGTTCTGTGGGAATGCACCCAAATATCAAGCAGATGGTGTTCTACAACATTTATTTGGGAAACTGTGTATCTGTTACATAATCTAAAATATGTCATTTTCACATTTAAAAATATTTGGGTCATGATTTAGAGTTTTTATTGGATTGTTTTTTAAACTGAGAGGAAGAAGAAAGGTAACTGTATTTTAAAACATATTTGACATGTTACTAATAAAATTTTATTTCTGGTGAAATAAAGATGCCTTTATTAAGTAGGGGGGGGTCACAAATATTTGGCAGTTGCTTTATGTTCCTTGATTCCAGAGGTCTCATTTTAAAAGCATATAGTTATATTTCTTTAGCAGTTTTTTAAGATTTTATTTATTTATTTGAGAGAGAGAGTGAGCGAGCATGAGCAGCAGGGGAGGGGTAGAGGGAGAGGGAGAAGCGGACTCCCTGCTGAGCATGGAGCCTGATGTGGGACTCAGTTCCAGGACCCTGGGATCATGACCTGAGCTGAAGGCTGACACTTAACTGACTGAGCCACCCAGGCACCCAGCAGTTCACTTTCAACACAAAATTTGCTCAAGTATTTGGAAGACATTCCCAATCTCCTGGCAAATTTTCTTGACTAAAATTGACCTCAAAATGGTTTTTATGTAGCATGAGCCATAAGAACACATGACAGAACTCATTCTAGTTTAGGCCTTATTCAAACACTGTAAGTATAAATCTCAGAGTCAAAGATAATTTCCCATTAGACTAGAGTAGCAGCAGATGTCCCCATTGGTTCTCCCGATTTGTTAGGGGCAGGGAGGACAAGTGGGAAGGACAAGTGGAACACAGCAGAAAGGTAGATTTCTTCTTTTGCTACTGGGAGCTGATGTTTATTATCAATTTTGCAAACCAGTGATTGTGAAGTCCCCTATAATCCACTGATTTATGTGGGACATCAAAGCCCAAGTGTAAGGTATTTCCAAGAACACAATATTTCTCTGTGTATTCCTAGCAAGACAATGGATTGATGAAGTATATAGTTATTTGAGCAACCCAGGAACAACTACCTCATATAAATAAAAGAGACTTTGGAGTGTGTTAGACACTGAAACACATACAGATGGACACATCTAAGACGGGAACATAAAGAGCCAATTTGTCTCTTTCGGGAGTCAAAAAACAAACTTATATATTATGTAAGTGCCTTAGACAGTGCCCAGTATGTATTTGGTGGTAATAAATCACATCGTCCAAGTGACTCTTAATTTTCCTTTTACAAATAAATGCATTTTTCCCACTTGCACTCTATTTGTGAGTCCAAAAGTAGGTGGTTACGCTTTGTTTTCCTATTTGAGTGTTTACAGAACAAACACACACACACACACACACACACCACGGATTGCAGGTGGATGGGCTTTTAAAGACCTATTATTATTAAGAACTAAAAGAAAGTAACTCAGAATGCTTCTCTCAGGAAGCTTGGAATTTCCACAAGAATTTCAAGCCATATTGAGAACCATAAATATAGTAGAGTTGTTGAGTTGATTGTAATAAGGACAACTTTAACCTCAAAACAAAGATCCACCATGAAAAAGGATTTTATCATCTTTTTTTCCTGATCCTAACACTACATGCCCACATCATTCCACCCTACCCTAGCCCACGCCCTCTCTTTGTGACCTGATTGCTACCACTGAAGTGAATTAATACTCATGGCAAGATCAACCAGGACAAATTTTTATAAAGCCTTGGTTAAATCATCCCAGCTATTTCTTCATATTGTAGCAGTTTTCTTAAAATTCTTCGAGGTGAGTCCTCTGAGTTAAATATATTCCATAATGCGAGACACACTCCCAAACATTCATTTACCTGGAAGATATTTTTACTATTGCCCCATGGATTTAATAGTTAGAATATTTGTAAACATTGCTGTGTATACACAAATTATATTGAATTGCCTTGAAAAGAAGATCTATTAAACTATTATTAGTTCATATGGACAAGTAAAATCTAGCACCGCTTTGACCGAATATGGATGTAGTTATCTCTATAGTTTGAGGAAGCAAATACAGAAGTTTTATATATACATATATATGTCTCATGTTACCTTCTCATCAGTTTGTGATACAAAATAGTTTACAATTTTTTAATTATCAAATTAAGACTACCTCATCCTCACTTGACCTCATTGGGAGGAGGTTCCAGTCTTTCTCCTGGGAAAACCCATCCTGAGATGCACTAGGCCATTTCCACTGGTCACTAGCCAAGTGGGGCCTGTTGGGAGACAGGGTGACCACTTAGAGTGGCTCACTTTGCCACCAAGAGGCTGTATTGGTTCAAGCATCAATGCGGTGTCACTGTGAAAACCAGGACCACCTGAGTTTGTGATTACTGTGAATAGGGAAACTGTCTCCTTACCACGGAACCTTATCCTGACTGCCCTATTTTTATAAAAGACACATAGGCTAAACTCCTTCTCATGTCCAACTCTCCCAAAGAAATTTTTACCATCAATATTAAATAAGAGACTAAATAAACCAGTAATGGTTGTCTCTGCTTAGCTTTCAAAATAAGCCAACTCTAAAAACTCTTCTTTCTCCTGTAGTTGATAGGCTATTAGGAACTGGGGGGAAAAAATCTCAAACACTAAGTAGTTCACTGTCTCTGGTTTGAATTATGTCCACTTTCCTGGATCCCTGCATAATTGAATGGAATTGAATTGATGCAGTCGGCACAGATGGAAAGAGCTTTCTGCCTGAGGATAAGAACCAGTCACGTTGTGGGGAGGCAGAATCACAGAAGCAACCTGAAAAGTGGGTATGAAGGCACCAGGGACTTAAATATCTCTTTCCATATTTAGAAGAAAAGGATCCTGGGCATGGGTCCAAAAACTTAGTGCTCTTTTTCCTTCTTTGAATTTGCTCTAAGAGTGTGAGTGCCTTTCAGACAAATGGGCTGAAATAATGCTGCTCTCACTTATGTACTTAACAATTTATTTCCATTGGTTTGATTTCTTTTGAAGAAACTTTTATATTTCTTTATATACTACTGGCCTGCTGCTTTATCAGCTTGTGTCTTACAAAAAAGAACAAAGACCTAAGCTTAATGGCTCTGGATATACAGTTTGACGTTACCTAGGAGAAGCCAAAATGAAGATTATAATATTGGAAAAATGCTCCCAGACAAGGTGAGGAAATGTACATTTTATATATAAATTACAATATGACAACAATTCAGTAATGGGTCCAGCCTTTCTCTCACATCCAGTACTTTCCACAACAACTCTGCTTGTAAGATACATCCCTGTAAGAAAGTTTACAGGCTCAGTATTGACTTTTAATCTTAGCTTTCTAGTCCAACTTTATAGGAAAACCCTATCACATTAAATATTTTGTTTTGTGGGTATCTTTTGTTGCCTGAATAATGAGAAGCTATTTCAAAAATTTGGTTTCCCATATTTTTGCTTACTGCCACCAATGGATCTCAGAGATAAATTTGCTTCTCTTAGCTACCTATAGATTAATGAAACCAGTTGAGCTACCTGTGATATTAAGATTTTAAAGATACTATCCTGGCCCACAGGCTAAAATATAGAAGGGATAAGAAAAATATATGCAGGATTCTAAGTTGAAATGGGTTTGCCTAAATTGCATGAAAATTACAGGATTGTGCTGTGAAAGAATGAGGACATCCCATCCAGTTGGGAAGAACAGGCAAGTATTAATGAAAAAGTAGAGCTCAATAACAGCTCTGAAGAAAAGGTAAAATGTTAATAGGCAGAAGAGAGGGGTCAATGACCAAAGGGACAGAATTGGTGATGTAGGGGTATGATTGGGGGAAAATCAATAGACTGGATTAGCTGAAGCAAGGGAAACAATGAAACATGAGACTGTAAAATGATGAGGGGGTATTTTATGGAGGGTTTTGAGTATCAGGCTGAGGCATTTGAATGCTGTTTGGTAAGTAGTGGGGAGCCATTGATTTTTTTTGTAGCACTTTGATACAAATAAACATAGTAGTTTATTTGATGGATTGGAACAAGGAAACAGAATAGATGGGGGACTTGTGAGGTAATTAAGGTGCTTGGTAGATAAAGAAATAATGTGGTAAGAGACATGGTAAATGTTGGATATGGAGGGTGAGAGAATGAGTGAAAGGTAACTATAAGGTCTAGACCTGCATTATTCAATATGGTAACCACAGCCACATGTAGCTATTAATCAGCTGAACTGTGGCTAGTCTAAATTGAGATGCAGTGTAAGTGTAAAATGTACTCTGGATTTCTAATAATTTTTCATTAAAGAATGTAAATATCTCATTAATTTTTATATTGATTACATGTTGAAATGCTGATATTTTGTATATTTTGGCTTAAATTAAAAATTAACATGTTTCTTTTAAAACTTTTAACATGGCTACTAGAAAATGTAAAATTATGTATGCAGCTCACATTATATTTCTGTTGGGTAGTGCTTGTTTAGACTCTAGAGAACTAGGAAAATGGTGGACCATCAATGGACACAGAGGAAAGAGGAGCAGGAGCTAGTTGAGAAACTCCTGTGGTCTGAACCCAGAGACTTCAACAGGAAGGACTGTGTATGATAGTTCTTAGGAAAATATTTTTCAGAGTCAGACAAACCCAAGGCCAAGTCTTAGTCTGACTACTTACAGCTGGAGAGCTTTGAGGAAGTTCCTCTCCAAGCTTCTTTCAATTTTGGTTTTCTTTTCTTTTTTTTTAAGATTTATTTATTTGAAAGAGAGAGAGAGAGCAAGCACGAGTCAGGGGAGAGGCAGAGGGAAAGAATCTTAAGCAGACTCCCCGTGAGCATGGAGCCTGTGGGGCTCAATCTCACGACCCTGAGATCATGACCTGAGCCTAAATCAAGAATCGGACACTTAACCAACTGAGCCACCCAGGCACCCCTAAACTTTGGTTTACTTATATTTAGAGTAGGAGAAATGATTTCAGGTAATTCTGAGGTTTATTACGTGAATCACGTGAATCATGTGAATTAGTGCATGCCCAGACTTAATGTCTGTGCTCAAGAAATTTTAGCTATGTAAAATAAATAAACATGTAAGACAAAAATGCCAATTCATTAACACAATTAAGTAAATTTGTTACTAATTCAGAAATAATAAGAAATCTTTAGTTTTCCAGTTATCCTGGGTTCCCACTTCTTCCAAAATGGCCTAGTATAAAATGGTTCCAAATGAATAATTCTGATGCTTTTAATGAGAGTTCTCAAAGCATGAGGTATTTCTTCTCTATGAGTGACGATTTGTTCTATGCCAGTGTGTATATATTAATTATCTGTGGGGGAAGGGGGTGTTCAAATGAGAGCAGGCCTTCTTGCCTTCCAAGGACATGCTGAAGAAATCTAAGAAATGTACACATCCACACCACAAATGAATTGAGAGCAACCGATGCTGGGGAACAAAGAGTAAAGCATGGCTACAATACTCCCCCTGTGCATTTCATAGGCCATGTTCCTATGAGCGATATGATATCCACAACCGCACAGCCACACTGACAGGCTCTCCAAACACAAAGCCTCCTCCCAACAAAGGATTCCAATCAGAGAGAGAATCTGACTCAGTACCTGTATCCAGAAGCCTGAATAAGGGCCCTTCCCCAAGCTTGGCAGTGTTTTCAAACATACTCAAGAGCCAGATGGCTATTGGTCTGATTCACAGGAATTTACTATGATCACCAATAATGTGTCCAATTTTTCATTCCCACTCTGATAATTCAACTCGAGAGGAAATAAACACAGCTAGGCAAGTTGGCAGTGAGTAAGAACCTCAAAGCCATGTGTTTAAAAGTACATTATTGACAGGTTACAGTTTAAACTAGTAGAATTTTTTTCTACAGCCTTGAGAGTCATGGATTTGCAGCATGTGATAGCCAGATAGAACGCTGGAGGCCATCTTGCTTGGTTTTCTCATTTTATAGAGAGAACAGAACCCAAGAAGTTAAGTGATTCAGGCTTGAAATGGGGTTTGAAACCAGAAATTTCAACTCCTGACCAGGTCTGAACATTTTTCAAAATTATAGTCATCTATTTTGCTGTTAACATTATCATTAATGAATGCTAAAGAATTTAAGGATTAAGCCTCAATATTAAGTTTACTTTATAGCCATGTTACTCTTTGTTGTCATCAATGATTTTTGTCTTTCTCCTTCTCTATACTGTGAAGTACCCAAGAGAAAGACTGTCTTTTGTTTTTTTCTTCATCCTCAGGAACTAAATAAATGTTTCTTGAATGAATAAATGAATAGATATGCATCTGTCTGTGAAATTTCCTTTGCAGAGCATGTCACTGACACTCAGGTAGGCCTCTACTTAACCATGAGCATGATAGGGAAAGCAGGTCCTCGGAACAAAAGACACAATACCTAAACTTGCAATCAAAGTGAATGAATATTGCAAATGAGAAACTAACATGCAAGTGAAACTACCAAGTAGAAGACCCACTCAACAAATGTGGATGCTAAAATGAAACACAATGACAATGCTCTGCCAGAGAAGGGGCTTTCAGGGCAAGATAAACAGATCCAATTCCTCATCTCTGTGGACATCACTACGGAAAACAGCTGGTGCTATTGTGGTCAGAGCAAATCTTCAGGAAGGAAGATAAAAGGCAATTATGTCAAGATCAGACGAGTAAAGGAGGTGAGAGTATTATACACTAATTTTTGAGTATGTTGCAAAAAAATTATATTGATGATGGAAGTATTAAGATTAAGACTGTGATTTTATCTAGAGCTAGGAAAGACTTCAAAGAAAAGGGTTTTAGGTACAATCCATCAAACTAGAAGTAGCAAAGTGATGTATTGCTTGATCTTACATTGAAAGTCAGTTGTAAGTAAAAATACAATTTGGGGTTCTGAATTTCAAACCCAGGACTCAGTTCACTGACCTTACAATTAGACTCTGGTATTGTACACTTGACTTTTGAGGTTAGTGTTTAGCACATTAAAAAAAAAGCAATGTGTGGGTAAGCATTATTTTCCCTCACATGACAGAAACCCAACTAGTTTAGGCAACAGGGGAAAAGCATCAGCCAGGTCTAATTCAGCATATTTAGAGGGACACTGTTGGATTTAGAGAGCTCTTCTTCCTCCATGCCTGATTCTGGCAACAGAGGAGTACTGTTTCTACTTGTGCTTTTTTAGAAAGTTTGCTTTGAAAGTCAATGTTGGACAATTCCTTCATTGTTCCTGGCTGTATCTT
This sequence comes from Leptonychotes weddellii, assembly GCF_054177405.1. Classification (NCBI taxonomy): domain Eukaryota; kingdom Metazoa; phylum Chordata; class Mammalia; order Carnivora; family Phocidae; genus Leptonychotes; species Leptonychotes weddellii. The sequence goes on along the minus strand of NC_138377.1, from coordinate 34,175,600 downwards.
TTTTCTGAAGCACTGGACACCTCAGCTTCAGTGTTTGGAGCAAGAATTTCTGAAAATAAAAAAAAAATCTGGTAATATTTCAGAAATATTATGTTAGTATACTAATTTTTAACAGACTTGGGTTTCTGCTGTTTTGTAAGCCCAAATGAAATAAAAATGTTTTGCTAGCAGCAATTAGTATTATTCATAACATATGAGCAATTTCAGTAACTTCCAAATACATTCATAGTATTTATGTGTATTTAAAATACTAAATGCTGGCTCAGTTGGTGGAGCAAGTGACTCTTGATTTTGAGGTTATGAGATTGAGCCCGACGATGGATATAGAGATTGCTTAAAAAATAAAATCTCTTTAAAAATTTTAAAAGATTTTGTTGACTGTTTCTTTTGCTGTGCCAAAGACAGCAAACAGAATGGGAGAAGATATTTGCAAATGACATATTAGATAAAGGGCTAGTATCCAAAATCTGTAAAGAACTTATCTAACTCAATATCCAAAGAACAAATGATCCAATCAAGAAATGGGCAGACACATGAACAGACATTTTTCCAAAGAAGACATCCAAATGGCCAACAGACACATGAAAAAGTGCTCAACATCGCTCGGCATCAGGGAAATCCAAATCAAAACCTCAATGAGATACCACCTCACACCAGTCAGAATGACTAAAATTAACAAGTCAGGAAACGACAGATGTTGGCAGGGATGCAGAGAAAGGGGAGCCCTCCTACACTGTTAGTGGGAATGCAAGCTGGTGCAGCCACTCTGGAAAACAGTGTGGAGGTTCCTCAAAAAGTTGAAAATAGAGCTACCATAGTGCAATTGCACTACTGATATTTATCCCAAAGATACAAATGTAGTGATCCGAAGGGGTACATGCACCCTGATGTTTATAGCAGCAATGTCCACAACAGCCAAACTATGGAAAGAGCCAAGATGTCCATTGACAACTGAATGGATAAAGAAGATGTGGTGTGT
>NC_138377.1:34137867-34174121 GCF_054177405.1 Leptonychotes weddellii | reverse complement strand
TTATAGCAGCAATGTCCACAACAGCCAAACTATGGAAAGAGCCAAGATGTCCATTGACAACTGAATGGATAAAGAAGATGTGGTGTGTGTATATATATATATATATAATGGAATATTATGCAGCCATCAAAAGGAATGAAAGCTTGCCATTTGCAATGACATGGATAGAACTGGAGGGTATTATGCAGAGCGAAATAAGTCAATCAGAGAAAGACATGTATCATGACTTCACTGATATGAGGAATTCTTAATCTCAGGAAACAAACTGAGGGTTGCTGGAGTGGTGGGGGGTGGGAGGGATGGGGTGGCTGGGTGATGGACATTGGGGAGGGTGTGTGCTATGGTGAGCGCTGTGAATTGTGTAAGACTGATGAATCACAGACCTGTACCTCTGAAACAAATAATGCATTATATGTTAAAAAAAAAAAAGAAGATAGCAGGAAGGGAAGAATGAAGGGGGGAAAATCAGAGGGGGCAACAAACCATGAGAGACTATAGACTCTGAGAAACAAACAGGGTTCTAGAGGGGAGGGGGTGGGGAGGATGGATTAGCCTGGTGATGGGTATTAAAGAGGGCACGTACTGCATGGAGCACTGGGTGTTATATGCAAACAATGATCATGGAACACTACATCAAAAACTAATGATGTAATGTATGGTGATTAACATAACATAATAAAAAAAATTTTAAAAGATGGGGTACCTGTGTGGCACAGTCAGTTGCTTGGTTTAGTCTCAGGCCATGATGTCAGGGTTGTGAGATCAAGGCCCATGTGGGGCTCTGCACTCAGTGCAGAGTCTGCTTAAGATTCTCACTGCCTCTCCCTCGGCCTTTTCCCCCAGCACACATGTGTCCTCTTCCCCTCTCTCTCTCAAATAAATAAATCTTTAAAAAATTTTTTAATAAAAAAATAAAATATTAAATCTCTCTTCATCCTAGTTGAGATTGAATTTATCTGTATTTTTCTTTGGGGCATATCAAGTAACTGTCAACTTCAAGAGTTTTTAGATAATGGGTAATCTCAATAATTCTTTGACAGATTTATACAAGCTTATATAAATAATAAACCTGAATTTTGAGGAAACATGGTAGGGTAGAAACTTCTGGGTTGAAATGCACATGTCAAGAATTCCTTGACTTAGTTCCTACTTTCCTTTTTAATGCCCACTTGAAAGGCCCAGTTACTCCCCATCTCCCTACAATGCCCCTCCCTGCCCCACCTCACCACTACACACGCGAAGACCAAGAAGAACTGAAAATACCCTTAGAAATAAGCTGTGGCATATCTGTTTCCAGATTCTGGGGAAATTTTTCTATTATGTAAGACAAAGGGAGCTGAAGTGACTGTTGACATCTATTTTGCTACCTGCAACTTAACCAAACCCATCATCATCCCTGTCTCACTGTCTGCCTTTCTAATTGGGGTTCTTATACTCCTGAGTATGTTGTCCACCTGCCTCATTAGTACTTCTTTTTACACATTAATTTGGATGCTGAAACTTCTAGAGAACAACAAGGCAAGAAATGAGCATTTGGGTAGAGGGAGGCAACAGAATTTTGCTTTGTATTATTGGAGATATAGTCCCAATATATAAAAAAACTTTATTGGGGGGTGGCAAAAGCAAGAATGACCCTAATACTCTGATGGCTCACAATATCAAAGAATCAAGTAGCATAAATAGGAAGTGATTAATGATTTCACTGAAATCCAGAAGAGCCGTAATAGAAGAATATCTCCAAGTCCTGGAAATTGAGTTAAATGTTGTGTATGACATTATGCCTTCCAATTGTAATAAGCTGTACTAAAGCTAAATCACAATCCCAGTGTATTAGCAAACACTGGATCTAGATGTATCTTTCTTCATTCCATGAGGAGTAAACTGAAAAAAAAGAACAGACCTCAATGAGAGCTGAGGTGTTGCTCAATATGCAAAACTATTTCAGAATAACAGTGTTATGTGACTATTATAACTCAGAGGAATAGAAATATCTTTAAATGATTAACCCTTGAGTTAGGAAAAAGTTTAGAAAAAAATAGTGTCTACAATAACATATATAAAGATGAGGCTTCTGGGGAACCTGAGTGGTGCAGTTGGTTAAGCATCTGACTCTTGGATTCAGCTCAGGTCATGATTTCAGGGTCGTGGGATCGAGCACCATATCGGGTGCCATGCTCAGCATGGAGTCTGCTTGAAATTCTCTCTCCCTGGGCACCTGGGTGGCTCAGTTGGTTAAGCGACTGCCTTCGGCTCAGGTCATGATCTCAGGGTCCTGGGATCGAGTCCCGCATCGGGCTCCCTGCTCCTTGGGAGCCTGCTTCTCCCTCTGCCCCTCTCTCACTCTCTGTCTCTCATGAATAAATAAATAAAATCTTAAAAAAAAAAAAATTCTCTCTCCCTTTGCCTCTGCCCCTTCCCCCACTCACTCTCTCTTCCTCTCTCTTTCAAATAAATAAATACATATTTTTTTTAAAAAAAAGATGTGGCATCTATAAAACAGGAACAGAAAGATAAAAAGAGAACAAGTTATAAAGAAAAGATGATCAGATGAACTTAAAAGTCAATAGTTAGAGGTGAAGATGGAACTGGATGGAAGGAGAAAATATTACACAGCAAAAATGCAGAGAAGACTAAAATCAATATTGGAAAAAGAGCAGAATGTTGATACAAAATCAATAATGGGAATAGTGATAACTTTAAAATTAAAGAGTTTTAAATATTGTGAAAAAGACATACAATATAGAGGACATACAATAAAGAGGAAGACTTTAAGTTGTAGATATTTAAGTGAGGAATAAACAGTTGAAACAGAAGTGATAGTAAAAGATGTCACTGAAAAAAATATTTCTCAGCATACAGATTAAAAGGGCTCATTGTGTTTGAAGAAAAGTTGACAAAATTCCAAATCAGGGAAATATGTTTCATTATAAAGATGAATAAAAATATCACAAACATTTGGACATGAAGTATAAAGACATAAGGGACTAAAATCAGCAAAGTATAATGCTAGAAGACAGTAAAGCAATGTATAGGAGTATCAAGAAAAGTCAAGAATTTTAAATGTGAGTTAGGTTGATGGTAAGTAATAGAGAGGTATAAACATATTCCATGGTATGTAAACTCTTAGAAAATGTCACCCTACTATATCTATATTTTGTATCAGTTAGTGACTGACGCTTAATAAATCACCCTAAAATTTGGTGCCTTAAAGCCTCAAACATTTATTATTGCTTTTAAGTTTACACCTCAGCTGAGTAGTTCTGTAGAGCTAGGCTTCTCTGTGTTGGTTTTGGTCAGCCTCCTAATGATCTGTAGTCAGCTAATGAGTTGGCAGAGGGTTAGGATAGCCTCACACACAGGTCTAATGGTTGGCTGGCTATCAGGTGAGACAACCGTGGTGAGGGAGCCACATACATGTTCATGCTCATATACTTGGGAATTGGCTGTTAGGTTCAGTGATAAATGTTGATTAATTGGGGAGAAGTTATCATTTTACAATAGTGAAACTTTCCATACAGGGACACTGTTGGAGGAGGTCTTCAGGAGGATGTGACCACCAGTTGACCCTCAAGGTGGACCTGGGCAATTAGAGATTCCATACTCCCACCCCTCCTTGGAATGTGCGTTCCACCCACCATTCCAACACTAGTTGTTTCAAGGACATAGCCTTGAGAGAGTGAGAGGTGTTGTTGAGACCATTTGGACTGACTGATGGTTGAACCTGGTTAAGGTCTCCTCTTTGAGGATTCTGGCAGGTGGGTGTGGAGATTTACTGGTCTTGTGGCTGCCCAAGACAAGCCTCATATGTAAGTCCCTTACTTTTGAAATCTGCCACCTACTAATGTGGAGTGGTCTGCCTCTTTGTTTACTTTCTCCTTGTCCTCTATGCACAGGGGACAATTTGCAAATCAAGAAACATACCATGTCTTTCTGTTTATTCAAGTTTTCTTTTATCTTCTCTATTGGGGTTTTACAGTTTATTTCTCTAAGCTTTTGCACATTTGTGTCAGCATTATTCCTAATTAGTTCATGGGCTTTGTTGCTCTAGTGAATTGAATTTTTTTTTAAATTTTATTTTATTATGTTATGTTAGTCACCATACATCATTAGTTTTTGATGTAGTGATCCATGTGAATCTTTTTCTAAAAAACTAAATTTGCTAATCCATCATTGTTGGGTTATAGGAAGTCTGTTCATTTTTGTTGTTGTTGATCTTATCTGGCTATTTCACTGACTCTAAAAGTTTTCCATTTGATTTACCTGGCTTACCCAGGTATAAGATTATCTTCAGAGATGGCAGTTTCATTGCTTTTATTCTGATCATTTTAACTTTTATCTATTGATTCTTCCTTCGACCTGCATTGTAATGCTGACTAATAATAGCACTAATGGGCATCCTTATCTTGTTTCTGACTTAGTGGAGATAACTTTCATATTCCACAACTAAGTATAAGGTTTATGTAAATTTCTTGTTAATGGCCTTTATTAAATTCAGTTTTCTTCCATTGTTAGCTTAGTGAAGGTTTTCATTGGAAGTATGTGGAATTTTATTTAATTATTTTTTTGGCATCTGTTGTCAAGATGCTTTGATTGTTTATAACTTTTTATTTAATGGATTTCTTAACAATAAACGATTCATAACTTTCCTAAGATAAATGCTATTTGGTGGTAATATACTATTCTTTTAATTTTCTTTTGAATTTGATTTGTTGAAGCCATAATGAGATTTTTTTCTTCCATATTGATATCAGGATTATGGTGGCATGTAATCTTACACTGAAAGAGATAAAAGCAAAGGAAATACACTCCATTTAGGCAATACACATTATAAAATAAGTAAGAAAACAAAATCTGAAAGCATAACATGTTATGGCTGAAATAACCAATATGAACTTAACATAATAAAAGCAAATGATTATATTACAGGGAAAAGGTATAGATTATTTGAAAATAAAGAACACACACACTGGGGTGCCTGGGTGGCTCAGTTGTTAAGCGTCTGCCTTCAACTCAGGTCATGAGCCCAGGGTCCTGGGATCGAGCCCCGCATCAGGTTCCCTGCTATGGGGGAAGCCTACTTCTCCCTCTCCCACTCCCCCTGCTTGTGTTCCCTCTCTCGGTGTGTCTCTCTCTGTCAAATAAATGAATAAAATCTTAAAAAAACCACACACACTATATATGTGTAATATGTATATATTTATTTTTATATGTATATATTTATGTATATATGTACACACATATTTATTAATATAAAATATACATAATATATATTTCATAAATATACATAATATATACTATGTATTTCATTATATATATAAAGTTATGTGTTATGATGTGGTATGTGCTCGGAGAAAAATATATAGTCATATTTGTTCTTTTTATAGCAAAACAAACACAAAAAAAGCAGAACGGTAATAAATACAAATTCAGAAGTTAATGAATTATAAAATAGGTTGCAGCATTGTTAAGTAAATTCAAGAGTTAGTTCTCTGAAAAACAAAATCATAAAATAGAAACATCACTACCAAGTTGGATTCAGAAAAATAGACAAAAAGAATTAAAAAGAGTGCTATGACACCATAAATCGGTGATTTTTAAAATTAGAAAAAAAGAGCTACGTATGGCCATAAATATGAAAATCGAATTAAAGTAGATAATTTTCTGAGAAATTGTAAATAACCAAAATCAAGATGAAGCTGATAAGCTGAAGAAATAATTATTTTTAAAAAACTTTGAAGAGTACAAATAATTGACAAGAACCAAAAAAGCTGTGGGTCTAGATGTTCTTCCCAGATTGAATTATTTCAAGCTTTGAAGACATTATATCAACTGTCATAAAATGTAGAAAGAAATGAAAAACTCTCCAGTTCACTTTTGAATTTAGGAAAACCCTGATAAAAAATCCAGTCAAATGTAACAGAAAGGGAAAACAGAACAACTTATACATGTAGGAGCCAAAATACCAAATTCAGAAGTAAGTTAAGAGAATACTGTAGCAAGAACAACTCATTTTTATTTGGGGGCTATGTTTTGATTATGCAATATTACATTAATATATCAAAGGAAGAAAATGGAATATTTTAAACTTCTGATAGAATGAGTATCTTAGAAGATGATGATGAATGTTATTCTATCAAAAGTCTACATATGCACTTAATGAAATATCAAAAGCATTTTCACTATAATCGGGATGAGCTAAGAATGTCTACTATTGAAGACTTTTACTTAATGTTGCCCTAGATTTTCTAGGTATAGGTACAGGAAAAAGACATTATTATTTTAAATGGTATTTTTTTCTTAGACATAATACAAACCATTAGTAGTAATAAAAAATTAAGTGCCTGTTAAAAAATAAAGAGAAGAAAATAGCTTTCATATTAACTATTAACTACCTACTAGGAAAAATCCAACAACAATGGAATAAAGATACAGTTCAGAATAGCAATAAAACACAAATATGTAAGATAGTATAAGTTGGGCGCCTGGGTGGCTCAGTTGGTTAAGCGACTGCCTTCGGCTCAGGTCTTGATCCTGGAGTCCCTGGATCGAGTCCCGCATCGGGCTCCCTGCTCGGCGGGGAGCCTGCTTCTCCCTCTGACCCTCCCCCCTCTCATGTGCTCTCTCTCTCTCATTCTCTTTGTCTCAAATAAATAAATAAAATCTTTAAAAAAAAAAAAGATAGTATAAGTTATTGAGTGTATCTTATGTAATGGAGTCATCCTAATATAAACAGGACATGTGAGAGAGCTAAGCCACATTTTTGAATGAGGGTTCATGAATACTATAAACATCAGTTTTTCCCAAATTAATTTATATGTTTAATATAAATTTTTATTTATTTTTTAATATAATTTTAATAAAAGCCTACTTTTCAATTTTTTTATTTTTTTTTACAAACTTTTATTCAGACTCATAGGAAAAAATTATTTTCATTCACGTTTGCAAGATTATTGGATACTGTAAGTACACTGCACTTAGTGACCATTACTAATGTGTATTCTGTAAGCTCCATGCCTGCTGTAACACAGCAGCATGCCTCCTTTTGCTATTTATTTCCACAGAGAAGATTGTCTTATACTCTTAAGAGCAGAGCATCTTTTTTTTTTTTAAAGATTTTATTTATTTATTTGAGAGAGAGAGAATGAGAGAGAGAGGGAGAGAGCACATGAGAGGGGGAGGGTCAGAGGGAGAAGCAGACTCCCTGCTGAGCAGGGAGCCTGATGGGGACTCAATCCCGGGACTCCAGGATCATGACCTGAGCTGAAGGCAGTCGCTTAACCAACTGAGCCACCCAGGCGCCCAAGAGCAGATCATCTTAAGCATGAATAGAGACAAAATATTCCCCATATCCAATCAGTAGCCTGAACTTCATCTTTTTTTTTTTTTTTAAAGATTCCATCTATTTGACAGAGAGAGACACAGCGAGAGAGGGAACACAAGCGGGGGAGTGGGAGAGGGAGAAGCAGGCCTCCCGCCGAGCAGGGAGCCCGATGCAGGCTCGATCCCAGGACCCTGGGATCATGACCTGAGCCGAAGGCAGACGCTTAACGACTGAGCCACCCAGGCGCCCCAGTAGCCTGAACTTCAGAAAACTGATTTAATTTTAGTCAATTCTTTTTTCTTTTTCCTTTTAAATTGAGGCATAAGTGACATATAGCATTCTTGTTTCAGGTGTACAACAAAATGATTTGATATTTGCATAATGCAAATTATGCACACATTGCAAAATGATCACAATAACATCTGATCACAGTATCTGTCACCATACATAGTTACAAAATGTTTTTCTTATGTTGAGAACTTTTAAGATCTACTGTCTGAGCAACCTTCAAATATACAATACAGCATTATTAACTATAGTCATCATACTGTATATTACATCCCCATGATTTATTTATTTTATCACTGGAATTTTGTACCTTTTGACCCCATTTATCCATTCCTCGCATCTCTAGCAACTACCAATCTGTTCTCTGGTATCTATGAGTTCATATTTTTTTTCTTTTTTAGATTCCACATGTAGTGACATCATATGATATCTTTCTCTGTCTTATTTATTTTACTTAGCATAATGTCCTCAAGGTCCAATGTTGTGGCAAATGGCAAAATTTCATTCTTTTCATGGCTGAATCATAATCTATTGTGTTTATATACCACATTTTCTTTAAACATTCATCCATCAATAGATAGGTTTCTTCCATTTCTTGCCTATTGTAAATAATGCCACAGTGATCATGGGGGTGCATATATCTTTTCTAATTAGTGTTTTCATTTTCTTCTGTGACTTCTGTTTGGTTCTTATATTTTCTATCTCTTTGTAGAAGTTCTCACTGTGTTCATACACTGTTCTCTCAAGCTCAATGTTGTGAGCATATTTATGACCACTACTTTGAACTCTTTATCAGGTAAATTACTTATCTCTGTCTCATTAACATTTTTCTCTAAGGTTTTAGCTTATTCTTTCATTTAGAACATAACATATTCCTCTATTTCTTCACTTTGCTTGATTCTTTGTGTTGGTTTCTATGCATTAGATAAAACAGCCACTTCTCTCAGTCCTGACGGAATGGCCTTGTGTGAAAGATGAAACTTACTATTCAACCCTGCCCTGGATCTTGGTTGCCTCTCAAACTTGTGATTGCCCAAGTAGCCTATTTTATTTTATTTTTTGAAGTTTCTTAAATTTATTTGACAGAGAGAGCGAGCACAAGCAGGAGGAGCTGTAGGCAGAAGGAGAGAGAGAAGCAGGTTCCCCAACGAGCAAGGAGCCCAATGCGGGGCTCGATTCCAGAACCCTGGGATCATGACCTGAGCGGAAGGCATCTGATGCTTAACTAACTGAGCCACCCAGGCGCCCTGCCTATTTTATTTTTAATGGCTCCCAGTAGTTGAGGGTGTGCCAAGACCTGTCACCATCCCAAAGAGGAGGATCTCAGCACCTAGATTCCAGGTGATTAGAATCTAGACTCTCAGGCAGCAACTTTTAAAATATGCAAATATATGCAGTGAAATATATGCAGTCCTGTGGGATGGCAAGTGTAAGCCCCTCTGACCACCAGTGGCAGGTGATCTAGAGGTGTTCCCTGGGTGGCCGTGGAAAAACCAGGGCTCCAGATGACTGTATAAGCTTCCTCTGAGAGATACTGTCACTCTGGAGTGAGGTAGAGGGAGCGCGTGAAGATAGCACCTACCTGCTGCGGTTCCGGAAAGCCTGACAGCCTAGAAGTGTGTATCATTAGAAGGCTGCCCCTCAGGCTGCAGCTGTGATGATAAGCAAATAGGACTCTTTGGCAGAATGAGCTCCTGGGTCTGCTGCCTCTTGCCGTGCCCTGGAGGTGGTCGCTGTTTAAGGACTCTTTCTCCATCCGTTCCAGTCCTATGGGCCTCACGAGTGTAAGCCCCATTGGCCACCACAGTCAGGTGATGTAGAGGTGTCCTCTGGTGGCAGCCACAAAACCTGGGCACCAGACATAAAACCAGAGTACCACACATGTGCGGAAGTTCCGCTCCAGGTGCTACTGGGGCTGCGTGGCTGCGGAGGGACGGCACCAAGAAGGCGCCCACCTGCCCAGCGGCAGAGGGTGAGTGTGGTGCTTGCCAGGAAATGGTGGCGGGGGGAAGCCTAGAGTTAAAAAGAAAAAAAAAAAAAAAAAAAAGATGGTGCCCAGCAGCTGAAGAAAAGCAGAGGGAGAGCGAATGATGGTGCCTGCCAGTCTCTGTTCTTTTTCTTTTTTAACAAAGGTTTATTTACTTTCGGGGGGCGGGGCGGGTGGGAGGGGCCTCGGGAGAGAAGGGATCCCAGCAGACTGCTCGCTGAGCGTGGAATCCGACACAGGGCTCGATCTCAGGACCCCAAGATCATGACCTGAACCGAAACCAAGAGTTGGTCACTTAACGGACTGAGCCACCCAGGCGCCCCTGGTGTCCGTTCTTGTGGAGCGCCGCAGTGTGCATGAGACCTGAGGTCTGCCTCTCTGGCTGAGGCTCCAAGATGAACAAATGAGCCTGTCCCACACAAAGTCGGGCCTCCATGGGCTGCTGCCTTTACCCTGGGCCCTGTGGCAGGTGAGTCCCAGCGTGAGCCCTGTAAGAGCTCTTTCTCAGAACCTTATATCCTGTGGGTCTTGTGGCTGGAGCCCGTTGGTTTTCAAAGCGAGATGTTTCTGGGGCTCATCTCTCAGGTACAGGTCTTAACAGCTGGGGTTCAAACTATTAGTTCCTCAGGGAGAAGCCCTGGGTTTTGAGTTTCTTTCTGACTGTGAGGTTGCTGCACTGGGTGTGAGATTTATGGCGACATTGTGTCCAGGCTGCCCCTACCCACTTCCATATGGATTGTTCAGCCTTCATCTGATGTGACGCCTGGGAGCCACTTAGCCAGTTTCTAGGTTTTTTTCAGGGGAAGATATTCCACATATAGTTGTTGATATCATATGTTCATGGGAGGAGGTGCATTTAGGATCCTCTTTTTTTTTTTTAATTTAAATTCAATTAGCCAACATATTGTACATCATTAGTTTTTGATATAATGTTCAATGATTCATTAGTTGCATGTAACACCCAGTGCTTATCACATCACGTGCCCTCCTTAATGCCCATCATCCAGGTACCCCATCCCCCCCACTCTCATCCCTATCCTCAAATTTTAGGATCCTCTTAAGTCGCCACCTTGAACCAGAGCCCAAAACCTACTTTTTAAAAAACTTTTAGCAATATGGATTTAATATACTTATGAATGAATAAAAATGTGGAGATGGATAATAAAATTTTGAAAAGAGGGAGCATGAGAAAATACTTACTGAAGCAGACATTGAATATTATTTTAAAACCATAATAATAAAAAATAGGATGCCACAGGTGGTGAGAGTGATAGCATCTAGTATATAACTGTAAATAAGAAAATATATATGTTTATATATATTATGTATTTATATACAACAAATATATATATGTGTGTATATATATATCATAAAGGTGCTTTACAAAGGAAGGGTCACTCAATAAATCATATTAAGGAGATAGCACAATATATAATAAATGGTAGCTAAAAAGAAAAGAAAATGAAACAAAACAGGGGTGGAGGCAATGAATGATCAATATGTGTCTGCACAGAGAAGCGCATGCACTTTTAGGAAGCCCCAAACTGGAAAGGCGAGTACAGAGTCTGGGATTTTAGCACGGATGGTAGAGTTGCTCCACAGTCCGGAGAGGAGGTGTCAGAATTCAGGACCCTAGACCAGGGTTTGGAAATAATAAGAGAGACCAGTCAGAGCAGGAACTGAGCCATGGAAAGATTGGTATTAGGGATTAGAACTGGTTTCTTCATTGCTCTTTGATAAATTCATCAGTATAGTCTCAAGAACCCCTAGTTTAAATCCCTGTTCTCTTATTTACTAGTGATAAAATGGGTGAAGTTATCCAATCACTCTGAACTTTGATTTTCTTATGTGTAAGGTAAAAATGATAGTACTTGCTCCATAAAGTTGTGAGGATTAAATATATGTGTATATATATATAGTCCTTAGAAAATGCCTGACAAATTGTGAGTTCTATATAAATATTAGTTAATATTTGTGAGGGTCTCACAATCCAGTGTGGGAAGATGGATACTTTCAATTCTATATAAAGAATATTATAATGTTAGCACTTTGTGGAAGTTCAATGACTACCTGTTTTGGAAGTGACTTTTGACTTGGGTCTGTGATACTTGGGTATGTGATATGTGGGTAAAAGTGCTGGGAGATGGGGGAGGGGGTGGTTTCAACAAGAAGGGGCATTGTGTACACACACTGGTTGTCAAAGAGCAGAGTGAGTTCAAGAGCAGTGAAAAGTTTATTGTTGCAAGGAGCCAGAGGAAATAAACTTGGACAGTTTTTTTCTGAGGTGCTTAAAGACAAAAGAGGAGTTTATGCTTGTTGTGGCAGATGGCAGAGAGTCACTGTAGCTTCTTGAGATGAACAGAATGAAAATGATTTTTAAAGGTTGCTTAATCTGACAATAATCTGCAATATGTATTGGGATGAAGAAAAACGTTGGTGAGGGGAACAAGCGGCATTCTTAGCAATCCCAGAGTCAGGCGCTAAGGGGAAGGGAGGGAAAGGCACGAGGCCAGGAGGGGTGCTTCACAGAAGAAGCAACCGCTGGGTAAGTAATTGGTTGGATTTCAAGAAACAACAAGAACCTAGAATGGCTCCAAAATTTCTACAAGACCAGAACAAGGGTAGATTTTAAGTGAGTTGGGGGTAGTTGGGAAGGGCAGTAAAGAGTAGTGTTCTCCAGATGCTACAGATTGAAAGTGGAGGAGATGCAGTTTTTCAAAATGAAGAGAAGGTTCCATTACCCAGAAGTGGGGAGGCAAAAATAATAGGCTGAGTTCTGAAGAAGAGCCCTTGCTGTGGTTGGATCATATATAGGAATTTTACTGAAGAAATTCCCTCAAAATATAAAATTAGTTATAAATAAAAAAGAAAATGCATTATGTATGTTGGATGATGACCATCTGGGTCTGTGTGCTCAACTATTCTGCTTAGCAGTTCACAGTGTCCTAGGTAAAACCCAGGTGGGTAGATTTATGAGGGATCTTGACTTTTGAGGAAGCCAAGTGCCCCTGAGGCACTCCTACTCCTGCATTTGTAAGTATCACTGCCTTGCCACCTTCTCTCTCCCCATCTTCCACCTTGTGAAGAGGGTGGAATGCTCTCAGGGTTGCTTCCCGTCCTGGGGCCTTGAGTCTGTGAGTTTGACATGAAAGGAGAGCTACTGAAATAGAAACATCTTGTAGATAAGTGGAAAGATTCTAAATGTCCCCAAAGGTGTGGTATTTTGTGGCATAAAATGCCAGATCTGAGATGTTGTGAATCTCTATACCACTGACACCCCAGCAGCGATGGGGGTGCTGTTTAGGCTGGCTGGGACCAACTTAATGACTAGACTCTATGCCCTCTGGATTTTGTGGTAACCAGCTCTGTCTGGTGTGTGAGAAACACAAGAAACAACAGCCAAGGAAGGATATGTGTGCATTTGTGATTGCTCCTCTCAACATCAGTGAGACCTCATGTGTCTTTAGATTTAGGCTTTTGGTGATTGTACTCAGGCATTTATGAGAGATTTTTTTTTAACAGTTTTCTTCTTTTTTAAAAAAATATTAATTTATTTATTTGAGAGAGAGAAAAAGTGAGAGAGCGAGGGAGCGAGCAAGCAGGGAAAGGAGCAGAGGGAGAGGGACAAGCAGACTCCACACTGAGCATGGAGCCTGATGTGGGGTTTGATCTCACAACCTCGAGATCATGACCTGAGCTAAAATCAAGAGTTGGACACTTAACCGCCTGAGCTATCCAGGTACCCCTATGAGAGATTTTTAAGCTTTTAAGGCATTTTCCCTGTTGTTATTATTATTATTAATTGTTTTTCTTCTAGGTGTAGTAGAAGCCTATACTATTTTTCCCTCCTTCAGATGAAAATTTATCTTTGTGAAATGTACTCTTAACTTGATTATTCCCTTCCCATTTTCTAAGGTGTAACAGAACATCCTCTGAAGTGATATCCAGGAATAAGTCTTCCACTAATGACTTCTTGTACACCAGGGAACTGAACTGACCATCTGTTTATTTGTCTTCTTCTAAATTCTGGAACAGTTTTCTTCTCTTAACAATAAATTGCCTAGTGGTTTTTTTGTTTGTTTTGTTTTGTATAGATCAGATATCTGGGCTAAATGCCAAGTGAATTATATTTTTTCACATCCTGGAAGAAAGAAAATGTATTTTTAAATAAGATTATTGTAACTTTTGCTTGAATGTATGAGTAATGGAGTTTCTTGGCAACATATATCTATAAGGCACACTTAAAAGAGGGTAGAAATGAGAGTGTGAGCTATGAACTATAAGCAGTAAGCAGTGCATGTGATCACATTGTTAACAGAAATTGTATTGATTATCAACAACTGCTCAGCTCATAGTGGGCAGCCCAGCTCAGATCTGGGAGAGCTGTCTGGCTAGCTGATTAGTTTTATGTTATCAGGGCTCCTGACATGAACAAAATCACCCAGGGCAGCTGACCACATTGAGCATCCAGATAACTGAGGAGAAAATTGAGCTGACTACTTTGATCATACTGGAAAGCTAAGATTAGTCTCACTGGGAAATACATGTAATCAATTTCTCATTTAATCCTACAAATTAAGAGGTAAACAACAAAGAGATTGAAATGAACATAGTTTGTTTTCCAGGGTCAAGATTATTGTATACATGCAAATTTGTTTCCTCCTCTTTTCACTTGTCATTATAGCAAAATGTGTTCTTCTGTTATTACTGACTTTTGATAAGCATCCTTTGATATAAAATATTTATTCAGTTAGAGGTACAATAATGTTACCGATTTGTTAGAAATTTAAATTATTGGGGCGCCGGGGTGGCTCAGTCGTTAAGCCTCTGCCTTCGGCTCAGGTCATGATCCCAGGGTCCTGGGATCGAGTCCCACATCAGGCTCCCTGCTATGGGGGAAGCCTGCTTCTCCCTCTCCCACTCCCCCTGCTTGTGTTCCCTCTCTCGCTGTGTCTCTCTCTGTCAAATAAATAAAATCTTAAAAAAAAAGAAAGAAATTTAAATTATTTTAACTTTTTGATTTTATAAATGGTGATGTCATCAATATCATATGTAAAGCCTTTTCCAGTTTTCTTATGATAGATTTCCTGGAGTGGAATCGCTACATCTAGTTAATATTTTTAAGACTCTTCATATGTATTCTCAAATTATTTTTCAGAATGGTTACATTGTAGCATCTGAAAGTACTCAGATCACCACACCTCAGTAACACTGTTTCTAGATTTTTCTATGAAAGATGGCGTAATAAGTTACCACTATTAAAAGCATCATTGGAATATGCACACATGTGCATCAGTGTGGTAAGTGTGTGTTTGTCTATCTGTTACTGAGCATGGAAAAGGAACTCTGCAGAGGGAGTCTGGTAGGTACAAGTTTTCTGTGTGACTTTCTTTTGACTTCTTTTGTATCTTTTTTGGTTTTCCTTCTTTACCGTGCAGACTTCTTATACTTTCTCTTTCATTAAGTATGATGGGGGTATTCAGGAATTTTGAAACATATTTTTTCATCTCAAAGTGAGGTATGCACACAACAATCACTGAGTGAAACAGCTGCAGGCAGCGTGTAATGTGTGAAAAATAATAGCCCAGGTTCCCTGCTCTGTTGGCCTTTCCACCTGTGTATGTGGCCAATATGTCTGGCATAGAAGGATAGGGGAGAATAAATATCTCCATTCCAGATATTTAATTAGGATAAAGTGGTGGACAAATTTTCAGAAACCTGTGGTGAGGAGAGGTTTCCCTTGTACTTGGAAGGGGAATAGAGGCCTATGTAACTCAGAAAAGGGTAGTCAGATGCACAGTGCTTGGGTGTAGTGTGTGGGAGTCAAGATGGCAGCCATGGGGGTGGGAGCCTTTGGCTACCAAATATTGCCACAGCCTGCAATAGCTGGATCTGAAGGGGTCACCCAGGCTGGGACCATGCTCATCTCTGCTGTAATCGGAGTGGATCTCCCTACGACTTGTTACTACTAGACCCAGGACTACTCTGGTACATCTGTGTGTGTGTGTGTGTGTGTGTTCCCACTGATGACAGAGATTGAATTCTTCTCCCTATAGTGTCATTTTGGGTATAGATGAATGCTTAGAGTTGCAGTGACCTTGTTTGTGTTCATAAACTCTTTGTCAGACTAGCACTTTTGTTTTTGTTAGAAAAACAAAAACCTCTCAGTGATGACATTGATATTTATGATAGAAAACTTGAAAATTATAAATATAAAAGAATAAAATAAAAATCACTTTTAATCCACCAGTTGGAGATAATCACTCTCTGTATATTGATATAGATTCATTCTCTCTCACTTCTCCCTCTCTGTCTCTGTTTTTACTCCTCTCTGTCCCTTACTCCCAAGAGTAGGATGATATGGACATCCAGATTTTTTTTTTAACCTGGCTTTTACACATAGACACAGAGTTGCATATACACACACTGTATTCTGTGAAAATGTTTTTAAGTCATTAAATATTTTCCCGTAACATTATTTTTAGTGAATGAAATATGCCCTACAATTTATTTAACAAAACCCTGATTGCTGGACATTGTTATTACTTCAGTGCTTTTGCTCTTACAAACATCCCTCTGATAAGTGGGATGTACCCAAATCTTTGGGTACATCCATTACTTAATATTTAAGATCATTTCACAAACTTTAGAATTTATAGGCCTGTAATGTCCTTCATGATTTCTGAAGGTTTGTTGACGTCAGCTTGAGAATAAATTCCTTTGAGTAAATTACTGAAAGGGGGAATTACCAGCTCAAAGCGTGTCCAAAATGATAAGGCTTTTCATGTTACTCCACAGGGCCACTGCCACTTTGCTCCCTGCCGGCTAGTGAACTTTGTGATTCTAGGATTCCGTGGGCAGGTGATCTTTTGGGTGACAAGGTGCAGCAATGCTCTTCTCCTCTAGATGGCGATGTTGCATCATGTTAAAAAAGCCTGCTCTGCCACAGGCCTGGAATGGATAAGGACAGTTTTCACAATTGTACGCGGATCTATTAAAACAAGAGAGACAACAATGGGGAAGTGGTTACATAACTTTTGTCTGTAAAGCATTATTTATCCAAAGCCAAGAAGCCACAAGTTCTTTCTTGGCATTAGCTCTTTGTGACATGCCTCTGAAGAAGGGTAAGTATTTACGAGGGTGAGTTTGCAGATCATGCAACTTAAAAAGATGAAAATATACTTCCATCCACTAAGTTTTTGTTTTAATGCTTATTCTAGCACATTTTCTGTCTGTTTGTCAAGGCAACTTGGCAGTGGACCACCTGACTTTTTGTCCTTATACCCAACTATGATTCTGTAGTAGATCTTCTATCTTTGGGTTCTTGATCTGCAGGCATGAAAATCTTCATTTTCTGAGGACAAGAATGGTTGTGTGCCCTGCAAGTCACTTACTCACCTCTCTCTCTCTTTCTCTTTCTCTCTCTCTCTCTCTCTCTCTGTGGCCAGCCTAACTCCTGAATAAACAGAACTTGAATTTTAACACAAGAGTTTCTGGATGGATGGCCATCTTCCAGGACAGCCTGAGGCCTCTTTACAGTCATTGAAGAAATGCTTTGGATGGGAGAGATGTGTAAGAATCTTGTCACTCTTTGGGACGATCATGCTGTCCTTGGTCTAGTACTTGTCCTCGTTCTTGTGTTAGTCCTTGTTCACTTAGTAAACTCCTGTGCATCTTCCAAGACACGACTCTACTCAAATATCTTATTCTCTGCACAGCTTCTCTTGGTCCCTCTAGGTCCAGAGATAGTAGCTACCTCCTTTGTGCTCCCAAACACATCTATTCATTCTTCTTTCAAAAATGTTTATTGAGTGCTAACTACATTTGAGGTTCATAACAAACAAGACACACATGGTTTCTGCTTTTCAGAGCTCAGTAGCAAATGAAATATCATGTAATTATTAACAGTATTTTCAAAAATAACAATTTATTTTGGGAAGCCAAGGAAGACTAGGAGCTAGTTTAGTGAAGAGAGAAGGCTGAGGGAACCAGGCTGGAAGGAAGCAGTGCACAGAACCCTGGAGGGAGGGACATAATACACATAAGGAGCTGAGAGTGGGTCCAGGATGGCTGGTGCCTGGTGGAGAGTGGCATGAGATGGGGATGGAGAGGATCTTCCACAGCTTATAGGCCATGCTATGGACTCGAATATATTTAAAAGCAGTTGGACATGGATGGAACTGGAGGGTATTATGCTAAGTGAAATAAGTCAATCAGAGATAGATAATTATCATATGGTTTCACTCATATGTGGAATATAAGGAATAGTGCAGAGGAAATCATAGGGGAAGGGAGGGAAAACTGAATGGGAAGAAATCAGAGAGGGAGACAAACCATGAAAGACTCTTGACTCTGGGAAACAAACTGAAGGTTGCAGAAAGGGAGGTGCGTGGAAGGATGCGGTAACTGGGTGATGGGCATTAAGGAGGGCACGGGATGTGATGAGCACTGGGTGTTATACACAACTAATGAATAACTGAACACTACATCAAAAACTAATGATGTACTATATGTTGGCTAATTGAATTTAAATTAAAAAAATAAAAGCATTTGGAAATCTATGTGAAAGTTTAAGGTAAGAAAATAAGAAATAATGGTATCAAACTTGATTTAGAGAAGGTCACTGGCAGACATATGGAGAATGACTCAGTGTATGGTTGCTGGGAGACTAGTTGGGAAGCTATACAGTCTTCCAGCCAAAAGGTTTGGTGGTGGAGATGAAGAGGATGGATGTGAGAGAGATGCAGGGGATGGAAGAGCCAGCGGTTAGTAACTAATTATATGGGAATTGAGGGAGAGGGGGTAAACAAGGATGGTGTCCCAGTGTCTGGCTTCAGCAAGTAGTTGAGTTATTAAAACGTGGATAACTGAAAGACAAGCAGATGTGGGTACAAGGTTATGAGGTCAGCTTTAAACAAGTAGCATCTATAATGCCTGAGAAATATCCAAGTAGTATTGTCACATATACAGATCTGGGGTCCAGAAAAGAGTCAGGTAGTTCAGTGACCTTCAAAGTATGATCTCTAGACAGCAACAGCACATGGAAACTTATTAGAAATGCAAATTCTTGCACTCCATTCTGGACCGAGTGAATCAGAAAATCTGGGCGTGGGATCCAGAAATTTGTTTTAACAAGCTCCTCAGGTGATTCTGATTCATGCTAAAGTTTGAGAAGTACTAAGATATATCTCCAATATTTAGAAGTTTTGTAGAAGAGGATGAGTAAGCAAAGGATCCCAAGGAATGGTGAGAGTTGTATCAAGAAAACTGGGGAAGTATGGAGTCAGAAGTGAAATGAAGGAGAGGTCAGCTGTGTGGAATGCTTCTCAGAAGCCAAAGTGAGGACTGCAATGAGTCCATTGGTTTAACAACATGAATCTTATTGGTGATTGTACCTGGAACAATTATGAGGGACTGGTGGGGCGAGTAGCCTGATGAATGTGGGTTAAGGAATGAGTGAAGATGGAAAAGTGGCAGTGGCACATTATTCTTGGATAAGCTTGCTTTAAAACAGGAAATGAAAGATGGGTAATAGTTGATGGGGAATGTGAGGTTTGTTTTTTTTTTTAATTGTGTTTTAGCATACATATAGAAAAGTGCCTAAATCACAAGTATATATAGCTCAACTCAGACAAGTTGGTGACCAAACTCAATCGTTTTTAAATCATTTTTAATTATTAGAAAAAAAAATTATTGAGATATAATTGACACATAGCATTATATTAATTTCAGGTGTACACACAGATTGAATATTTGTATATATTGCGAAATGGTCGACACAATAAATCTAATTAACATCTATCACCATACCAAACTGAATTGTTTTTGATCGTAAAAATGGAGAACAATAGGGAATGATAGCCTTTCCTGAGAGCACAGCTGCCCCCTGCCTACAACTACAGCAGCTGAAGCCTGCTCTCCGCAGGAGGGTGTTCACCTGAGCCCTTTGCCGTAGCGTATCCATCCTTCCTCCACGCAGCCTGTAAAACTCAGGCCGCCTGTGAGAATTCAGCTCCAGGGATGGATCCTAATTGGTTTAAATTAATCATAGCGCTCTCATTCTTCTTACCAATGATTGGTTCAGTTCCTAGGCCTTGGCCAATCAGAGCAATTTTTACTGGTAAAGGGTTGGCCAAGCAAACTAAGTTGATCCAATCAGACGGAAGGAAAGGCTTTAACTTCACAGTTCAGGCGCGTGAGGTTCACTGTCTTTGCGTGAAGCGTGGGGTGTGTTGCTCTTGTAGCTAGCTGCTCATGGTCTTCTTTCAGCAGTGGGGTAAACCGGCCAGAAGACAAAACCTACGCACAATGGAGGGCAGAACAAGAAAACTGTAGAGAAATGGTGCCGAAGCCCGGACTGTACTTTGCTCCCAGTTCTCGAAACCTGTGACTTTCCAACTATAGGAGGTAAGTGTGATTATTAATTTGACCTCTTTGGTTCAGGTTTTCTGTTGCTTAGAGCTGAAGGTATCCTACAACAAGTAGGTTTCTTTGCCCTTTTGACTAGTAGATAAGGAAACTAAGACTCAGAGGTGGAATCACTTGTTTTAAGTCATGCAGCTAGATATTTGAACCCAGATCTGCTAGATTTATAAGCTCCTGTGCAGTATGGTTCCACCTGGTCTCTATTTACCAGGGGCACAGCACAAAACAGGTTGCATCATCAAGTAGAGTAATTAAGCAGAGTTAAATAAGGAAGCCCTTTACAAAGGTGTGAGCAGGATTAAATAAATCCAAAAATAGGTAAATGAAGGCTAGCAAGAGACAAGAGTCATTTATACCCCTCAATTTAAAGGGGCAAGGATGAGGCAAGGAGATGGGAGACCATTAGGGGAAACTGGAGAGAGCTGTAGCTCTGGACACAGGAGAGGAGTCACTCTCTGGGCTAAGTTCTTCAGTAGAGGATCACAGCCAGGACCCAAACTGGCAAGACAGTGAGGGAGCCTGGGTGACAAATATTCTGATTGCTTTCTTTTTCCACTCTTCAGTCTCCTCTACGCTTCCTTGAGGAATTAGTGGGCAAAGGACTTGGGTGACACAGTCCATAGAACAGGGAATAGAGCCGGAAGAGGGTGTGGGACAGACTTGGATGAGCAAATGGAAAGTATTCTGCAGAAGGAACCTCTCACTTCCCACCAGTTTCTCAAATTCGTCCAGTGTTGCAGACTGGTTAACCTGAGAGTGGACTCAGAAGATTGGCTTGCAGGATATTCAGTATGAAGGGTTTTTTGGGTTTGTTTTTGTTTTTTTGTAATCAACATCCATGGAGGAAGGGCAGAGAGGAGATGAAGTGCAATGCAGTTCTGAAGAAAGCCTCAGCTAAACATGGGGCCCCGGGTGGTACTTCAGAATTCTCCCAGATTTGGGGTAAGGGACCTGGGCCCTCTATAGCCTTGTGATGTTCAACCATTGGATGCAGACTCTGAGTATCCAAAGGTCACTGACAACTCAGACCCTTTGTCAACAACCCTTACAGTGTTTGGATTTCCCTTTCTCAAGTGTACAGTTTCTCGAACCAAGAGCCTGCATCTCCACAGTGTTGACAGCTGCACTCACAGTAGCTGAAGAAATAAGTCCATTATTTGTTTTTAGCTTTGAGTTATAATCAACATATAATACTGTGAAAGTTTGAAGTGTGTGGTGTGTTAATTTGATACACTTATATATTGCAAAATGATTACTACCATAGCATTAATACTTCCATCACAGCACATAATTACCATTTATTTTTTTGTGGTGAGAACATGTAAGATCTCTTAGCAACTTTCAAGTATATAATACAGTATTATTTACTGTAATCATCATGCTGAACATTAGGTCCCCAGAACTTACTCATCTTATTAAGTGGGAGTTTGGACCCTTTGACCATCCTTTCATTCTTTTTTTTTTTTTTTTTCCTAATTGATGTATAGTTGACCTACAATATCCTATGACTCTCAGGTGTACATCATAGTTTTATATTTTTATACATTGTGAAATGATCCCCATGACCAATCTAGTTACCATCTGTCACCATACAAAGTTATCACAGTATTATTGACTATATTCCCTATGCTATGCATTACATCCCATGACTTATTTACTTTAAAACTGGAAGTTTGTGCCTTTTAGTCCCCTTCACCTATTTTCCCCACGTCCCATGCTTCTCCTGTAAACAAGTTTGTTACCTGATCTGAGTCTGTTTCTGTTTTGTTTGTTCGATTGTTTTGTATTTCGATTTCACATGTGAGTGAAATCTTAGGATATTTCAGTTAGCATAATACCCTCTATGTCTATTTGTGTTGTCACAAATGACAAGATGTCATTCTTTGTGGCTGAATGATACTCCATTGTATATACCACATCTTTATCCTTTCATCTGTCGATGGACACAGGTTGCTTCCACATCTTGGCTGTTATAAATAATGCTGCAGTGAACATAGGGGTGCATATATCTTTTTGGATTAGTGTTTTCATTTTCTTTAGATAAATACCCAGAAGTAGAATTGATCGATCATATGGTATTTCTATTTTTAATTTTTTGAGGAACTTCCATACTGTTTTCCATAGTTATTACACCAATTTACATTCCCACCACCAGTGTATAAGGGTTCTCAGTGTTTCATTCTTGAAGGAAGATGTGGGTGGTCTGTCAGAGCATGCTTCACATTCAAATATGATTAGCTCTCAAGATAAACAAGCTTAAGCTGGGATGAAGAAGACCTTGGAATGTGAGCAACATGAGGGCAATAATTTTTGTCCATTTGTGCATTGCTGTCTTCCTAGCACCTAGAACACTGCTTGGCCTGGAGCTCCAGAAGTAATTGTTGAACACATGCTTGTCACTCTTAGATTCCAATGGAGATGCAATGTGCTTTCCCACAGCTTTTGTCACAACGATTTCTTCTAAATAAGATACTATGTTTTCATTGCCATAGGCTAGTCATCAGTTTCAATCCATTGTTTATTGATGTTAGTGAGTTAGTATTTATCAATGGATGTTAAAATGGAAAAAAAAATTTGGTATTTTCTCCGTCTTCTGAGACTTAGTTGACTGAGTCATAGTGTTATTCTTGACTCTCAAATTTTTTTAAGTTACTGGACAACTTAAAATTCATTTGTATTCATGTAGTTTTCTTTTGTTTCTTAGAGCTAATGATGCACCCACAATTAAAAATCTAACTTTTGTTTTAGCTTTAAAATATCTGACTTCTTCAGAATTTTTTTTTATGGGTGAGACAGCCAAATAGTAATACTCATTGACCATAAAGAGAGGACAAATACACAAACTGACATGGAATATCTTTCCTCATTAGACATTGTCAACAAATAAGGAAATGTAAAAAGTGAACATTCCTTAGGAAGCAACATTTAAAAAAGAAATCTGGGGCACCTGGGTGGCTCTTAAGCATCTGCCTTTGGCTCAGGTCATGATCCCAAAGTCCTGGGATGGAGCCGCACATTGGGCTCCCTGCTCAGTGGGGAGTCTCCTTCTCCCTCTACCCTGCCCCCTCGCACACTCTAATAAATAAAAATCTTGGAAAAAAAAGAAAAAAAAGAAATCTGTTCATAGATATATCCCTTAGCAAGAATTGCACCCGTTTATCCCCTATTTTTCTTTTATGTCAATAATTGCCGCGGATAGAAATATTATGAATTATGTAAAATATCTAATTTATAGTCTGTTAATGTTCAGACAATTTGCAGAGATTCGTAGATTTCAGTTCTTTTGAAATACTGTCAGGTAGTTTCATATCACTCATCTTGTTATCTCATGCTCCTGACCTATAGATTTAAATGTCTTTAATGGATACCAAAATTCATAAATATCACAGGATAACTATAGAGTAAACTTCCAAATGATAGTTTTAACAATGTAGTAACAGCATCTGATAGGTAAGTGTTTCTTAGGTGCCCCACTTTATGCTGAATACAGGGTCGTCATCCTGCATGTGCCTGTAGGCATCGTCACTCCAGAGCCCCCATTCCTCGCTTCTGCCCCGTGTCCACCTTCAGTGGCACAGGCATCTGGTCTTCAGCGAGACTGTTCCTCACTGTGTCAGCTTGCTGAATTCACTGACAGTCACCACCAGTAACAGTCGTGAAAAGTGCCTTCTGAGTCCAAAGGTTTTACTCCTTCATACCGGGTGAATTCAGCTGGCTAATTCTATGAAACTGACTGTTGTCCATCAAGATTCAAACGAAGAAGAAATAGGAGAACATTGAAGATGGTCACAGAATTTAACTGCCTGGAGAGCTCTGCTCCCTTATTCTTTTGGATCGCTGCACACGGCTTGCCTTGCCCATTCTGTTATTGAAGATGAGAAGCTATTGTCAGGTAGTTTTAGTCCAGACATTCCTCCTGTGTGACACCTTTTTCATTTCCCAGGCCGACAGAGGCACTTGCCTATACTCTTCGTCATACCTCCCTCCCTCTCCCTTCTTTACACACACACACACACACACACACACACACACACACACACGACCTCCATGACAGGGATGATTTTCTTTGTAAAATGGAATTATCTGTGAAGTATGCATTAGATTATGAACTACTTAAGAGTGTGTTTTGGATCTTTTAACCCTTCCCAGTACTTCAGCAGTAACTTGCACAGTCATTGGTTGGACGAATAAATGCCAAGAACAGAAAAAAGCTCAGAATACTAGGACTGAACAGACATTTAGACAAAAATAGCCATCTCAGGATAAAAACGTAGAGCATGTGGCTTAGTTATGAGTGCACACAAACTGGAAATGCCAGTCAATAAACTCTTCCCATCCCAGGAAGGACTGCTTGCAGCCTTCTGACACTTGCTTCTCTGGATTGGAATACGAATCTTTTCTCTAGTAGTTCACATAAACAAGATACCAAACAGCTAGTTTGTCCCTCTGTAATCAGTGACCTCCCTAGTTGGTTGACTGCATTAATGTCACTGTGGACTTTGAAATGCCACCTCATTGTAGAATTCATTTACCACCAACTGTCGACGAGAGCAGAAAAGTTCTTACCTGCTTTCTTGCGCCGCTTTAATTCCACTTTTAGGTTCCTGTAATAGCCATATGCATATTCTTTTCCATTAAGCCCATGCTCACTAGGAGAAGGAGCAACTTAGGCTGACCTTTCAGGCCTTTGAATTGTATGGCTCTCAAAGGAAAATCAGCACAGATCCTTTCTCTAATCCCTCATGTGATTAGATTATCTCTACTCTATAAATTTTTCTATAAAAGGCAATAACTGGAAGATGAGAAAGGACAGGACAATGGAAAGAATTTTTTTTAAAATGGATTCAAGTAGAAGCAACCTTAGGGGACCTAACAGGGTCACATTCTCCCCTCACGGTCAATACGTTGTCACAGTAGGAAGCCTGGCAGGAGATGATGACTTAATGGCTCTACTAATTAATAGGATGGAGAGAGATGTTAACAAAGTTCTTCTTCCATTGAAATATTTTTCTCCTCCCATCTTTCTTCTGTGTTCTCGGAAAGAAACAATGTTGGATCTGGGATTCTGAGTCTCCCTTTGTCTTAACTTGTAACACGCACACAATGACATGTGGTGTCTCAGCGCTGATGTGTAGGTGCTAAAGGACAGTTTCTGAGTGCTTCACTGTGATATGCAGGACAGCCATTCAGGTGATTAACTAGACTCTATTTAGGCCAGGAAAGAAATGCAAGCCTGAGATTTCTTTGGTCCTGACACAGGTCAAGTCTATTCACCAACCAAATTTGATTGAGCAATTCATTAGTGGACATTGTTGACCTTATACTATCAAGTTGGAAATTTTTGCTCAGTCAAAACAGATATACCAGATTTTTCCTTTTCCTGCATTAATTTAAATGAACATGAAGTAGGATGGCCTGTCCTCTCAATGCCACATCAGCTCTTCTGTATCATAACTCAGAGTCTGGCATTTTCGCCCCATTTCTAGTAATTGCCTTTGTTAGAAACATTGCTAGGGCCATGAAAAATATATTCTAATATAAAATTAAAAATAAAAATTCAGGGTGAAGGCAATACAGTGGTAGGTGACTCTTTGACAACTATTATGTGGGTAGCATCAATATAATTGGGAATGAAAAATTTGTCCTCCTGTTTCCAGGGAGCTGAGAAGCGGGGTGGGGGGGGCCTTATGCCTTCATTTTGTATCAAAAGCAGTGTCTGCACAAATTGTCAAGCCTTTAATATGAAGTCTGAAACTATGGAGTTGATGTTTTTAGGCACCACTTTTAATCTCATGTCATTCTGATCAATTTCTTGGATGCTCACTGGGTCAGAATTCCACCATTTTTTACTGGATCATTAAGGCTTGTTTATCAGTCTCATAGCCTAAAAATTGCATTTGGGGCATAAAAGTAGCCAACAAAAGGCAAGTGTAACAAACCACATACCCAAACAGGAATGGACTTGTTTTAGGTATCTTTTTAAAGATTATTTTAAACTTGGGATTTTATGAAGACCAAGTTAAGTGATGGATTGAGATTGAAAGAGACCTCGGAAAGATTAGTGTTCATTTTGCTTAACAGGTTTAAATACACCCAGAAGAGACCTTATAGATCACACAGCTACAACTGCAATATGATCCTTCTTCCTCAAGCTCTGGGAAAACCCTTGCCCAGAGGAAATGTCTCATTCCTGGTTTCATGTGCATCCCCTTCCTTTCATGTCATGGCCATTTGGTTGCTGCTCTGATTCTCTCCTGCTTTGCCTTCCGATCTGTGATCACTTGCATTCAGCAGGTCACCTGCTGGGATCACTGCAGCTTACCAATGCCAGAGTGTTCTTAGTTTCTCTTTCTGCAAATGTTCAAGGCTTAAACTTTAAATTCAGTTTTTACTGACTGTGTTTTTGTCTGTATTGGGACATAAAGCTGGGGATTTCAAGGTACCTCCTTTCTGATATAAAATGCTTATTGTAGCTGCTACTGCTTATGAAATATATATGTTGCAGAAGTGGACAGGCTTTATAAGCCTCTGGTTTTTGGAAAAGGTGGAAATGACTTTCAGTCAGAGTACCTCTCCAATGATCTCTTCCCACTGCTGAAAGCCTGACACTGGAGTTTCACTCTTATCGGTTTCCCCAACTGACATCAGCAGTTAAAGTGAATCATCTGCTACTTCATGGGGTTTTGCTTTTTAACCAGTTTATGTATCCCGTGTTTGTGATTCACCAACTCTCAAGATAAAGACCTGCTAAGAGGAAAGTGGTAGACAGTAGTGTGGAAGTTCGTCTATAGACTGCGCTACACTGACGGCTATTGTGGGTTCCAGCCTCTGCCTGCGCATTGGTTAGGATAAAGTCCTTGAACCCTCAGTAGAAGTTGTAGTTCCCTGGTTATGCGATGACAGGTACGTGACAGAATGGGTGTAATGGAAACACAAGCATATAGGCATGTACATGCACGATTTGAGTGCTTGCTGTGTACCAGACACTGTTCTAACTGCTTGATCTATTTTATTTATTTGAGAGAGAGAATGAGAGACAGAGAGCACGAGAAGGGAGAGGGTCAGAGGGAGAAGCAGACCCCCTGCCGAGCAGGGAGCCCGATGTGGGACTCGATCCTGGGACTCCAGGATCATGACCTGAGCCGAAGGCAGTTGCCTAACCAACTGAGCCACCCAGGCGCCCTGCTTGATCTATTTTAATTCCTCGAATTCTCTGATTACTTCCTTTGGAATAATAACAATATTAATTCAGCCCCCTTACCCTTTTTTCTTAGGCGGGGAGGGGCAGAGGGAGAGAAACAGGGAGAATCTTAAGCAGGCTCCACACCCAGCACAGAGCCCGACATAGGGCTCAATCTCACAGCCCTGAGATCATGACCTAAGCTGAAATCAATAGTCGTACGCTTAACCAACTGAGCCACCCAGGCACCCCATGCCCCATACACTTCCAAAGTGTCCTTCACTCTGAGGTAGGTTATATTATAATTTTATAAGAAAGGAAGAAAGGAAGAAACAGGCACAGAAGTTCAGTCATTTGCCTAAAGTTACATAATTACTAAAAGGTAAAGCCCAAACAGTCAAATTCAAGTTCATGCCTTAAAGACTACACTGACCATTAGAAACCTATCTTGCAGGAAGGGCAACTGGAAGATAGGGAGATTTGGCAAGCCTAATTTTGCCCCAGCATCAACAGTTGAGGTAAAAACAAAATAAAGCAAAACCACCAACAAAACCCCAAAACCAAAGCCTTATTTGATACCTCATTTTGCTGTTTAACTAATTCATAAATGTTGTGTTCACTTTGTACTTCCAGTTGTTTTCCCTCCTCCTCTAAGTCCTTTAATATAAATACACTTGGGAAGAATTTAATATTATAATTTAGAAATAACTTTAGAAATTCAATTTCGCCCTTCTATTCTGAGACCATGGAGTATGTAGATATGATAGAAATAGTAGAAAAGGTAGAACTCATACGGAAAGTCGAAGCAAGAAGTAGGACTAATGATAAGCCCTACTTTCTGTATGTTTCTAGGATTATTTTCTGTGTGCCACATTCATTGTTTTATAATCAAAATGGACAGAGAAATTACTAGAATATGCATCTTCCTTGGGAAATACTTATTTCAATGTCTTTTTAAAAAAACTTTTTGAGGCTACAAAGATGTTTGAGATAATTTTTGCCTCTGTCCCTTAGTGAAATAGAGTTAATCTCATCAAGGGCAGGGAGTCTCATCTTAGTCATCTTTCTGTCTCCCCTCTGGCTTGGGGCAGCAGGTTCACAGTAAATAAATGTTGAATAAATGCTTAAGATGATAGTCCTATGGATCACCTCCGCTCTGAGTAAGTTGAGTCTGGGTTCCTGGAGACATCCTGAAGCAGTCCAGTGTCTTGAGCCCTGCTGCTGTCCTCCTGTTAGCAGGGACTCACATTGACCAGAAGGTGGCAGTAAACCTTTGCTTTTGCTCCTCTCCTGGGTGGGATGACCGTGTCTCAGCCAAATTCTATGGCTTGCATGGGTCCTGCCTTTTCCATTTGATGCCTTTTGGGTCTAGTTTACTAAGAAATTCACCTCCATAAAAATTATCTTCCACCGGTTCCCCTTTCAGAAGAAATTAGATTTTGGTGGGAGGAATCAAGTCTGATTGAAAATGAGCCAACCTGCTTTGCCAGTTGTCCTAAGTTCTCTGTGCTGGGGAAAGCAGCCACCTAGGGAGGAAGAAACTGTGGACAGAGTCCTCACTAACTTTGCACAGCACTGCTTCTGCAGATGGACCACTGCTTCCACTGCCCATTAAAAACCTATCTTGCAGGGAGGGCAACTGGGAGATAAGAGTGTGTGACCATTCATTGAGGTGATCTGGGACAGTTTCATATCTGATGTTCCAACGTATTTATGCCCCTTGATTCTGTCTAAGTGTCCTCATTTGAATGATAAATTTTATGGTCACAAGTGGCCTCATGTCTCCAGCAAGGTCATCAGCTAAGGGTGAGACAACAGGAGTCAGGCTCCAGGATTTGAGAGGCAGGTCAAGAGAGGTTGGGAAGGAAGCTGAGATTCCTGAAGAGAGGAAAATTTTGGGACTTGGGGAAACCGCATTTCTTTCCTTGCCTTCCAAAGTTGGACTGGTTTATAGCAAAATTGTGAAGGGTGTAGTATTTTTGCCCTATCCTCCCAACATGCTCTACAGCTCCTGTTTCTTTCTCCTGAAGACATCCTAAGTAGCTACATTTCAGGTTTAAGGAATGTGCTTTCTGATGGGAGAGAGCCAGCCATCACGTGGCCTTCAGGCAAGGACTCTGCTGACACTGATTAGACCATGCACACTGCTTTCCGATGGTAAACTGACGGTGCATCCTGCAGATGGGGCAGCTGTGTGTGTGTGTGTGTGTGTGTGTGTGTGTGTGTGTGTGCTGGGTCACATGGACAGGGATCTATTTTTGGCAGGACCCTGAGCTAGCTTTAACACACCGGTCATCCATGGAGGGTGATGTGGTTCTAAGAGGTGCTGAAGCATTGTGGTTAAGAGGGTCCACTTTGCATATGGAGAAGAGTGACCTGAATTTAGACTCTGCCACTTGCTACTTGTATAAATATGGATAAGTAACTCCTTAGTGTCTTAATTTCTAGAATGGGATTGGTAATGTTCACATTCTTAACACAGTGCTTCACACGTGATAATATTGAATAAATTAGTTATTGTTAAAGCTGTAATATTACATAAGAAAACTAAACTAAATGATGAAATGATGTAATTATTTTTATGTGTGATATCAAGGGTTTTTATACATATTAAAACTTTAATTTTTGGGCGCCTGGGTGGCTCAGTTGGTTGGGCGACTGCCTTCGGCTCAGGTCACGATCCCGGAGTCCTGGGATCGAGTCCCACATCGGGCTCCCGGCTCAGCGGGGAGCTTGCTTCTCCCTCTGACCCTATCCCCTCTCATGCTGTTTCTCTCTCTCTCTCTCTCTCTCTCAAATAAATAAATAAAAAAATTAAAAAAAAAAGATTTTAAAAAAAACTTTAATTTTTAAAGGCATATAGTCTTTAATTTATTCCATAATTAGAGTCTTTTTCCAGCTTTGAGAGATAATTGACATACAGCACAGTGTAAGTTTGAGTATAACATAATGATATGACTTAAATTTTAAAATGAATACCACAATAAGTTTAGTTAACATCCATAATCTTATATAGGTACAAAAAAAACCTTTTTTTTCTTGTGATGAGAACTCAGGATTTACTGTCAACACTGCTAGACGGTATATATGAAAGTTAACTGTAGTCATCATGTAGTATATTATACCTCTGTACTTAATTACCGCACAACTGTAAGTTTACCCTTCATCTACCTTCATCCATTCCTCACCCATCCTCTGCCAACCACAAATCTGATCTCTTTTCTATGCATTTGTGTTTTTTTTCTTGTATTTTTTTAGATTCTACTTATAAGTGAGATCATATAGTATTTGTCTTTCTGACTTATTTCAATTAGCATAAAGCCCTCAGTGTGCACCCATATTATAAATGATAGGGTTTCCTTTTTTTATGGCTGAATAATATTCCATTGTGTATCTGTGTGTGTGTGTGTGTATACATTCATCTGTTGCTGAACACTTAGGATGTTTTCATGTCTTAGCTGTTGTAAATAGTGCTGTGAACTTGGGGCTGCACCTTTTCCTGTATCTGTTGGCTATACATGCTTTCTTTGAAAAATGTCTATTCAGGTCCTTTGCCCATTTTTAAATTGGATTTTTGGGTTTTGGCTATTGAATTGTGGGAGGTTTTTAAAAAATATGTTTTGCATATTAACCCCTTATCAGACAGATGGTTTGCAAACATTTTTTTTTCCTATTCTGTAGGTTCTTTTTTGTTGATTTTGTGTGTGTGTGTGGAAGCTTTTTAGTTTGTAGTCCTACTTTTTTTTTTTTTTTTTCCTCTTGCTTGTGCTTTTGGTGTCCTATCCAAAAAATCAATGCCAAGACTCATGTCATGGAACTTTAGTCACATGTTTTCTTGGAGTCTTACGGTTTCTGGCCTTAAATTTAAGTCTTTAATCCATTTTGAGGTAATTTTTGTTAGTGGTGAAAGAGAGGTGTCTAGTTTTGTTCTTTTACACATGAACATCCAGCTGTCGAAGAGATTGTCTCCACTGAATATTCTTGGTCCCTTAGTCAAATAATAGTTGACTGTATACACATGGGTTTATATCTGGGCTCTTGATTCTGTTCCATTGGTCTGTGTGTGTGTTTTATGACAGTACCACGCTGTTTTGATTAGCTTTATAATATAGCTTGAAATCAGGAAATAGGATTCCATCTGCTTTGTTACTCTGAGGAGGAGATAGTTTAAACTTGGGAACTGGAACTTGGACGTTGGCCCTGGCTCTGCCATTAACAAGATATATTCTCTTTCAGAAGTGCCTGAACTTGAGGCTTTAGTCCTTTACCTGCAGACGAAACGTGTAGGGTCTGACGGTTGCTTCTGGACCTTTGGTGCTAACAGTGGATGTTTCTCATGAGATGCCTCCCTGCGACACGGTATGGTGCTCTGCATCCTATATTCGCTGGCTGGTTGAGTCTATTAGAGGTTGGGATCATTGGAGCCCGGTTAGTTCCCTTATGTTTCAGATTGGCCTCAGCTCATATGTTCTATGAGCACAGAGAAGGGTGACTTCCACAGTATGGGGTATTGAGCCATGTCATCATGACTATTAGAGGGGGACAAAAAGTTGAAAAAATGGGGATTACCTAATGCTAAGGGTTTCGACAATATTACTTGTCCAGGAGTGAAAAGGAGAGTGCTCTTTCTCAGGGACCCTTATCATAGTGGTCAACTCCAGCTAGTCATTGTCTGCTTCTTAGTAATCTGGTCAACTAAGTAATGGGGGAATTTGATTAAATCTTGGGATTCTGAATTGGCTCAAAATAATTCTTTCATTAATGGTGAGGCATGAAGAAACAAAACACATCGGATAGGGTTTTTGACCATTTAGGAAATCTTTTTTTGTTGTTGTTGCTTTTATTAAATTCCAGTTAACATACAGTGTAATATTAGTTTCAGGTGTACAATTTAGTGATTCAACAACTTAAATACAATACCTGGTGTTCATCATAACAAGTGCACTTCTTAATCCACACTTTAAGAAGAAAAAGGGGGGTGGGGGGGAGCTTCAGCTCTTAGTGTGATTTGCATATTAGAATGCAGAGATGGTGAATCAGGGCCTGGACTTGGGCTCCCTGCAGTTCAAGGCAGGCAGACTTTTAACTAGCACTAGAATCTAGTCCTTGAATAGCTACTTTTTGTAGATAGGACGTTGTTTGCCCAAGGTATTGATTCTTATGCTGTGATGTTGAGCAGCCAGCCCTCTAAAGGCTCTGCAAGAGAGATTTAAACTTGGGTGTTTAATGAGCTGAAGAACTTCTGCCAGACATGCTTTTCTACTAGAAGATTCATCTTCCTCTAAAGACAGTAGATTTTTTCCCCCCATTTTACCAGGGAGACCTGATTTGCCAAAACCCAGTAAATTGAGGCAAAAAGGTGAGACTTTCTGCCTTCAAGATTAATGAACCCAGAGGTTGGTGTGTGTGCATATCCTTTTGATCCCAGTGACCTACAGAATAAGATGGAGTAGTCTCCCTGATTGAGGCAATATTTTAGTTCTCACCAAGGGCCAGAATGAG
Source organism: Leptonychotes weddellii (assembly GCF_054177405.1). Taxonomy (NCBI): domain Eukaryota; kingdom Metazoa; phylum Chordata; class Mammalia; order Carnivora; family Phocidae; genus Leptonychotes; species Leptonychotes weddellii. Next base: position 34,141,418 of record NC_138377.1, on the reverse strand, counting down.
ATCTTTAGAGACAAAAAGGTCTGAAAGGAATTATAGTACCCACCCTTGTCACGTAATTCAATAACAATAGAAAACAAATTCTAAATCAAAATGTAAGGGTAAGAAAGTTAAGATAAACAATTATAATTTCCTGTGACTATTTTGATAACTTTTTGAAATGTCAAATCAAATTCTTTAATTCTTCATCGTCCTCTTTCTCCTTTTGCCCCTGCTTTGATATTGCACTGCCTGGTGGGTGTTTCTAGTCTTGCCTGTTGGTAACACATTACTTCCTGCCCAGAGAGAGGCATTTGTCCTGTATGGTGCTTGGGTCACCTGTGTCAGATCGATCACCTGGGGAGCTCAATAAATAGATTCCAGGGGATTTCACACCCCTCCCAGACCTAAACATAAAAAGATCTGGGGGTGGAATCTCTTTCTTAATGAGGTCCCCAGGTGATGATTGCAACTGAAATAAAACTTAAGCACACTTAGAACACTTAGAATGTCATAATCCTATGGCTTATAATTATTGGGGAAGTTCTTTAAAAAAAAAAAAAAGTGAGTGTTTACCCAGGGGAAAGGTCATGACTGGGAAGGACATGAAAGGGGCTTTTGTGGTGTGGTTAGTGTTTTGTCAATCTGGCTACTGATTTTAGGACCAATTACAGATGAAATTTTCATCTGTAAAATTCATCAAGCTGCAATACTTATGATGCATACACCTTTCTGTATGTGTGTTAAACTTCAGTAAAAAGCAACATAAAACAAAAATACAGACGTTCCCTCACAGCTCCTGCTTATTTAAGTAGCCTGGGTGAAATCTCTGGAATGTCTTGATGGAAAGCTCCATTATGATTCTGTTGAGAATTACGTGCTAGACCAATGCCAGTTCAATAGGAATATAATACAAGCCACATCTATGTTTTATTTTTTTCTAGTGGCTGCATTAAAAAAGTAAATTGAAACAGGTGAAATTAGTTAAAAATTGTAACTCAGTATCTAAATGTCATTTACATACATAAGCACTATAAAAATTGAGATACTTTGTATTTTTTTTCTACATTGGATCTTTGAAATTTAGTGTATAGTTTACACTTGCAGCACGTCTCAGTTTGGGCTAGCTACATTTCAAGTGCTCAATAGCCACATGTGGCCAGTGATGACTGTGTTGCATAACAAAGTTTAGACAGTCTCTCCCTTAATCTGGAAATGCTGGAACTAAGGTGTTTCAAGCAACCTATCTTGCATGTAATTTCAGTCACTATTGATTCATAGATCTTTTTTTTTTTTTTAAAGATTTTATTTATTCATAAGAGACAGAGAGTGAGGCAGAGGGAGAAGCAGGCTCCCGCTGAGCAGGGAGCCCGATGCGGGACTCGATCCCAGGACCCTGGGATCATGACCTGAGCCGAAGGCAGACGCTTAACCATCTGAGCCACCCAGGCGCCCGATTCATAGATCTTTCTCATAAAACTTCCTTCATGAGTTCTTTTGTCATTCCCTTAATCCCTCCCTTCCCCATTGCTCCCTCTGAATTCAGACTTCCCCAAGGTATGACTCCATCATAGGCTATTAAGAAATTTCTTCCTACCTCTATTTCCTTTCCTTTCCAAACCAACTTGCTATAAATGTTCCATTGTTATTACAACATAATTTTCACCATGACCTCTCCTCTGGACCATAACACTTCCAGGATATAACCAAGAAGTTGCAAATTAGAAGGGCATTTAACATTCGTGAATATTAATTATAACATGTATTATGCTTGTACAAAGTAGATTGACACAATGCATGTACTTTGGATATCTCCTGGTCCTGTGAGGTAGGTACTATTATGCTCATTTTACAGATGATAAAGTGAAGCTCAAGATAACCACAGGATAATAAAAGCAGTAAGAGGCAGAGCTGATCTCAAATCCAGCTCTTTGTCTCTACATTCCAAGCCCCTCTGCACCACACTCTTTTGGATCATCTGATCCTGTATTCCACAGCACAGAGCAGAAAGCCTCTAATTGCTCAGCCCTAACAGAGCTAGTGTTAGCTGATACACCACTAATATGGACACTGCATTAGGAGTAGTCCATTCTACTGTTAGAGTTAATTTTTTGAGAGCTGTGTCATTAGTGTTCAAATCCTGCAGCCTGATTCTCAGGGTTCACCATAATCTGGCACTAAGCTGCATTTTCAGTCATGTCTCCCACTTCTCCTCCAGCCACATGGCATATTTTCATCCACATTCTGTCATTCCCTGGCCAGAGCCATTCACTTTGGCTTTTTGCTTCTTCTCCTTAGCACAGAATTCTACCCATCTTCCGAAGACCAGCTGTGAGCCCTGCCTACAGAAGGGCACTTTTTTCCTCTGAATCTAGTACCATGTTGGCTCTTCCCTATTACTGTTTACATTTATTGCTTTTGGATTTATTTTTTTCATCCTCAAGTAATTCTTCCAAGTTTTAATGATAATCCCTTCCATGTCCACATACAGGCTGAGACCTTAGATAAAATTTTGGTAAGCTAGTAATATTTATTTACCATTAGGTATTCTCATTAATGTGTCTACATTTGTTCCCTAAAGGAGGCCACCCAAAACTATGCTTGAATCATTGCTCTGCAGGTGAGCAATGGAGTTGAGGTTGAAAGCGTCTGAGGAGATTGGGACCTGACACAGATTTTGGTGTTGGATACCTGCACAGATCCCTGACAAGTCATTACGCACCATGGGTAGTGTGTTCCACAAGGGCGCTTGCTGAATGGTTGTCATGGGTAACCAAACCAGGTTTGATGAGATCAGTAAGTAATAAGTGTGCTCCAGGAATAGCTCCTTTGTCTGAGGGAATCTTCATCATAGCAATTAGAAACAAGGTTTGCCCTAGCTCTTCAGGGAAAGCACAGCAACCATGAGATTTGTTATACCTGAGCAGACAACTGGTTCACTTGACACAGGGTGCCTTTGGAAAAAGTGCTTTTATTTCAGAGGGAAGTGGGAATGACTCAACCAGGAGTTTCAAAGAAAAAAATTGAAAACCTTCTTTTATTAGTCCTCTGTGTTCTCTTTCTCTCCATGTAACTGAAACATATTAAATTAAACCTTTACTCTGCACTGGCTATGAGGAACCTTCATGGGATATACTGAAAATATATGTAGATGTGGAAACTGACTCTTAGAAGGATCCATGGAGGACTCATTTACCTTCCAAGTAACTCATTTGAGTTTCAGAGGAGGACCTTGAGATAGAGTGAGAGAAAGTGGCAGGTGGGGTATGCTTACCCTGTCTGGAGACAACAGAAAAAAAAGTAAGAATACCTAGAGTCTGAACATTCTTTACCTGGTTTCCCTGCCTGATAGAGCAAGAACAAAGGGGGACTTTCACTCCTCTTAGGGCCTTTGTGTGAATCACAAAGGCTGGAGCACATTTTTCCAGGTGAAGAAGCTTCCTCTGCTCTCTGACAGTCTGCTTTAATCTGGAAAGGTATTACATTTCCCCATTTTATTGTGCACAAAAGCTGCAATTGGAGTCCAGCAGTGAAAACCATACCCCCAAGCATTCTGCAATTGCTCTTCTCATTGA
>NC_138377.1:34118516-34137367 GCF_054177405.1 Leptonychotes weddellii | reverse complement strand
ATGTATGGTGACTAACATAAAATAAAATTCTAAAAAAATATAAAAAATTTTCTTAGGTTTCTAGAGCAGCAATTTTGCTTCTGAATTGGATCCTTGGTAACTCTGGATAAATTCCATGGACTGGAAATTATTCTTCTCATATTACCTTTTCTGAAAATCCTAAGCCAAAGTCATCTCCTTTACCATACCCTATCAGACACTCCTCTGAAAGAAAACTGTTGCTTCTCTAAACTCCATAGCATTTTATGGAGAATCACAGTTGTGAGTAAGACCATTTAGATTCTTGTGGCAACACCTGTCTTCTCTCTCGTCTGGTCACTGCTGGAAGGTAGGTTCTTGCCTGATTTCTTTTTTGTTCTCTATAGTGCCTGATACAACTTCTTTGCATCAAGAGAAGCCACAGTGAAGTTGAAAGAACTGTGGACAAGCCATCAGGATATGAGTTCTCCTGACATTGACACCACAAAGCATTCTGAACTCAGGTGAGTTATACCATGTATCCATCTGTGCATATTTTCTTACTAATAAGGTGAGTTGCTACTGACCATTTCTGCTGTGAAATTCTGTAATGTTGTATAAGTACTTTGACACCTGTTCTGATATGATTTTAGATGCTGGTAACATGGAAATATTAAATAGCATAACTGGATTAAAAATAGGGTCATGACAGACAGTTAAATGCAGGGTTTAGGAGTGCAGGCTCTGGAGTCAGACTTCCTGGGTTCAGATTCTGTTATTGTCATTGACTTGGTGTGTAACTTTTCTATTTAAGTCATACAATTTCCATCATCCAGAAAGTGGGGATAATAATACTACCTGTGTTAGAGTTGTTGCAAGATTTAAGTAAGTGAATTTGGGTAGTGTTTTGAATGGTGTTTGGCACATGATGTGTCCAGTGAACGTTAGCTATTACAATTGTGGTTATGATGATTTCTCCCAGAGTCTGAGTTCTTGGTCCGTGCAATGCAAAATTTGAGAGGAATCACACCTTCAAGATGTGGTATGATTTTTATTTTCCCAGGCATACCTGCAAGTCTTGGTGTTAAGTTCATTGTATGCTCATTAATGTTTTCCAGTTGGTTTGTGTGTCTTTTCTCTTTCAACAGCAAGGTAGATGCTGCAAACTCCCGGGGTTTATATTAGTACACATGAGGAGGCTCCCATCTCTTGGTTGGTCCTGGCTCATTTATAAGTCTACAAATAGGATGCATATGTGCTGCATATTGTGTTTGCATATACAGATTTCCCTTCACCTTTCTTCATGCTGTTTTTTGCCTGAGGAGGCTGATCTCCATAGGTCCCTGGGCTCCCATGTCTTCTCTCTTCTGGTTAGGTTCAGCCAAAGGGAGAGCCCAGGGAGGCAATCAGAAGGCAGAGGGTGAGAGAGAAGTTACAGTGTTTATCCTCCCTGCCCCTTTTGGCTGGTCTGCAGTCTGGCAGGAGCTGCACTCCTGTATGAAATGCCACAACTCATCTCAAGTGGATCTTAACTTCTTGCTGCAGTCCAAGGGCACCTTCAGATCTAAAGGACTCCTCAGTGTTGCTTGTTCTATGTACTGTCCCCCGCTTGTTCCCTTAAATCTTGTTACATCTTGGTACAGTCCCTTGATTGAATGAGCTTCAACTCCTATTGAGTACACTTTTTCCTAGTTGTTGGACATTAATCCAACAATGTCTCCCTGCCAATTTACTGATGGGAAGTATCTGGAACATTTTTACCTGATCCTACAACCCTGAGGTTCAGATTTAGCCCTTTCCAAGTCTAGCTCCACAGGATATGGAGAGCAGTACTTGAAGAGCAGGACAGAAATTTACTAGATGGGATTTTACACTGAAGATAATAGTGTTTAACCAATAGGGAAAAAGAGAACTGAATGGATTTGGTTGAACAAATGACTTTTAGAACACTCTGGGTTATAAAGGAACTTCTCAACATGAATTCTGGTGTATTGAGGAAATAGCCAGTGACCTTGGATGAGAGAGCCAGGAGTGAAATATCTAGGTTGGGCTAGTGGTGGTGTGCTGGTGCTCATGGTGAAATCATTGAGCTCATGGCCAAGGGAAAGGTTGGAGGGAGAGGCATGGCAATGGTCTACCACTGGGAGGGATGGGGACCTAAGTGCTCTAGACCTGGCTGATTTTGATAGTTTTTTGTAGAAACTTCCTCTTGCTGATTGAGAAAGTTTGAAAGGCTTGAGGGCTTTAATTAGAGATAACATTTACCAGAATGCAATGTATAACATGGGTACCCATAGAAAAGAAGGCAAGGATTTGTAAGAACTTGACTTTGGCTGGCACTTGAGAGATAAGGAAACATAAATCCTTCAGTCAGATGCTTTTATGGGAACCACTTTCCTTGATGGATTAGTTTATGTAAAAAGCTCCGGTGAAGAATAGCACTAGAAATCTCTGCCTGAGTTTGATTTTACTGTTAGAATCTTATTAACTGGTTCAAAGATGAACTGGTCCAAGCAGGATGTACTTGTGAGGTTGAAGTTACATGTGGTTTATTCAACTTCTGCAGTTTTCCAACTTGGGGTTGGTATTTCAAACCCTGAGATTAATCCTCTCTTCCTCTGTTTATAGATGTCTCTGGACTCCACCACTAGAATTAGCATCATGGTTCCCATAGCAACTAATGTACTTGTAAGGTGGGGAGAAAGGAAACGGACTAGAAAAAAATGACAGGGCTACACCTGAAAAATGGGAATTAATTATGGACATGAACATAGGGTCATAAAATGAGTGGTTGGGAAGAAGGGTATTACACATATAAGGTCTTTGGTTTAAGACTTTTGTGATCGCTGCTGTATTACTTTCGGTTGACTCAGCTGCCTCAAAGTCACTGTTACATGTTGTCTTTCCTCCCTTGCCCCTCTTCTCAGCTTCAGTGGAGAACATTACCAGGGCCAGGATGGCTTATAGTCCAGGAAAGCGGTTACCTCTTCAGAGCGCCTTATATAAGATCTCCCCAAAGTCATATGGACCCTCTGTTACCTTCCAAACAGGAGCTCTAGACTTAGGCTGTTCGTGGTCTGTATCTGGTTTCTTACAACTTTATTTTGTCTCATTCAGGAATAGAAAAAGAAGGATTCTGTTCAGAGCAAGGTTTTTTATTTATTAAATTTTGCCAGCTTCTTTCTCCCTTAGTCTTATCCCAAACATATGTGAAGACCAGACAGTAAGAGCTGACCACTACTGGGGCGCCTGGGTGGCTCAGTCGTTAAGCGTCTGCCTTCAGCTCAGGTCATGATCCCGGGGTCCTGGGATCGAGCCCCACATCGGGCTCCCTGCTCAGCGGGAAGCCTGGTTCTCCCTCTCCCACTCCCCCTGCTTGTGTTGCCTCTCTCACTGTGTCTCTCTCTGTCAAATAAATAAAATCTTTAAAAAAAAAAAAAAAAAAACTGACCACTACTGATAAGGGCATTCTGAAAAAAAAATACATATATATATCCTACATCCCAAAGATTCTGTGATATAATCAGGTCTTAACCCAGACTTGAGAATCAACCAACAAAATAGGGCAAGCTGACTCAATGATTTTCATTTCTTCTTTGTCAACCTGTTTTTCCTACCATGTCAACATCTATTAATCTGAGATTTAATAGCTCCCCTTTTCTTCCAATGTGTATTAACATCTGCTGACTCAGTCTGTACATTTTCCTTGGTCCTTCTAGCATAAAATTCCCAAACTTTTAGTAATCAAAAGCAAGTAAAATTTCTGATACAATTTGGGGACTGACATAGGGTTGCTAGCTTTTCAGTTGGCAAAATAAGGACATCAGAAGGAAAATCAACCACTTACCAGTTCCATGTTATAAAAACCTTTTTTATACTAAAGAAGCTGGAAGGACTATTCTTAGAATAAAGAATACATCTTCTGAGGAGGCCACTTTACCCAACACATGCACACGTACACTCACACACTCAGACGTGTGTGCTCACACATACATATGCACATTGGATTTTTTTTTTTTTTTTTCCATTTTGTTGTGGGCCTGGGAAGCCTTGTCATGAATCATCAATAGGCCAAATTACTCCGTTTGGAATACTTCATCATGCCTTCTTAACCATGGCCTTACTTAAAATAGTTCACTTTGTTTCAGTCAGTTTTGAAAATACCGTATTTGGGAGAAAATCCAAAATCCAAAATAACTCAGTTCTATTTATTACCATAACCCCTAATTCTTTTTTAAAATTTAATTCCAGCATAATTAACATAAAGTAATATATTTGTTTCATTTGTACAATATAGTGAACCAGCAATTCTGTACATTACTCAGTGCTCATCATGGTAAGTGTACTCTTAATCTCCTTCACCTAGTTCACCCATCCCCTCACCCACCTCTTCTCTGATAACCATCTGTTTTCTATAGTTAAGAGTCTGGTTTTTTGTCTTTTCTCTTTGATCGTTTGTTTTCTTAAATTCCAGACAGTGATATTATATGGTATATCTTTCTCTGACTTATTTCACTTAACATTATACCCTCTAGATCTATCCATGTTTTTGCAAATGGCAAGATTTCATTTTTTATGGCTGAGTAATATTCCATGGTGTCCACACACAAATCACATCTTATTTATCCCTTCATCTATCAGTGGACCCTTGGGTTGCTTTCATATTTTAGCTATTGTAAATAATGCTACAATAAACATAGGGGTATATATATATGTCTTTTTAAATTAGTGTTTCCATTTCTTTAGGTAAATACTCAGTAGTGGAATTACGGGATTATATGGTTAATTTTATTTTTAATTTTTTGAGGAATCTCCATATTGCTTTCCACAGTGGCTGCAACAGTTTGCATTCCCACTAACAGTGCATGAGGGATCCTTTTTCTCCATATCCTTGCCAAGATTTGTTGTTTCTTGTGTTGTTGATTTTAGCCATTCTGACAGGTGTGAGGTGATAGGCCATTGTGGTTTTAATTTGCATTTCCCTGATGATGAGGGATGTTGAGCGTCTTTTCATGTGTCTGGTGGCCATCTGGGTATCTTCTTTGGAGAAATGTCTGTTTGTGTTTTCTGCCTATTTATTAATTGGATTATTTGGGTTTTGTTTTGTTTTTTTGGTGTTGTATAAGCTCTTGATATATTCTGGATACTAGCCCTTTATCAGATATGTCATCTGCAAATATCTTCTCCCATTCAGTAGGTTGTCCTTTAGTTTTGTTGATTATTTGCTTTGATATGCAGAAGGCTTTTTTTTTTTTTTATGTAGTCCCAATAATTTATTTTTGCTTTTGTTTCCCTTACCTCAGGAGACATACCTAGAAAAATGTTGCTATGGCTGATGTTAGAGAAATTGCTGCCTGTGCTCTCTCTTAGAATTTTTATGGTTTCGGGTCTCACATTTAGATCTTTAACCCATTTTGAGTTTATTTTTGTGTGTGGCTTAAGAAAGTGGTCTAGTTTTATTCTTTTGCATGTAGCTGTCCAGTTTTCTCAGCATCATTTGTTGAAGAGATGTCCTTTGCCCATGGCATATTCTCGTCTTCTTTGTTCTAGATTAACTGACCATATAATCATGGGTTTATTAATGGGCTCTCTATTCTCTTGTGTTGATCTGTGTGTCTGTTTTTTGTGCCAATATCATACTGTTTTGATTACTAGCTTTGTAGAATATCTTGATGTCTGGGATTGTGATACCTCAAGTTTGGTTCTTATCTTTTCCAGATTACCTTGGCTATTTGGTATTTGGCTATTACCAAACTGACTGTTTGGCTTTTGTGGGTTCTATACAAATGCTAGGGTGATTTGTTCTAGTTCTGTGAGAAATGCTGCTGGCATTTTGATGGGGATTGCATTAAATCTGTAGATTGCTTTGGGTGATTGCTGAGGGCTCCTAGGAGAGTTGATTTGCTTCGACTGTAACCCTTGCCCACTGGACCTCTTAGAGAAGGTTTTATGCACATCTGCCCACATGTATACTTAGAGTTTGTCTACAGCAATAATGAACTCTGGCCTAGTTGACATTCTGTTCAGTTATTGATGCCACATGGTCTCCCATTCCTTAGAAAGTAGACTAATTTCAAATAAACAATTCCAGCAATCCCATGAATCAGAATTAGAAACTGGTAGAGTATCATATCTCCAATTCCAAAATAAGGATGTTTTAGAGTTATTCCTCAAGTTAGGAGGTAACCCCAATCATCTTTTAAAGATTCCTTAACTCTGAAATAATACTGAAACATTTAAAATAGCTTTTTTATTTTGTGATTAAAGAAGCAATATATGTATACTGAAATCAGAAAATGCATTAGGATGAAGCAAATAGAGAATCAGCAATCCCACCACACAGATAGTCACTGATAGTATTGATGCATTTTTCTGTACTACTTTGCTGTGTACACACATCCTCATTTTGAAGGGCCCATTCCATACAGACAGTTTTGTAACCTGTTTTCTGTGACCTAATTTTAATGCTTATCCTGGTAGACAACCTCAACTACATTTCTGTGTATCAAGATAAAGCTGGAAACAGGCAGCCGCAGAATTAACGTTTTCCTGAAAAGAGGCTCAGCCTCTGGTGTTTGATGAAGCCCACTCACGGTGTGTGGGTGACAGGGGAGCTAAGTCTTGGGATGAGAATCACCGAAGTAAATACCAATTTGGACAAGATAGATAAAGGGATGTTGTCAGAGGGACTGCCCTCTCAAAGATAATTCAGTCTTTCCAGAGGTTAATCTGGCCAACCAGCATAATACCTGGAGATGGAAAACCTTTCTTTCTGTTGTCACCGAACAGCTGTCAAACGCAAGTGATAAGGAGGTGGAGAAAATGAGTGATAATTGGAGCTTGAGGATCTGTGTTGTAAGTTTCAGTGACAGTGCTGGTATTACCCTAGAATTCCCTTGTCAGCAAATGAGATCTTCCTGTGCACACACCAATCAGTTTGCTTCCTGCAGCCCTCATCCCAAGCGGGGCCAGAGCACAAGGCTAAAAGCACACACAGTTCTGGCGGTTTCAGAACCCTGCCCAAATTGTACAGTAGTGTTAGAAGTACCAGTTAGACACAATCCAAGGCAGAGGAGGATTTTCATGAGTAGACCATGGCTTCTTTTCTCCTTAACTACTAATTGATGGTAGTAAAAGGAAGAACATACAATTGTTTTGTGAAAACAATATTAGTTGTCTTTGTTCTGATTCTTTAGAAGTATATAAAATAACTGGGGGCTTGGCTGATGTTTATTATTTTCTAAAAGGCTGCCTTATATCTGGAAGTAAATGAAATCATTGCTTTTAATTGACATTTTAACTATAAATAGAACATATGTACATGGTAAAAATTCAAACAGTGTAGAGGGTATAAAATGAAAAGTAATTCTCCCTCACCTTCCCCTGTGATTACAAGGTGTCCTCCATAGGTAAGCGCTATTTTTCTCATGTCACTTTATTTTTCTTTAAAATATTTTATTTATTTATTTGACAGAGACACAGCGAGAGAGGGAACACAAGCAGGAGGAGTGGGAGAGGGAGAAGCACGCTTCCCAGTGAGCAGGGAACCCCACGCGGGGCTCGATCCCAGGACCCTGGGACCATGACCTGAGCTGAAGGCAGACGCTTAATGACTGAGCCACCCAGATGCCCCTCTCATGTAACTTTACAACAACAACTCTATCACATTATTTTGTTTCTTTAATACCTTAATACCACTTTAGATGGTTTCCTTTAGCTTTAATCAGTATCATTTTGTCAAATACTGCTTCAGATTTTAAAATGTACTTGTTTGGGGGAATCAAATTGGACACACCCCCCCACTATATGTTAACATGTTCTGTTGTTTCTCCTTTCTGATGATACTTCAAGCGAATGCTATAGTTTTGACCCTTTTAATTTTAAGAATGGTCTCTTGGCAACTATCACTTGATTTGAAGCATTAAAATTCCTCCTAAGTCTAATAAAAACTTGCTGGAGTGGTGAGGGGTGGGAGGGATGGGGTGGCTGGGTGATAGACATTGGGGAGGGTATGTGCTATGGTGAGTGCTGTGAATTGTGTAAGACTGTTGAATCACAGACCTGTACCTCTGAAACAAATAATACATTATATGTTAAAAAAAAAAAAAAAAGATAGTAGGAAGGGAAAAATGAAGGGGGGAAATCGGAGGGGGAGATGAACCATGAGAGACTATGGACTCTGAGAAACAAACTGAGGGTTCTAGAGGGGAGGGGGTGGGGGAATGGGTTAGCCTGGCGATGGGTATTAAAGAGGGTACGTTCTGCATGGAGCACTGGGTGTTATGCACAAACAATGCATCATGGAACACTACATCAGAAACTAATGATGTAATGTATGGTGATTAACATAACATAATAAAATAAAATTAAAAAAAAAACTTGTCTCAATCTAATGCCTAGCTTATTTCCTCCCTGCCGGTCATGAGCCGTACCCATACCTGGAAGGGGGTATGGAAGGGAGGCATAGTCATAGTCTTTAATTTTCCTCTATTTCCTTTACTTCCCATTACAGTACTTGGAGGGGAGAGGGGATTTGATAAGCAGCAAAATCTTTTTTTTTTTTTTTCCCCTTTAGTCCTATCATTAGGGTTCTCTCTTGGCTAATACCGGCTGAACAAAATCCTCTGTCTCTGGTTCTTTGTGAGATGCGTGTGGACCCCCACCACAGTTCCCTGACATGGGTGAGGCATGTTCTGACAGAGATTACCTGTGTCCCCTTTCCTTGCCCTATATCTGCTCTTGCCTCTGGTGGTACCCACATAGTAATTCTCTTTTCCGATATTTAGCCTTCTGTCAGTTGGAGGTGGGTGATGAGGTGATGGTCTCTGCAGAATTTTATTAGTTCTGCAGAAGTGTGTTTATTAATTCTTCCTTAGAACATACTGACTGTTACCTTCAATATGAGGTCTTTAGCAAAATTGTTAGACAGTAAGAAAAGTCCTATTCAAATATTAAGTTTAAAAAGTGCCTTTGAGACAGATAAACCCGAGTTCCTATCAGATCTCTATGCCAGCGTGGGCAAGTGACTTCATCTCTCTGAGTCTGTTTTCTCATAAAATGGGAACAATGAAATGCCTGATGCTTGGTGGGAATGCAACAAAATGTGCCTGTGATTTTAATTATTATATAAAAGATGCAAGTGATAAAGAACAATTGAGTAATTAACTTTGAGATGGGAATAGTCATGAAAAAATGTTATCACATTGATAAATACAAACATGTATTTGGAGAAAAACAGGAAAAGCAATAGTTCAGATTCCCAAATAACTCAGCTCTGGGAGATTCTCCAAAGTTTCCTTTCCAGCAGCTGATACTAAGATGAAATTACAGAATTTTTTTCCTTGGGATTAGGAGGTAGCATAGAACATCGCATGCGGTTTTTTTAAATTAATTTGACATAATGAAAATTTTAAAAGTTGGAATGACCTTTCTTGCCTAGGATGTGGTATAAATAGCTTCTCGATACATTTGTGTAAGGGAAATAATGTGACTGAATGAGAGGAGAGAGAGAAGAAAACAGAGGGTTAGCAATAATTCAGATGGTGGGTGGTAGTCTTTTTTTCTGACTCACACAGTGTCTTAGAACAGTGTTGGAAGTGCTTAGCCTGAGATAGCTTAACCCTCATCCCAGACATCCATCTTTGTTCTAAGAGGTCTCCCTGGAAAGGAAAGGAGTTGTGTGCTCCCTCTGGAAAAAGAGTGATTGAACAGACCATCGGCAGTGTTATTTAACTCTTCAGTTCATCTTCTGGAAGACAAAAATACAGTTTGAGTAGTCACCTTCAGTCCTCATCTGCTCTATGCCTGAAAGATTTGAGAATACTCTGTAAGTGGCAGTTGTTAGAATAAAAGAAAGGCTAAAAGAGATTATCTTCAATAAAGCTTTCCTTGATCTCACCTTACCACACCCACCTCCTCCAGACATTACCTCTCCTGCAGTAATTCTCTCTCAAGGTACTTAAATACTCAAGATAGACTATAATTCTTTGTCCTTTGCTAAGCCCTTGAAGGCAAGGGTATATATCTTACTCATTTCTTTGTAACCTGTATGTTCCAGGTCTCACTGCACATGTCTACAAAATAAGGTCAGAGTTTTGTTTTCCCACAGAGCAAAACTTGGAATTCAGCAAGCTAAATTATTCTAGCAGATTCTTAATTAGAAAGGAAAGAAGTGTCTTTAGTGATAAAATTGAGAACATGGTAGTTGAAGTATATTCTTGAGACCTGGGAGACATTCTTGCTTTTGGGAAGGAATTGATTGTGCACGGAGGTAAGATTATACCACGAGGACCAGTGGGCCACTTTTTTTTCCCTCACTAGAATTGGTGGGAGAGCCTGGCCAATGTGTCCATAAAAATGCCTCAACATCCCTATCTCATTTCTCATTGACTCCATCCAGTGTACAGTTTTTGTGGATTCACATGTGCAGTCTCTTTCTCTGCTCCTGTCTTATCACTAAGTGGACATGGCATACTCCTGCATTCACAGTGATCTTTGATTGCAGGAAGGGAGGTATGGATCCTTTTCTTCCTCTTAACATTAAATCTGCGGTACTGATGGGGCACCATGGGTTAAATGTGGTAGATTCTGTAACAATGAGCCATTGCCTGGCTGCTACATGTAGCGTTTGTTAGCTATTTAGTTCCATTAATATTTACTGAGAACAGTGCCGGAGGCTGAGAATGGTAATTCAAAGCTGAGTAAGACATGGGCTGAGTCTTGGCATCAGACTGTGTGTGTGGGTGAAATCTATTGTCTTCCTCACTCCATTAGACTTTCAGCCCTTGGAGACCTGTCTGTATGTTTCTAAGTTTTATTTTTTAAGTGGAACATTCAGTAAAACTGACTTTTTTGGGATATACAGTTCTATGAATTCTAGTACATGTGTAGATGTATGTAAATCCCACGGCAATTGTGATACAGAAAAGTTCTGTCGTCTTCCAGATACTCTTGTGCTGTCCCATTGTAGTCAAACCCATTTCTCAGCCCTTGTCCCTGGCAACCACTGATCTGTTCTCTATATGAAGTTCTTTTTCCAGAATGTTCTATATACAGAATCAGATAATATGCAAATTTTGAAACCGGCTTCTTTCATTCAGCATAATGCCCTTAGGGTTCATACATACTGTTGAACGTATCCATTGTTCATTCCTTTTCCTTGCTGAATAGTATTGTATTACATGGTCACGACACGTGGTGTTTATCCATTTTACCATTGAAAGGCATTTGTTTATTTTGATTTTTTGGTGATTGTGTCCAGAGTTGCTATAAACATTCATGTGCAGGTTTTCGTGTGAACATAAGTTTTGATTTTTCTATGGTAAATAAGTAGGTGTGAACTGCTGGGTCATATGTAGATATATGTTTAACTTTATAAGAAATTACCAAACTCTTCCAGAGCATCAATAACATTTTGTATTTCCTCAGATAGTGTACGAGGGTTCCAGCTGCTCTATATTCTTGTCAGCACCTGGTGTTGTTGGTATTGTTCATTTTTGGCGTTCTAATTAGTATATAGTGGTATCTTGTCATGCATCCTGGTTTTAATTTGATTTCCCAGAATGGTTAATGATGTTAAATCTTTTCATGGGGTTATTGGCCTTTGTGTATTATCTTTCATGAAGTTTTTTGTCCATGTTTATTTTTTATTTTTTTAAAGATTTTAAGTATTCTCTACACCCAACATAGGGCTCGAACTTATAACCCCAAGATCAAAAGTCACATACTCCACTGACTGAGCCAGCCAGGCACCCCTTGTCCATTTTTAAATTGGGTTGTTTTCCTACCATTGATCTGAGTTTTTTGTGTATTAAGGTACAGAGCTTTCACTGAATATGTGATTTACAAAAATTTTCCATTGGTTTGTATCTTTTCACTTTCTTAACGGTCATTTTAATAAGAGTTTTAAATTTTGATGAAGTCTAATTTGTTTCTTTTTTGGATTGTGCTTTTGGTGTCATAATTTCTTTTCCTAACTCAGGTCAAGATTTTCTCCATATTTCCTGAAAGTTTTACAATTGTGTGTGCTCTATTTACATACATAATCCATTTTGATTATAATTTTTATACAAGAGATAATATTTAAGTCAAAGTTTTATTTTTTTGCATATGGATTATCAACCAATTGTGTTGGAACAATATTTTTATTTAAATTCTTTTAGCCAATATATAGTACATGATTAGTTTCAGATGGAGAGTTCAGTAATTCATCAGTTGCATATAAACACCCAGTGCTCATCACATCACTTACCTGCCTTAGTGCCCGTCACCCAGTTACCCCATCCCTCCATCCACCTCCTCTCCAGCCACCCTCAGTTTCTTTCCCATAGTTAAGAGTCTCTCGTGGTTTGTCTCCCTCTCTGATTTCTTCCTGTTTCATTTTCCCTCCCATCCCCTATGATCCTCTGCACTGTTTCTTATATTCCACATATGAGTGAAACCTTATGAAAATTGTCTTTCTAGGATTGACTTATTTCCCTTAGCATTTTAATACCCTCTAGTTCCATCCACGTAGATGTAAATGGTAATATTTCATCCTTTCTGATGGCTGAGTAATATTTCGTTTGTGTGTACACATATATATGTACATATAATATACATATAATACACATATATGTGTATACATATATATATGTGTGTATATATATATATATACAATAACCAGGACAGTGTGATACTGGTCAAAGGATAGACACATAGATCAATGAAATAGAAAACTCCCAGAAATATGGCTCATTTTTAACAGGTATAAAGAAAATGCAGTGGAGAAAGGATAGTCTTTTCAAATTGTTCCGAAGGCATTTTCACACTGTCTTGATTATTGTAGCTTTATTTTATAATCTTAATAGGTAGTATGCTGGATATCAAATTCTGGGTTGACAGTTACTTTTGTTAACTTTGGTAATGTTCTAGTTCTTTCTGGCCTCTATTATTTCTATGAGAAGTCTATAGCCTTTCAATTTGTTGTTACCTATGGATAATATATAATTTTTTTGGCATTCACTACTCTTTTTTTTTCTTTGTGTTTAGTTTTTAGCAGTTTAATTATGATTTTTCTGAGTGGAAGTTTCTTTGGGTTTCTGTTTTTGGGGTTTGCTGAATGTTAATCCTCTTGATAGTATCCCCCAATCCCTGAAGCTTTGTTAATATTCAGTCTTCTGTCCGTTATTTGGATTGGATAATTTCTGTTGTCCAGTCATCAAGCTCAATAATTCTTTTTTTTTAAGCTCAATGATTCTTTATTTGGTTATCATTCTGCTATTGAACCCATCCAGTGGCTTAAAAAAAAACTATTTTTAAAATTTTTCTATTTCCAGATGGTTCTCATGTATACATTTTATTATGAGACTGTATATCTTTTCACCCTCTTTGAGTTTTTGCCCTTACTTTTTGGAACGTTTTTATAATTCCTGCATTAGCAGTCTTTGCCAGATATTTACAACACATTTATCATCTTAGTGATGACGTCTGTTGTCTTTTTCCATGTAAGTTGAGATTTTCCTAGTTCTTCATATACCAAGTAAATTTGGATTGTATCCAGGATATTTTGATACTATGTGGTAAGACTCTGGGTCTTTTTTAAATCCCATGAAAAATGTTTTTGTGTCAGCATCGAGCTTGACCCATTTGATTTCAGACAAATCTTCTGTGTCTTGTAGTTTTAATGGTAGTTCTGCCTTCGCTGTGCTATTCTGATTTGTCCCATGTGGATACCACCCAGTGGCCAGTATGGGACCCATGTGGTGGTTTATCACTTAGGTCACTTCTTAAAGCCTTGGAGTGCTTTTAAGGATCAGATCCACACATATACTGATCAGAGTTGAGTCCAAGAATCAACAGATAATTTTAGGGCATCATTAGCCTGATCTCTTCCCTTCCACGATCTCTCAGATACATTCCAACCTGGCCTAGTCCTTCTCATCCTCTGGACAGACCGCTGGGGCTCTATGTACCACGGTCTACTCTATAGACAGAGGTTTACTCCACCGTCTTGGGCTATAGCTCCTTTGATCAGGTTGGAACATTTCCCTGCTTCAGAGTTTTAGGCACCTGCATGCCCCTACTTCTGCCACTGTCAGTGCTGCTGCTCCCATGGCATTGCCTTGAGACCAGAGGTAACAGGATGGAGGGGGAAAAAAACCAGAGCTCCTCCATGCTCTCGTTTTAGGCAGAACTAGAGGGCTTCAGGAGCTGTTTCTGTCTGTTCCCATGCTCACTTTTGAGGTTTGGGCTGTTTTTAAATCTAGGCTGGGGGATCCTGGAGGGAAAGTTGGTAAACTCAGTATCAGTTTATTGGTACTTCAAATTTTGGTGTTCTGTTTCAGTCTATTATTTACTTTTTTTAAAGAGACTTTATTTTTTAGAGCAGTTTTAGATTCACCACCGATCACTCTGACTTACACCTTAAAATTACTACCCTATTCAGACCCAATCCCAGGTTCTTACTGGGCTGATTTCCTTTTTTCCTTCAAGATAATTTCCAGAGTGGATATACATTCCCACTTCATGGGCAGCATCCCATCTCCAAATACAGAGGGGTGGCCTGATCCCGTAGTTCTATTAAATCAATCCCTAAACAGTCTGATGTTGTTTCTTCTTGTGGCACATAATACCTAAGAAGCGCCTTTCCTGTCTTTCATAAAAATCATCCTTTCATAAAAGGCATCCTGGAAAAGGAACTTAGTGGGCTCAGAATGGAGAGGCAGCTTACCCTACAAGTTCTGTTATTGATACAATATTTAGATAGGCTGTGTTTCCCCCCCCTCCATGGGCATTACTGATACTCATTCCACTACTAGAGGACAGCTTTCCAACAGTTGGTGCTTAGCTACAAAACCATAATCTCCAGAAGTGGTTAGCTCCATATTTCAACTCCTAGCATTGCATCCAGGCATTATATTGGGACTTGCACATTTTGTCATTGCAACATGAACTGGGCAGTGACTGTTAAGCTTCCTCCCTTGAATCTCTTAGTTTGGCTGCACACCGAGCAAGAGCCTTCAAATCTTCACTCCCTTCAATTTTCTGGTATGGAAATAATAGTCATTACTCATACCCAAATACTTAAAAGCGGTGAGTATTGTGTCATGCAGGTAATGGGTTCATCCCCAGGTGCATTTTAGGAGTGAGGCAGAAATGTAACCTGCTATTTATTAACTCTTGTGCACAGCACCTTCTACATCACGTTTAATAATATTTGGTTGATTGAGGGTTGGGTCTTGGAGTAATCCTAGACTTAGGGTCCAAACTAATTGAACATCACAAGCAATTCTCAGTCTTTCTTCCTCTTAGAATATACTAGTGGGAAATCTCTATCCTGAGCAGTATTTCTACCATAACACCTGGGTGATTTTGAATGACTGTGATCCTTGGTGGGATGTTTGTGTTTGTGCACCGAGGGTGAGAGATCTGTTACCACTGACAAGTTTCCAGTTTTTGTTACCCAGTCCAGAGACCAGAGTTGTATAAACACTAATTCTGAAGGCTTGCCATTTTAGTTTCCAGATAAGTTGCCTGATTGGCAGAGGTGTTCTGTGGAAAAATATGTGCTATTATTCCTTTTAGCACCTCTCCCTCCCCACCCCACCCCCCCAAAATAAAAAGATTGCTTAGGCTCTTAGGAGCATACCCAGAGTTTACAGTGGGCTTTGCATCCCCCTACATGATGTGGTGTTTATAGTTCTCATTCATGTCAGTCTCCATTCTTGGGAGAACTTACCACCTCTGGGAAGCTCAGTGCCTTGCCATTGCCTCCCTCCCTGTACTCAGCTCCTGAGTTCAGGGTCCCAGCAGTGACAGACCACTTGTGTTTCTTCTTCCTCTATCTTTAAATCTCTAAATCCTGGATTTCCTCCAAATCTCTGTTCAAATCCTTAAAGCTCTGTTTTTCCATCAAGAATGCCCTTATCTGGTCTAGGGCACTGTGTGAATCTAAACAAAGGAGAATGCCCACTATCAGAACTATTCTTAATCCTCTGCTTTGATCTGTACCTCAAATCCACTTAGCATTATTTCCCTTAAATCCAAGGAGAAACTAGAAGTAGTCTGAACTATAATACCTCATCTGTATTTCTATTATAGTTATTTTTTCTCCACTGGACAATAAGCTCCTCAAAAGTGTTCATCTTCAATTCCTTGAAACAACTTGTTCAAGCAGCTCCAGTGCCCACAACTTAATGTTCATTTTCTGAGGTGAGTAAAGATGGAGTTTGGGCAAAATATCCCAAATTGGCTTAGAAATCATGATTCTGGGTATTTCATGATGAACTAGATGTACTTAGTAAATAAGTTTAAACTCAGTGAATATTTGTTGAATGAACAAAAACAGTAAGCAGAAATATTTACAAATGACATGGATAAATACAGAACAAGTCACATTTTCACACTTATGTCTGATGGCCATGTTTTGTAGTCTTTCATCTTGTGACTCATCCTCAGATTATTAGCTTTTGGAGTATTCTATAGCTGGATAAACTAGGGAATGGTATACTGCAATTTTTGGATTTTATTAGAAGATTTTCCTTTTGTTAACTATTAAGAACTTAATTGAGATGAGAGTCCATTTCTTGATAAATAAAATATTTTCTAATTCTCCTTGGGGCATTTTCTTTGTAGGGAATTTCCTTTTCTTTCTTTTTTTTTTTAAAGATTTATTTACTTATTTTTAGAGATAGCACAAGCAGGAGGGGCAAAGGGAGAAGGAGAGAGAATCTCAAGCAGACTCTGCACTGAGCACTGAGCCACACATGTGGCCTAATTTCACAACCCTGAGATCACAACCCCAGCCAAAACCAAGAGTCAGATGCTCAACCAACTGCGCCACCCAGGTGCCCCTGTAGTGCATTTTCAATGAACAGTTTGTATTAATCAGTATTAATAAATTAGGTAAGTAAAAATATTAATCTTTGCACTGTGTTCACATAAATGAACCATGGTAAAATTTACAGGGATGAATGAAATTATTTCTGTATAATTGGGTAATTTATTAAGAGGTCGCCATTGTGACTTCAAATGATTCTTAAAAACTTTCAGATAGTGGGGCACCCAGGTGGCTCAGTCAGTTAAGCAGCTGCCTTTGGCTCAGGTCATGATCCCGGGGTCCCAGGATGGAGCCCTGTGTTGGGCTCCCTGCTCAGCAAGGAGCCTGCTTCTCCCTCTCCCTCTGCTGCTCCCCCTGCTTGTCCTCTCTCTCTCTCTCTGTCAAATAAAATTTTTTAAAAAGCCCAAAACTTTCAGATAGTAAAATTTTGAAGTTCTGTGCAGCTCTTTTGGACATCCTCTAATTTAACAAGGAAGTTCAATATGTAGGATTTACACAAATAGATTTTGGGTGAAAATGGGAGACTTCATAATTCCGAGCAATTTTACCCTTTAGTGTCACATTTAAATTTGCAATTCAATGTAGAAATTATGGGATGGTTCAAAATTTGTGCCTTACTATCTTCTGGCAAAATATAAAGGATTGTAACAATTTTTAAAAATGAGGTAAAAGAGGTATACCTCTTTTTTTCATGTGGTCAATAATTCCAACCTTCTGGAAAGGTCAGTTGATTTAAAATCTAAATTGAGGGATGCCTGGGTGGCTCAGTCAGTTAAGCATCTGCCTTCGGCTCAGGTCACGATCCCAGGGTCCTGGGTTCGAGCCCGCATCAGGCTCCCTGCTCAGCGGGAAGCCTGCTTCTCCCTCTGCTTGCTGCTCCCCCTGTTGTGCGCGCGCTCTCTCTCTCTCCAACAAATAAATAAATAAAATCTTAAAAAAAAAAAATCTAAATTGAGTTATCCACTCACTATGTAAAATTCGTGAGTGTCAGCAGATGTGTGCTCTCTTTAGTGCTGACTTTACAACCTGCATCTGCTTCTGGATACCATGAAAACAACAACACAAATGCACAACTTTACAAAGGTTTTAAAGTTGGGCAATATAGGCAAGTGTAAATATGCAGTTTGCAGATAATGATAATTATCTGGAGCTGTGTGAGAAGCATCTAATGCCTTTCCTTCTCAGGGCTCAGTGCTCTGTAGAGAATCTAATAGAAAAAGTAGCACAAAAGGGGTGGAAGAGTGGTGGGAAGAGAAAAAGAGTTTCAGATCTGGTACCTTTTCTGATGAGCACAGGGACGGAAAGGAAACTAAGTTTGCTTTTCATAAATACCCCTTACTGTCTCTCCAATAAAATTTAACTGTTACACATTGAGTTTTCCTACAAAAGGACTAACAAAACAGGTAGATCAATGAAAAGAACATTAATTTGGCGGCAGCCAAAATATACTTGAATTCCAGCTTGGCCATTAATCACTAGTGTGATCTTTAATTAGATCTTTAGCCATTTGAGACTCAGTTTCCTTAAATGTAGGATGAGAATGGACTCATCATTTCCCCTACTCTCCAATTTGCTCACATAGGCCCTATCTGGGATGTTGGCATTGCCATTCATCTGGTAGGCCAAGACTTTTCTACCCTTCTCCTTACATCCAGCTGGTCACCCTGAACTCTTGGTTCACACTGCCAATGTCTTCATTCTGCTTCCAGTCACTCAGTGCTAGGACTGTTGCAGTAGTTTCCTTCTTGTCATGCTGCCTCCTCAAGGAAGTCCTTTCTGATCTCCCCTGATAGTTTATCACCTTCCTCTGCAACTCACATGAGCATCTTTTATGGTACAGTCTGTTCTCCGCATCAAGGTCTGTGTCATAGTCACCTTTGCAACCTGGGTCTTAGTTCAGTGCCTGGAACACAGTAGGAGTCCAGTAAATATTTGTTGCATGAGTTAATGACTCATTTTGCATGGTTTTTTGTGAAAGTAATTGATGGGAGAAGATAGGAATTAAATAAATGGTATTTATTAATATGATTACTATTTTCTCTGAAAACATTTGTAAGTCTTCATGGTGATTATT
>NC_138377.1:34107609-34118016 GCF_054177405.1 Leptonychotes weddellii | reverse complement strand
TGGCCCTTCTTTTCACTACATCTGTGCCTTTGGGGTAAATACCCAGTAGTGTAATTGCTGGGTCATAGGGTAGCTCTGTTTTTAGTTTTTTGAGGAACCTCCACACTGTTTTCCAAAGTGGCTGTACCAACCTGCATTCCCACCAACAGTGTAAGAGGGTTCCCCTTTCTCCACAACCTCTCCAACATTTGTTGTTTCTTGCCTGGTCAATTTTTGCCATTCTGACTGGTGTAAGATGGTATCTCAATGTGATTTTGATTTGAATTTCCTTGATGGCTAATGATGATGAACATTTTTCCATGTGTCTATTAGCCATTTGTATGTCTTCTTTGGAGAAGTGTCTGTTCATGTCTTCTGCCCATTTTTTGACTTATTTGTTTTTTGGGTGCTGAGTTTGAGAAGTTCTTTATAGATCTTAGATATCAGCCCTTTGTCTATAGTGTCATTTGCAAAAATCTTCACCTTGGAATAAACCTAACCAAAGAGGTAAAGGCTCTATACTCTAGGAACTATAGAACACTCATGAAAGAAATTGAAGAAGACACAAAAAGATGGAAAAACATTCCATGCTCATGGATTGGAAGAATAAACATTGTTAAAATGTCTATGATGCCCAGAGCAATCTATACCTTCAACGCCATCCCGATCAAAATACCAGTGGCATTTTTCAAAGTGCTGGAACAATCCTAAAATTTGTATGGGATCAGAAAAGACCCCGAATTGCCAAGGAAATGTTGAAAAAGAAAAACAAAGCTGGGACCATCACGTTGCCTGATTTCAAGCTATATTACAAAGCTGTGATCACCAAGACAGCATGGTACTGGCACAAAAACAGACACATAGACTGATGAAACAGAATAGAGAGCCCAAATATGGACCCTCAACTCTATGGTCAACTAATCTTTGACAAAGCAGGAAAAAATATGCAATGGAAAAAAGACAGTCTCTTCAATAAATGGTGCTGGGAAAATTGGACAGCTATATACAGAAGAATGAAACTTGACCATTCTCTTACCATAAACAAAGATAAACTCAAAATGGATGGAAGATCTCAGTGTGAGACAGGAATCCATCAAAATCCTAGAGGAGAACATAGGCAGGAACCTCTTCGACATTGGCCACAGCAGCTTCTTTCAAGAAACGTCTCCAAAGGCAAGGGAAACAAAAGCAAAATGAACCTTTGGGACTTAATCAAAATAAAAAGCTTCTACACAGCAAAAGAAACAGTCAACAAAACAAAGAGGCAACCCACGGAATGGGAGAAGATTTTTGCAAATGGATATTAGTATTCTAATTCTAGAATATAGATAATCACACCTAAAAAATGTATTCACTATTTATCAGGTAAAAATAGACCACAAAACACAACATGTTAACTAGTAAATGAAGTTTCATACCATACATGCAGTTCTTTTTTGGAGGTTGGGGGGAGGGCATGGGGGAGAGGCAAAGGGAGACAGGGAGAAAGAATCTTAAGCAGGCTCCACACCCAGCGCAGAGCCCATGGTGGGGTTTCATCCCATGACCCTGAGATCATGACCTAAGCCAAAATCAAGAGTCCGGCGCTTAACCGACTGAGCCACCCAGGCGCCCAACCATACATGCAGTTCTATAAAAAACAAATACTAGTAATGCATTGCAGAAAGATGGTTAATTTTAAAGCAAGTCAAGTTATATACATTTAAAGAGTTCCTCTATATTACATGTATTACATACAGTTAGAACTGATAGATCACCACAGCGGGTACAAAGTAAGCTGGCACAGAAAAAAAGAGTGACTTCTTTTGCAGGAACCCTCATTGCTATTGACATTAAGCTGGATAATTTTTTGTTGCAAGGTGGGAGTGTGGGGCTGTTAAGTGAATTGTAGGATTAGCTGCATTCCTTGCCTTTGTCAACTAGATGCCAGGAGCACCTTCCCTCGATTGTGTCAACAAAAGTGTCTCTATACATTGCCTAATGTCCCCTGGGGATCCAAATCACTTTTGGACAAATATTAAAGGATGTAGGAAAGACATTAGGGTTGGAAGCTGACAGCCAAGAAAGAATTCTTGAGACACCTTTGGTGCAAAAATGTACTTTTATTAAAGCACAGGGGCAGGACTTGTGGGTAGAAAGAGCTGCACTTGGTGTCATGAGGAGTGGCTGATTATATCCTTTCAAGTTGGGAGGGGGTTAGGGATAGTGTTAAGTCTCTAAGGAATTTTGAAAGCAAGGTTTCCAGGAGCTTGAGGGGGCTAGCTATTGTTAGGAAAAGGACATTTATTACTGTCTTAGTCATGAGACCCTTCTGATGTATATTGGTGGGTCATATGCCTGGGGGATGATTGCCAACATGTTTCTTGGGAGGTAGAGATAAAGGAAGTTTCCAAAGGGATTTTTTTTTTTTATTATTCTTATGTTAATCCCCATACATTACATCATTAGTTCGAGATGAAGTGTTCCATGATTCATTGTTCGTCAAAGGGATTTTTATATGTTAAAGTAGACTCACAGGATCCTGGGGGTCGGGCTAAGATTGCCTTTTGCCCTCAGCAAAAGTATTAACATCCAGGCAGCTGATTCCTGGAGGAATGGCACTCTGCTTGTTTCAAGGAAATGTGAATGGGCTAAAGGTAGTAAGGATATTTAATTTTTCTTTTGTCTTTTTTCCCATATCATTATTTCAGTAAAAATGAACATATGTATGTAATCGGTATATAACAAACAGAAAAATTTAATTTGAATAGAAACACAGCAGTGCCTCCATTGCTTTGATTCATGGATTATGGTAGGAACAGATTTAGATCTAGATCTAATATGTTCCAGGTATAACCTAATTTTCATCTCAAGGTGGTGGGACCCTGTTACAAAAATTATTGCTAATATGAACTTCACAGTGGTGATATTTTGTGTTTTGCTTTGTTTATTCTAGTTCTGGCCTTAAGTGCTTGCCCTCCATGCAAAATAAGAACTCAGTTGATGCAAAGTCACTTTCAGATTTTTCCCTCCCTTTCTCATCCACCTTTGCTTTCTATTTTTCTTTGTTTTCTGTTTTTTTGTGTGAAAAATTGCATCTCATATTCTGGTACATACTATAATTTTAGAGATGTAATTTTAAAACTGTCAACTATATGCTGTCTCCCTCCAGATTGTGCATGGAGATGTTTTTCTGCCTGTGGACATAGGAGCATCTTTCTCCCAGACCCTCAGCCATCAGAACCCTTCTATCCTATAGGAGTCATAAAGAACATAGATTTTGTTCAAAAAAGAATAAAAACCTTGAAGTCATCTAGGCATTATTGAAACTCTGTTTCTGAAATAAATCAGCCAAGTATCCTTAGAAAGCCTCTTAATCTCTAAAACTCACTTATTTTAAAAATTGGGTTAATAATACGACATTATATGGTTTTGGGAGGAGCTAAAACGGTGATTTTCATGAACAACCTAGCTCTGCATCCGGGCATATCATAGGCAATCATGATAGTTTCCTTCATATCTTCTTTCTTCTATGAAAGGTGCTTCATTATATGAAGCCCCAGTGCCTTCTAAAGCAGCTCATGCCCTGCTGTATTCATTTGCTTGGGCTGCCATAACAAAGGACCACAAACTGAGTGACTTAACAGAAATGTATTTACTCACAGTTTTGAAACCTAGAAGTCCAAGGCCAAGGTGTCAGAAAGTTAGGTTCCTTCTGAGGCTTTTCTCCTTGGCTTGTATATGGCTGTCTTCTCACTATGTCTTCACATAGTCTTAAGTCTGCCTATTGTCTGTATCTAGCTTTCCTCTTAGAAGGACATCAATCATATAGGATTAGGGCCCATTCTAATTACCTCATTTTAACTTAATTGCCTGTTTAAAGATCCAGTCTCTAGATACAGTTATATTCTGAGGTACTGGGGGTTTGGACTGGCACATATAAATGTTTGGTGAGACACAGTTCAGCCCATGCCCTGGCCTCTTCACTTTAGTATTTTAGATTTTAGGGAAGTATTATAAGGAAAAGAATTTTAGAGAAGTATTCCAAAGAGAGGCTCTGCTAAGATCCCTGCCAAATCTATACTGACAATACTTCACCATTTACTGTTGTCTACATTGTTTCTCCCTATGTGTTTTAAATGTTTTTGCAGTAGTTACAAATTCACACACATAGAAAAAAGATAGAGTTGACATGTTTAACGAATATGCTATTCATTCTTTTAATCTTTTACTCACACATGGAATGGGTCTGTCCACACACATCTATTGAGCATTCACCATGTCCCAGGCATTGCCCTAGGCCTTGGGAGATGAGAATAACATATTATGTTTGCCTTTGGGAGCTTAGTCAAGAGAGGAAGGAGGGAGTCAGAGAAAGAGGACTCAGATGGATAATTCTGAAACAATATAGCTGTGCAAAAAGGAGATAAGCGCAAGATATTACCTTAAATTTAACAACGGTGTTATTCTAATATTAGAAATGCAATTGGAAAATTTCCTATGAAGAGTGAGGCTGAGAGATAAGGGTTAGGTTTTTGAAACTACAGTTTAGCTAACTCTTACCCATATCCTTAAATAGATTTAACCTAGAGTACTAGCTTGTTGTGAGTAAAGGTCTGAAGTTTAGCCATTTTGGAAATTGAACTAATCTCTCTGCCTAGGAATAAAATTGACCCTTTCTATTTATAATGGTATGATTTATACTTATAAATGTATATCTTAGATTTAAAGATAGCATAACTTTAGATGCAGTATCTTAAAATTATGAGTTCATGTATCAAATACTAATGTGCCAAAATACCAAAAAATACTAAATACAAATACTGAAAAAGTGCCAAGGATATCAGGAGATACAGAATAGCAAGAGTGCTGGAAGGTGGGGATAATAAAGTCAGCATTGAATGTTGGATTCCAAATCGCAGTTTTGATTACATGAGCATTAGGTGGGAGGGATAGTGAAGGGATCTGATTGAAATGTATCAGGTGGTAAGCAATCATGGGTCTTCTTTGGGGAACACTAGGAAAGAGGAGCCCATAAGAAAGACCCAAAAGAGTAAGCTACAGTGGGCTTTTATAGTATAAGAGAGAGTATTGCAGTAACCAGGAGCAACGGTCTCTGTGGGTATTTGTAGGGGAAGGAGGAGGTGCTTTCTATAGCCACTGTCCTCAGTGGCTTCTATGAAGATGGTGGGCATGGGTAAGGAATAAAATTTTTTTAATTTCTATTTTTTTTTTTTTTTAGAGAGGGAAGGGGGGTCAGAGGGAGAGAGAAGGAGAATTGCAAGTAGGCTCCTTGCCCAGTGTGGAGCCTGACATGAGCTGGAATCAAGAGTTGGATCCTCAACTGACGGAGCCACCCAGGTGCCCTGAGAATTAAAATTTTAATTTTTTTTTAAAGATTTTATTTATTTATTTGACAGAGAGATAGACAGAAGAGCACAAGCAGAGGGAGTGGCAGAGGGAGAGGGAGAAGCAGACTCTCCACTGAGCAGGGAACCCGATGCGGGACTCAATCCCAGGACCCTGAGATCATGACCTGAGCCGAAGGCAGACGCTTAACCATCTGAGCCACCCAGGCGCCCTAATTTTTTTTTAAAGAGCAGTCTTAGGTTCACAGGAAAATTGAGAAGATACAGATATTTCCTATATGCCCCGTGGCCCCCAATATACACAACCTCCCCCATTATATCAGCATCACTCACTAGAGTGGTATATTTGTTAACAATCGACAAAACCTATCTTGATATGCATCATTATCACCCAGAATCCATAGTTTACATTGGGGTTCATTCCTAGTGTATAATGATTTATATCCACCATTATAGTACCATACAGAGTAGTTTCAGTACCCTAAAAATTCTCTGTGCTCCACCTATTCATCCCTTTCTCTTCACTAACCCTTGGAAACCATTGATTTTTTTTTTTTTTTAAGATTTTATTTATTTGAGGGGCACCTGGGTGGCTCAGTCATTAAGCGTCTACCTTCGGCTCAGGTCATGATCCCAGGGTGCTGGGATTGAGCCATGCATCGGGCTCCCTGCTCTGCGGGAAGCCTGCTTCTCCCTCTCCCACTCCCCCTGCTTGTGTTTCCTCTCTCATTGTCTCTCTCTCACTCTGTCAAATAAATAAATAAAATCTTAAAAAAAAAAAAAAGATTTTACTTATTTGAGAGAGAGTATGAGCAGGAGCAGGGGGAGGGATAGAGGGAGAAGCCCCAAGGGGCTCCATCACAGGGTCCTGGTATCATGACCTGAGCTGAGGACAGATGCTTAGCCGACTAAGCCACCCAGGTGCCCCAACCATTGATCTTATTGTCTTTATAGTTTTGCCTTTTCTAGAATGCTGTATAGTTGGAATCATACAGTGTGTAACTTCTAAAGATTATTTTCTTTCAATCAGTAGTATGCTTTGATTCTTCCATGTATTTTCATAGCTTAATCATTTCTTTTTAATGCTGAATAACATTCTATTGCCTGGATGTATCACAGATTATTTATCCATTCACGTACTGAAGGATGCCTTGGTTGCTTCTAAGTTTTGGCAATTATGAATAAAACTGCTATAAACATCCATGTGCAGGTTTTTGTGTGAACATAAGTCTTTAGCTCCTTTGGGTAAATACTAAGGAGCATGATTACTGGATTATATGATAAAAGTATATTTAGTTTAGTTTTTTTCCAGATTTTTATTTATTTGAGAGAGAGGGAGTGAGAGATCACAAGCAGGGGGAATGGCAGAGGGAGAGGGAGAAGCAGGCTCCCTGCTGAGCAGAGAGTCCAATGCTGGGCTTGATCCCAGGACGCTGAGATCATGCATGACCTAAGCTGAAGGCAGCTGCTTAACCGACTGAGCCACCCAGGTGCCCCAAACATATATTTAGTTTTTTAAGAACCAACCAAACTTTCTTCCAAAGTGGCTGGACGATTCTGCATTCCCACCAACATTATAAATAGTTTCTGTTGCTCCACATCCTCACCAGCATCTGTCGGTCAGTGTTCTTGATTTTGGTCATTACAATAGGTGTGTGGTATCTCATTGTTCTAATTTGCATTTCTTTGACAACATATGATATGGAGCATCTTTTTATATGCTTATTTGCTATCAGAAACCAATTTTGAGTGAGTTTACAAAAGCTCTGCTTTACCATGTCATGGAAAAGAGGCTGCCAGTCATTTCTTCTGAGACCTAGAAAGCTATGAAGAATAGTGGATGTCCCTAGAAGCAGTAGTTCTTTTCAAACACCACAATTATCAGTGAGTAATTGTTATCTATAAAGCCAGTTGTAGTTTGCTTCAGCTGAAAATGTCCTTACTCTCACCTTTCAAATCGATCTATTCCTGAGTGGCAGCCAGGCATGCCTAGTTTTGCTCTTTTACTTTTTATAGAAAGTCCCAGGTAGGAAAATCAGTTTCTATTTTATTGCTGGATCTGGAAACAGGCAGACCTATAGGAGAATAGGTGAGGGTGGTCAGGGGTGAGAAGGGCTCTGACTGGCTCTCTGCATAATTTAATTACTATGGGCATTGAGTTTTATTCCTATGGAAAGGTATAGACACTGTTGTTGGTTTAATCATGATGTTCTGAAGCTTGACTGGTTGTTCGCAAAATATTTTGAGCACCTTGGAAAAGTGGCGTCATTTGTGTACAAAATATTACTAAATGTGTTGTTTGCCAAATAATTCAGAGAAAGGTTCGGCTGACTTTCCTTGCTTTGCTGATTTAGAAGCTTTTTCTTCAAAGTAGAAGTAATGATTCTTTTGCTTAAACGTAGCTCTGGGCACAGTTACAAATTTTCAGCATGTTTTTGGCTTCTAGTAATTTACATCAGCTATTCAGCAATTTGGCATTTTTGTTGATTTTTTTTTTTCCTAATTCAAAGTGTTATTTGTTAAATGTTCTTCCTGCTGGTAGTAAAATATGGTTACTTTGAATAATGTTGCTGCTACTGTAGGTAAAAGGAAAATAGTTTTGCTGATACCTAAGTAGATGGGGGAGGGGAGATAAAGATGACATTATATATTTTAATAAATATTAGTTGAATACAGACAGAAATCATGTATGTGTGTATCCTGTTTGTATCTGTACCTGATAACAATGCTTAATGGCATTACTGTACAGTTTCTATTCACCACAAATTATAAGCTGTAGCATCTCTCCCCCTCTTTTCTTCCCTCCACTTTGCCTCCCTCCTTTCATTCCACACATGCTTTGTGAGTGCAGGTTATGTGCCAGATGCATATGGTATCATTCCGGCAATGCCTGTTGTTCTTAAAAGCTACATAGAATCATCTGTTTTTAAAATAGGGAAACTCAGATTTCATGGTTTAATCACTTGACTAGGGTCAATAGTTATTGAACAGTTACTGTGTGTCACTTTGCATATTCTAGAAATAGGAGAGTTCAGATACTGATCTTAAGGAGATTTATAACCTTTTTTTTAAATAATTTATTATGTTATGTTAGTCACCATACAATACATCATTGGTTTTTGATGTGGTCATCCACGATCCATTGTTTTCGTATAACACCCAGTGCTCCATGCAGTACGTGCCCTCCTTAATACCCAGTGATGGGTAGTAAGAAGGAGATTTATAACCTTAATAGGGAGCCATAAAAATGTCATAAATATATCTATAAAGAAATCCAGTGGGGTAAATAAGTGCAGCAAAAGAAACAGACTATAGAAGATTTGATTCCTCCATTCCAATGATTCTTCAACAGATAAGAATATTTGATTTCTTATTTCAGGATTCACGTGGTAGTTTTTGCTTATTTCAAGACAAAATATTTTTAAAAACATTTTTACTTTCACACTCACACAAGTATTCTTTGGACTAATTTAGAAGAACTAGGACCTGCACATTTTAGAAGGTATTTAAATCATTCAGAATAAAAATAACTGCTCACTTTTGAGACAAGAAATGTCACAGGCAGGATGATTTGTTTGTCAAAAGAATCATCCAGAAAGTAGACTAAGAACTCAGAGCTGAGCTGGGCACAATACTGTGAACTGTCAGTGGGAGATGAGAATTCTTGTGATGCTCAGAGAACAGCTATTGTAGGAATAGGTGCAAAGGAGTGGGGAAACAGTTCATGTACAGTGAATGTTATCAGCAGAGTTGACCAAGCCTAGTACCTTAGCCATGTGGGGAGAAACGATTTCTGGTAGAGTTAAGGAGGGAAGATGAGATGGCAGGTGAGGGCCAGATTGAGAAGGACCTTCAGCTTCAGCAGGGAGTGTTGTCTTTATTCTATCAGCACCAGACAATCTGAATAATGATGCTGAGAGGCGAGCGACCAGCCACAAAGTGCAGGGGCTTAATAACAAGGACTTTGTTGACATTGTTAATACCAACCTTAAAATAACAGCTATCTTTCCAACCTTGCATCTTTGTGGTTGAAGAGATGCCAATACAGTGTGGTTCCCAGACTGTGACTATTCGTAGGCACCATAGAGTTTTCATTGTGTTTTAGGATAGTTCATGTTTTACACTACCCTTTGACAGAGTAACACAATGAGGCTAGGGAAAAAGAGCCAAAGATTATTTTTTTTCTTAATCTTCTAAGTTAGTCTAAATCTGTGCAAGAGGTTCATTGGCTCCAAGAAGATGGAGTTCTCCATCATCCACTCCCAATTTATGGACAAACCCATAAGTCACCATTCTCTGACACTGAAGCCAGGAGGAACCCATATAGATAGGAGGAGCCATGTGTCCAGGAATTGATCTACGTAAAGATGATTCATGAGTCTGTAAATTCATTAATTTATTCACTTCACTCATTCATGCATGAGTCATCTGTTTATGGCTAGGCTTTTTCCTAAATATTAATGGAGGACTTGTGATTCAGTATTTCAAAATAGTTATTTAAAATACAACTACTAAGTATAGGTGCTATCCTTGGAAATTTTAATATGCCCAACCTAATGAAGTGGAGGAGAGACTGCAGATGAAAATGGCTTATGAGAAATCTTGAAAAAGGACTGTATATAGAGAGACTTTTTCAGTGTATTTCCAGGGATGGGTGTGCTGGCTGGCTGTCAGCATGCTGTGTCTTGGTGTTTATCTTTGAATCCCTAGCATGTAGCCCAGGTATGTAGTAGAGGCACACTGGATGTTTGTTGAACTAAATTAATATGAGAGCTATGGGAATTAGGCTAGCAAGACTGAAAATTCTTGCTCAGGAGGCCCCCTGCTCATGTCAAGCACTGAGTAATGCACATAATATCCTAAATCAGGGTTCTACCTGAGAAGTAGAAGTGTTGCCATAGTAATTGAATACTGGTGAGTTTTTGCTCCCCTTTAGCCTAAAAGCTAAAACATGTAGTGCGCATGATTTCTAAAAGGATGAAATTCATGCCCAACTAGGTAGGCTACTAAATAAAAGGCTTTTTAATTCCTGTGCATCTTTCATGCTTCCTGAATTATTCTGTCATCCTATTTTCCAACC
>NC_138377.1:34088002-34107509 GCF_054177405.1 Leptonychotes weddellii | reverse complement strand
AGTCATGTGTGTTCCAGCAAAAAGGTGAGTTATTGACAATATCTATGTATAACCTAGGACTAAACTCCAGATGGGAGGAGTGGTCCCTTTACATAAACTGGAAGAAATTAGAGATGATTGAGGTAGTTTGTAAGGTTTTTATATCCACAAGTTATCTCTATCTTAGATTTTAAGTGCAGAAACAATATGCTTATATTCCCAGGGCAGGAATGAACTCTACCTCCATTATTATTTCCTTTGTATTCCTGTCCTTTTTTTTTTTTTTTTAATAAAACATTCCATGACCTTTTCAGTTAAGATCCTCTGTATAAGTATGATGGGCATCCTATCCATTCACTTACCCTAGAATAGCTGTAAGATGGTGAATGACACAGCAGCTGATGGGCTCTGGTAGATTGTGCTACCACCTTAAGTAGAGTGTCTAAACAGAGCAACTTCTCTTGGCCCACCTCCTCTTTTCTGCAAATTGTGGGGACTTTACCACCTTAAGAATAATATCACACATTTAACTTGCTGTTTTATAAAGTGATACCCAGGTTCCAAGTTGTTTAGGGTGGTTCTTTGCCATAGCGATTGTGTAGACTCCATACAAGAGATGCCAGGAAGAAGGAATCTAAACAGAGGCTCTTGATCTTGGTCCTTACCTTTGAAGATAGATAAATTCATTTGTCTCTAACTTGGCAGAGATTGATAGAACATATAGGCTTTCTTCTGCACTATTCCCTGAGTTGAGATGCTTGGACAGAGAATCACCCCCAAATAAAGTAATTTGAATTGATTTTAATTTCTCAGAATTGGTGTATTGGTTCCTAGGGCTGCCATAATGGAATGCCAGACATGGGGTTGCTTAAACAGTGGAAATTTTTTTCCCCATAGTTCTGGAGGCTAGAAGTCCAAGATCAAGATGTCAGAAAGTTTGATTTGTATTGAGGCCTCTGTCCTTGGCTTATAGACCGCTACCTTCTTGCTGTGTCCTCAGATGACCTTTTATCTGTTTCAACATCCCTGATGTCTCTTCTTAATAGGGCACCAGTCAGATTAAGGCCCAATCCTTGTGACTTCATTTAACCTTAGTTACTTCTCTTAAGGCCCTATCTCAAAAGCAGTCACATTCTAAGGTACTGGGGGATTAGGGCTTCCACCTACGAATTTTGGGGAGATATAATTCCTTAACAGTTGACTACACCAATTTTTGCTGTGCTCACAATATAGAGTATACATGGGAAACCATCAAACCATGTTGTTTCCAGATATTGAGACTTATTTACTATTGTTCTGTTTCTCCAAATAAGAACCCTTACTCATTTTAAATTCACCCTGAACTATAAATATATAGGCCATAAATAAAATCTCATTATTATTTTATAAAGAGCTAGGGAATGTTCTTCTCTTATATACCATCCCACTTAAATTCTCCTAAGTTCTTCTTACAAACTGACCTCCTTTCACACTCACATAAAAACTCTCAGCTATGAAATGGGGCAGCTAAAAGCCTTTAACTTGTCATGAGTCCCACAATGCCTAGACTATGAAGTAGATTGTTAAACAAATGAGCTTAGACTTACAGGAAGTTGACCCAACCCTTAAAAACAAAACAAAAAAAACCCAAACACTAGATTTTTTTCATTGAAATGAACATATACATTGCTTTTGTAAGCTATTAAAAATTGACATTAGACATGCCAGATATTGGTAACTTGATGCAAAAATGTCAGATACTATTCTACGGGTTGATGGAGAACATAAGATATATTTTTAAGTCCAAACTAAATTTTTCAGTAAAATTGTTTTTCACAGATTTCTCTTAAGTCTAACAAGAGTACCCTTAACAGGCAGTAATGTTACACATATTTATGCTTCAGTGTATTTATTTGTTATCTATTAATTGATACTTCCCAAGGCTATTTACTTGTGATTTGTTCCTATTTATACTATGTGTTTTTTGCCAAATATTTGAATACTGTTTATCATTCAAATAATGTATCAAAACCTGAGCTGTGGTACCTGGTTATTGAACAGCTGTTTTCTGGAATGCAGTTGGTGATAGAAAGTGACAGCTCATTGTCTTTGCAGACAGTAGAATCCTTTCCCTTTTCCATTCAGATGATTCAGTGTTCATTGTAAAAACATAATGAAGAGGATACTAGATTTATTTAAGCAACTCTAGGGATACAGTCCTTTTGAATTCTAGATTGTGAAGTCCCTTACTTGAATATGTATAATGAGATAATTGGAGCAATATATTCTAATTTAATTTTAACTCAGTATTCAGGATTTGCTATTCATGAAATACATAACCTGATTTAAAAAAAAATCAATGAATTTGATGATATCTTGAAACCTTATTTCATTCTCTCTGGAGTTGTCATGGCAACAGAGAAACCAGGGTGCCACTGGGGAGATGTGATTTTAGACTTCTGCTGCAGTTATTCCTGTGTAGAGTCCAGAGAGAATAATGTGATGGCTGTTTTATTCAAAAAATTGCATTTATTATGCATTATGCTAGTATAGCAGTCATGGAGAACTCAGATTCTATAAAATGCCTGGCCTTGCCACTTCACCTAGTAAGCTGGGTTCAGGTTTTCTTTTCCCTCTTTAAGTTTCTGTTCAGTGACTGGTAGGATTATTTTTGAGATGTATACTATCCAGTTAAGGGTATTAGATCTTGAAACAAACATAATTGAAACAATTGAATTTACGAATGGTTATGTTCAACACTTGAATTACAAACTTCCTACATGAATATGAAGTTAGCTTTGATTACAGATTCTGCCCCACAGATGATGTGAGAAGCTCCCTATCTTATCCCACATTGTTGGGACCTCCGAGCCTGCCTGGCTGTGGTTCACTGTCCATTTACATAATATGACAGTTTTCCCACTTGGCATGCAAAAGCTCATGGTACCCTTTTTCTTGTTCATTAATTTAATTTTCTTTTTCCTTCTTTCCTCTCTTCTGCCTCCCTTCCTCCATTTCTTTCTCTCTCCTTCTCTGGCCCCGTGCCACCCTTCCTCCCTCCCTCCCTCCCTTCTTTCTGTAGATGCTTTATCTTGTATAGTCACTACATTGAATTTACCTACCACTCTGTACTGCCCCCAATTCCAGGTTAATTCCACTTTGCTAAATAGACTCAGTTAGTTTCTCTCTATTCCCACCTTCCTTCCCTCTCCTCCTCCCTCACCGAACTCAAAACCACAGGTTTATGTGTCCAGCGGCTACTTACTTTGTAATGCCAGGTCTGCGCTCAGAGTAGATGGAGTGCTTGTGGAATTGGGTGAAAAGCCTAAATATATGCTGCAGAACTGTATGCAAAAGCTGGAGTCAGACACCAATAGGAAAAATTAAACCCCATAGGAGTTAGCAGAAATCATGAAGAAGGTTTTAGTCATTACAAAGTAGACAATCGGCAGCACTCTGAGCCAGTCATACCTAGATTTTCAAAGCATAAGAGAACTCCGACAAACATGTGTGTTACACAAAGGTAAGACAGAAAAAGGCAAGCATTTAAACACATTAATTTTGTTATATTTTTTAGAGAGCGAGGGGGGAGAGGCAGAGGAAGGTGCGGGGAGAGAATCTTAAGCAGGCTCCATGCCTAGTGGGTCTTGATCTCATGACCCTGAGCTGAAATCAAGATTTGGACACTTAACCAACTGAATCACACAGATGCCCCACATTTAAACATATTTTAAACAAATGTGTACCAGTGCAGCAAAAGATGGGCTTAAGAGTGCATCTTTGCAATATGTATCTTTTAGAAATATGCCATGTTAAAAATTTTCTTTATTCAGCTCAAAACTGAAATAGTTTACCTACATTGATTTCTTGAGGGCATTTCCCCCCATTAAAGGTTAATTTGGAGTCTAGAACTATTGCAAATTGGGACAGGAAAAAAAAGAAACATTTTCTTGGTAAGTGATAATGCTTAGCATTCATAGATCATGGTCCAGATATAAGGCGTTAAAAGAAGTCATACTTGCAGATTACAAGAGTGTCAGGCATGTCTCTGTCACCACATTAGACATTGATTGGAAATATTTATTTTCTTGTTTCTCCATTAAATAATTAATTCTGTTAATTGTTAATTATTGAAAATTATTGAAGTCTTATGTATTTAATGGCTGCCTGATATATTCTATAGCAGAGCATTTGGACATAATGGCACAGTAAATTTAGATACTATTTAAGTAATTCATACTGCAAAATGAACTGAATGGTAAAGACATTTTCACTGAAAACAGACAATATGAAAAATTAAAGATGATTAAAAGGTTTGAATTAATAAGTTCAACCCTATGCTGGCATAATTAGGTCTAAGCTTTTGACACACTGAAGATGTCAGCTTTCCCAATTGGCACTTGTATGGTAATAATAAGCTATTCACTTATTAAAAGAATTAAAGCAACTTCCAAAATATAAGCCTCATTCTTAGTCAACCTTCTGTGTACTGGAATGAAATAATGGACAGTGGTCTTAGTTCTGTACTGTCAGTTTATATGAAATGAGTGAGGAATCACTAGAAGGTTTTAAACATGTGTAGCCAAAGAAGTCTATTAATTAATACAGAGCAAAGAGTGGAAGCAAGAGGACGAATGTTTGATGAAGGTGTTATTGAAATAAATATCTTCTTAATATTTGTGGGCCTCACTATGTTGCCTAGGAAAGCAGAGTCTCCTTCCTTTCTCCTTCTTCTTCGGTGATATTCTACACACCAAAGCCTCAGGATATGTGGAATACTTGGCAGGTGCAAGCTATAGCAAGCATTAAGTGTGGTACTCACATTGCTATCTAAATATCTAATAAACATTTCACAATTAATATGTCCCAAACTGAACTTATCATCCAAATTTGTACCACCAGTGTCTTTCCCATCTCAGCTGATGCCAACTCCTTTTGCCCAGGCCAAAAATAAACTGAAGTTATCCTTGACTTCTCTCAATCTCTCCTATCCTACATCTAATCTCTAAGGA
This sequence comes from Leptonychotes weddellii, assembly GCF_054177405.1. Classification (NCBI taxonomy): domain Eukaryota; kingdom Metazoa; phylum Chordata; class Mammalia; order Carnivora; family Phocidae; genus Leptonychotes; species Leptonychotes weddellii. The sequence continues at coordinate 34,102,539 of NC_138377.1, read as the reverse complement.
AATGGTGCCATTTCTATCTTCAAGATATATACAGATTCAAATAATCTTATTCCCATCATCTCTGCTGTGACTATCCTGGTTGAAATACAGAAAATTCTCCCTTCTCATATATTTTCTCCTTATAGTCAGTTTTCCAGAGCATCCAGAGCAATGTTTTTCTCCAATTTTTAATTTTGATATAATTTCAGATTTACAGAAAAGCTATAAGAATAGTACAAAGGGTTCCTTTAAATTCTTCATCTAGGTTCCCCAAATAAAAACTTTCTTCATTTACTGTTTTTGGTTAAATGTTGCTACATTATTTTCTGTAAGAGCACACCATTTTACATTTTTACCAGCAGTATTTAACAAATCCCTTGTGAAACCATCAGGGCCTGGTGCTTATATTGTGTGTAGCAGTTTCTTGTTTGCTTTTTTTCTTCTACGGAAATTTGTCTAAGCTTTCTATTACTAATGGGCTCATTTTCATTAAACAAAAATTTGTCTCTTTAAGCTTTCTATCAATAATGGGATCATTTTCATAAACATCCTAAAAAAATCTATTTCATACAGATTTTTCAAATTTGGTTCTCCATAACCTAGTGAAGTGTGTTGTTTTTTTGAACTTTTACCAATCTGGTGAGAAATAGTATTTCAGAATTGTATTAATTTGCATTTCTATTAATATAAGTAAGATTACTAAAGAACTAAGAATATCTTTCCATTTATTGAAGTATCATATATCTCAGGAGTGTTAAGTTTTCTTTATATAAATGTTGTACATTTCCTGTTTATTTCTAGGTGTCTTATTTCCTTTTTGTGATTGTAAATGAGGCTTTCTTTGTTATTATATGCTCTGATTACCTTTTGTGTTTATGAAAGCTCTTGGGGTCTGTTTGTTAATTTTATGTTCTGAATTTTTTTTTTAAAGATTTTTATTTGAGAGGGCAAGCGAGAGAGAGAGAGCATGAGCAGTGGGGGTGGGGGGAGGTGCAGAGGGGCAGAGGGAGAGGGAGAAGCAGACTCCCCTCTGGGCAGGGAGCCTGATGTGGGGCTTGATCCCAGGACCCTAGGATCATGACCTGAGCCGAAGGCAGACGCTTAACCCACTGAGCCACACAGGTGCCCCAGTTCTGAATATTTTTGAGTTAGTTTTGTCATCGACTATTTGGGTATATGATCATATTGTCTGCAAATAGCAATAGTTTCTCTTTCTTTTCCAACTCTTATGCCTCTTAGTGTTTTCTCTCATCTGATTGCATTGGTCTTTAGAAAATGTTAAATGGTGCTATAGTTTGTGGGAATCCACTAATATAATGAGTAGGATTAGTGCCCATGGGGTAAGAATCATGAGAGAGCTTGCTTCTACTCTGCTCTTTTTTGCCATGTGAAGATACAATGAGAAGTTGGCAGTGAGCAACCTGGAACGGGGCTCTCACCAGAACCTGACTATGCTGGCACCCAGAACTGTGAGAGTAAAATAAAGTCTCCTCAGGTAGGGGCTTCTGGGTGGCTCAGTGGGTTAAGTGTCCAACTCAGGTCATGATCTCATGGGTAGTGAGATCAAGCCCTGCATCTGGCTCCCCTCTCAGTGGGGCATCTGCTTGAAGATTCAGGGGTGCTGTTGTAACAAATCCCTAGAAATGTGGAAGTGGCTTTATAGTGGGTAGAGGCTGGAAGAGTTTGAGGTGCATGCTAGAAAAAGCCAACATTGCCATGAATGGACCTTTAAAGGTGATTATAGTGGGAGCTCAGAAAGAAGAGTGGAGAGCTACTGAGAAAGTGTTAATCTTCTTTAAGAAAATACTAAGTGGTCTTTAACAGAATGTTGGTAGAAATATGAGGAACATGTTATTGGAAACTAGAGGAAAGGCAATGTTTGTTATAAAGTAGCTAACAACTTGATTGGATTATGTTTGTGTCCTAGTGTTTTGTGGAAGGTAGAACTTGAAAACAATGAAGTAGTGTAGTTATCTCTGTTTTTTTCTTGTTTCATTTTTTCCTCTCTTCCCCTATGATCCTCTGCCTTGTTTCTTAAATATACTTGTATTTCTTTGATTGACTTATTTCGCTTAGCATAATATCCTCTAGTTCCATCCACGTCATTGCAAATGGCAAGGTTTCATTTTTTTGATGGCTGAGTAATATTCCCTGTATATATGTATACCACATCCTCTTTATCCATTCATCTGTTGATGGACATCTTAGCTCTTTCCATAGTTTGGCTATTGTGGACGTTGCTGCTATGAACACTGGGATGCGTATGGCCCTTCGGATCACTACATTTGTATCTTTGGGGTAAATACCCACTAGTGCAATTGCTGGGTCATAGGGTAGCTCTATTTTCAACTTTTTGAGGAACCTCCATACTGTTTTCCAGAGTGGCTGCACCAGCTTGCATTCCCACCAACAGTGTAGGAGGGGTTCTCCTTTCTCCACATCCTCGCCAACATCTGCCGTTTCCTGACTTGTTAATTTTAGCCATTCTGACTGGTTGAAGTGGTATCTCATTGTGGTTTTGATTTGTACTTCCCTGATGCCGAGTGATGTTGAGCACTTTTTCATGTGTCTGTTGGCCATTTGGATGTCTTCTTTGCAGAAATGTCTGTTCATGTCATCTGTGCATTTCTTGATTGGATTATTTGTTATTTGGGTATTGAGTTTGATAAGTTCTTTACAGATTTTGGATACCAGCCCTTTATCTGATATGTCAGATATCTTCTCCCATTCTGTTGGTTGTCTTTTGGTTTTGTTAATTGTTTCCTTTGCTGTGCAAAAGCTTTTTATCTTGATGAAATCCCAATAGTTTATTTTTGCCTTTGTTTCCCTTGCCTTTGGTGTTTTGTCTAGGAATAAGTGGCTGCCTGTGCTCTCCTCAATGATTTTGATGGATTTCTATCCCATGCCTGTCTTACTATTGTATTTTAGAAACACATAACTTGTTTGGTTTCATAGATTTCTTCATGTTACCTATTCAGTCATTCACTACATTCTGTAGATTCTTTATTCACCAAGACTTGAAGCTGTCCCTAACTTGATTCCATGGCTATTGCTCTAATTCAGACTTCTGTTATCTCTTATATGAGATATTATAATACAGTGGTTTTATTAGCACTGATGTTCTCCTGCTGCAGTTGTTCTGATGTCCAGTTATTCTGGATGCATTGATGGGGGCTCAGTGTGAACAACTGAGAGTTACAAACTCCAAGAAGATCCAGTAATAGGGAGCCCCTCACAATACTATGAGATTTACCTCCAGGAATTAAGCCATTTTCCTACAGTAACTATCAGGGGAAAAAAATCTTGTGCTTTTGGCAGGGAGAAGGGCAAAGAAAACATTTAAGTATGCCAGACCACCATGTTCTTCTTAACAAGGTCTGCCCTCATGGGAAACTAATTAACCAGAGCCTAACCAGCTGGGGTATTAGCAGAGCCTAAATGACTCAGGGAAAAGGAAATAAATACCAAACTCCAGCCCCCACTCTAGCCATCCTGTCCCACCTAAGGGGGTGGGGGGCAGGAAAAAAAACTGAGAAAGAAGAGAAGATGGAATCATAAGATGTTTAATTAAAACCACAAAATAAAAAGAGTTGAAGACAAAAATAGGAACAAAGGACAAGGGCAACAAATAGAAAACAGTAACAAATATGGTAGATATTAATCCAACTATATCCATAATCTCTTTGAATGTTAATGGTCTAAAGGAACCAAATAAAAGACAGGAATTGTCAGAGTGGATCAGAAAACAAGACTTAACTATATGTTGTCTACAAGAAATCCAGTGCTCAAGGTGTATGCTTATAATAACAGAGCATCAAAATATTTAAGGCAGAAACTGACAGAACTAAAGGAAAATTAAAAGGCTCTAACTTTAATAATAAATTCATCAACACCTTTCTATCAGAAATGGCACTCCTAGGTATTTACCCCAAAGATACAGATGTAGTAAAAAGAAGGAGCACATGCACCCCAGTGTTCATAGCTGCAGTGTCCACAATAGCCAAACTGTGGAAGGAGCCGAGATGTGCTTCAACAGATAAATGGATAAAGAAGATGTGGTTTATATATACAATGGAATATTACTCAGCCATCAGAAAGGATGGAACTGGAGGGGATTATGCTAAATGATATAAGTCAAGCAGAGAAAGACAATTATCATATGGTTTCACTCATATGTGGAACATAAGGAACAGCTCAGAGAACCATAGGGGAAGGGAGGGAAACTGAATGGGAAGAAATCAGAGAGGAAGACAAACCCTGAGAGACTCTGGACACTGGGAAACAAACTGAGGGTTACAGAAGGGAGGGGGGTGGGGATGGGGTAACCTGGTGATGGGTATTAAGGAGGGCATACAAGAATAAACAGAAAGTCGTAATGTGTCTATATTAAAGAAATTGGAACAATAATTAATAGCCTTCCAAAACAGAAAGCACCAAGCCTAAATGAGTTCACTGGTGAATCCTCCCAAACATTTACGGAAGGTATTGTACCAGTTCAACAGGTCTTTCAGAAAATAGAAGTAGATACAGTGTTTCCTAACTCATTCTGTGAATCCAGCATCACCCTAATACCAAAACCACACAAAGATATTACAAGAAAACCACAGACCAATATCTCTTCTGAACATAGATGCAGAAACCTTCAACAAAATAGTAGCAAGTCAAAATCAGCAATGTTTAAAAAGAATTGTATACCACAACCAAGTGGGATTTATCCCCACATATGCAAAACTGGTTCAACATTCAAAAATCAAGCTACAGAAGAAATCACATGATTATATCAATAAATACAAAAAAGTCTTTTGACAAAATCTATCTTCTCATGATAACATTCAGAAAACTAGGAATAGAGGAGAATTTCTTCAGCTTGATAGGGAAGAGTTACAAAAAGGCGGACAACATACTTAATGGTGAGAAACTGAAAGCTTTCCCTCTAAGATCAGGAACAGAGCAAGAATGTCTCCTTTTACTATTCCTCCTTATCATATTGATAGTCCTAGCTAATGCAATAAAACAAAGGGAAATGAGGTATACTGATTGAAAATGAAGAAACAAAACTGTCATTGTTAACAGGTGGTATGATCTTCGATGTGAAAAATCTGAAAGAATTAACAAAAATCCCCTTGGAACTAATAAGCAATTATAGCAAGGTTGTGGGATATAAAGTCAATATACAAAAGTCAACTGCTTTCCTATATATCAGCAATGAACAAGTGAAATGTGAAATGAAAACCAATACCATTTACATTAGCTTCCTCAAAAATGGAATACTTAAGTACAAGTCCAACAAAATATGTAGAAGATTTTTGAGGAAACTATAAAACTCTGATGAAACAAATCAGAGAACTAAGTAAATGGAGAGATAGTCCACATCATGAATAGGAAGTCTAATATTGTGACGATGTCAGTTCTCACCTTGATCTATAGATTCAGTTCAATCCCAGTTAAAATTCCAGCAACTTTTTTTTATGGATAACAACAAACTGATTCTAAAATTTTTATGAATACACAAAAGACTCAGAATAGCCACCATGATATTGAAGGAGAAGAACAAAGTTGGAGGACCGATACTACCCAATCTTAAGAATTACTATAAGGCCAGAAATAGACCCCCATAAACGTAGTTAACTGATATTTGCAAAAGAGCAAAGACAATATAATAGAAGAAAGATAGTTTTTTAAACAAATGGTGCTGAAACAACTGGATATCCACATGTTAAAAAAAAATTTACAAACAGATCTTAAATCCTTCACAAAAATTAACTCAAATGGAGTACAGGTTTAATTGTAAAACACAAAAGAATAAAATTCCTAGAAGATAACTTAAAAGAAAACTAGATGATCTTTGGTATGATGACTTTTTAGATAAAACACCAAAGTCATGATCCATGAGAAAAAGAATTGATAAGCTGGATTTCAGGAAAATTAAAAACCTTTACTCCGCAAAAATACACAATCAAGGGGCGCCTGGGTGGCTCAGTCGTTAAGCGTCTGCCTTCGGCTCAGGTCATGATCCCAGGGTCCTGGGATCGAGTCCCACATTGGGCTCCCTGCTCCGCGGGAAGCCTGCTTCTCCCTCTCCCACTCCCCCTGCTTGTGTTCCTGCTCTCACTATGTCTCTCTCTGTCAAATAAATAAATAAAATCTTAAAAAAAAAATACACAATCAAGAGAATTAAACAACAGGCCAGAGATTGGGGCTGGGGGGGAATTTGCAAAAGACAAACATGATGAAAAAAAAAAAACTCTCATGCAAAATATGCAAAGGATTCTTAAAATTCAACTTAAAAAACAATCCAATGAAAAATGGGCCAAGACCTTAACAGATACCTAACTAAAGAAAATATACAAACGGGGGGCACCTGGGTGGCCCAGTTGGTTAATCGTCTGCCTTCAGCTCAGGTCATGATCCCAGGGTCCTGGCATCGAGTTCCACATCGGACTCCTTGTTCAGCAGGGAATCTGCTTCTCCCTCTGCCCCTCACCCTGCTCGTGTTCTCTCTCTCTCACTTTCTCTCACTCTCTCTGTCTCTCAAATAAATAAATAAAATATTTAAAAATAAAAAATATATATATACAAATGGCAAATAAACACATGAAGAGATGTTCCACATCCTATGTCATCAGGGAAATGCAAATTAAAACAATGAGATACTACTACATATCTTTTAGAATAGGCAAAATCTGAAATACAACATCAAATGCCAGCAAGGATGGGTAGCAACAAGAACTCTCATTCATTACTAGTGTGAATACAAAGTGATGCAGACACTTTAGAATTTAGTTTAGTGGTTGCTTACAAAACTAATCATACATTTACTGTATGATTCACAATCAAGTTTCTTGGTATATACACAAAGGAATTGAAAACTTATGACCATACATAAATATGCATGAGGGTATTTATAGTAGCTTCATAATTGCCAAAACTTGGAAGCAACCACAATGTTCTTTAGTAGGTGAATGGATAAATAAACTGTGGTACATCCAGGCAATGGGATATAATTCAGTATTAAAAGGAACTATCAAACTATGAAAAGATATGGAGGAACCTTAAATGCACATTACTAAGTGAAAGAAGCCAATCTGAAAAGGCTACATACTGTATGATTCTATCTATGTGACCTTGAGAGAGGCGGGGAGAGACATCTTTTCCTCTTCTTGAAGGCCACCTTATAGGATTAGGACCCTACCCTTATGACCTAATTTAACCTTAACTGCTTTCTAAAAGTTCTCTCTCTAAATATAGTCACATTGGGATTTATGCTGCAACATACGAATTTTGGGAGGGACACAATGCATTCCATAGCAGCCTACAAAGCTCAACTTAACTGAGCCCCCGTCTACTTCTCTGACCTCATGTTTTGCCACTTTCTCTTCCACTCACCACAGCCCACTACTGGGCTTTTTTTTCTTACCCCCCCCCCCCACCCTGTTCCTTGAGAACGCCAGGGACATTGCTGCATTAGTCTTTACATTTACCTATGACTTGGCCTGGAATACTCTTCTCCCAGAATTTACCATCGTTCATTGATCAGCCCAACAAGTATTCCTCATGTAACATTTCTCTTACCACTCTAGGGACCATTTTTCATTCTTTTTGGTTTCCCAGCTTATTTGACTACTCTTTCCTACTTTTGAGGAATTTCTTATATTTTCAGACTTGATGATGTTCTGATTCTATTTTTTCCACCACTTTTGACAGCTAGGATTCAGATGGCAGATCCACGTGTATTGGACTTTGAGTTAGAAATTGGGTGCACAAGGAAACTAGAGCTGTGAGGCATTCATTCTAGAGAAGGTGGTGGCAGCTACCTGCAATCTGCAGAGGTAACAGTAATGTACGTTACTAGCAGCATTATCTAGGATAAGATGAAGTTTATGAAAGCTGCACCTGGTGGAAGCAGTAGCCATGGGAGCTCCAGCAGACAGATTCCAGAGTGTGACTGGGGACATTATTCACTTAGTAGCTCAGAAGACTGATCTGGACCATGCTGAGATTCTGAGAGCTACTTAATATCTATTAATAAGTTTTCCTTCAGTTTAAAACAGAGTCAGTTTCTATAGTTTGCATTTAAGAAGTCTGATTGATATACCACTTTTCCAAAATACTTCCTTTCCATTTATTCTTTTAAATAACTAATAGTTTTGAAAATTTGCCACATATTGGTCACAGTGCAAAGCATTTGGCATGCATTATTTCAGGTAATTCCTTTATGATTAGGTACAGAATTACTCTTAACCACTCCCTGTATAGCCTCTTCAAGACCTATATATTATCAACATTTATGTGCTCATGGTGTCTAATATGATTTGCACTAAGTAGATACTCAACAGGTATTGATGATGTACTAAAAAATTGGATAGAAACTTTCTTAGTCTGCTCAGACTGCCAAAACAATACCGTAGACCTGATGCTTAAACAACAGATGTGTATTTTCTCACATTTGTAGAAGCTGGAAGTCTGAGATCAGGGTACCAGCATGGTTGGGTTCTGATGAGATCTCTTTTCCTGGCTTCTAGACAACAGCTGCCTTCTGGCTGTATCTTCGCATGGTAGAGAACAAGCAAGTCCTCTTGAGTGTCTGTTCTTTTAAGGGCACACTAATTCCATCAGACCTGGACCCCATACTCAAGACTTATTTTCAGAAGGCCTCATCTCCAAGTACTGTCACATTTCAGGGCAGGGCTTCAATGTATGAATTTTGAGGGGACACAAACGTTCAGTCCATAGCAAATAAGAACATGGACATCTTGTAGCTGTTACTTTTGGGTGAAGGCAGTAGGAAGGTAACCTATGAGCTGAGACACAAAATGGAGTACAATGGAAGGAATCTTCTCTTAGGAGAGGTAGTTTGGGGAAATGTGAGGGCATTAATATGGCTACCTTGGTTAAATACCTATAAAAGCTTTCAGATTAATGGAACTACACAACAAAAAATGATCTGTTTTATTTCTGTTACTCAAATTAATGAAGTAAATTTGGTTACAAAAGAATTACCTACAGATTACCTGCAGCTCTTATCTTTCATACCTCTCATTGTGAGTTTCCATTTATTTTTGGTTTGTTCACCAGATACTCCTTTAGAAGGATCTGCAATTGTATTAATCGGGGGTTTTGAAATTCCCTTAGGGAGAATAAGAGGAAATGGAGGAAGAATTAAACATCCATCCCTGTGCAATTTTTGCTGTTCATCCTACTTGCTTCTCCTGTGGCTTTTGGCCCTCTCTTCTACTTGAAGACTTGGATTAGATAATATCCTCTGACCTATTATTTGAATTTATTGTTTAGTCTTATTCCCACCCCTGGCTTCAATCTAGGGAGCTAGAGAAGGACAATGAATAGAAATTGGGATTTGTTAACACCCGTGGTTCTGCATTAATGAGGCAAGATTCTGGAGCTTCGAACCATCACTGGCTCAGGAGGGGAGAACAGCAGTATCTCCCCACTGAGTGCATTCTGGCAGCAGCTCAGCCAAGTCACCGTGTAGTTCTTCCAGCTACCCCATGATGGTGGATCAGAATGCAAGCTGGAAGAAGAATTAGCATTTCATAGACGACTTAGAAAAAGTTTAAGCATTTGCTGTTGTGTAGTGGCAAAGTGAATGGGGTTTACAGCACAAATCCCAAAATGTCAATGGTGACCACATGCATTTTGTATTTGCAATATATGGCAACAGGGAAGACCAGGGATTTATCAATGGAAGCTCCCAGCAACATGGGGGAGTTGTAGCACTTGTCTCATTTTAGGAGCACATGATCAAAAATGTCTCTTGTCAGCTTTTATAGACACATAATACTGATGTTTGTGACTCATGAAATACTGCCTATGTGCATCTGGAGTGTGTGAGTATGGGTATGTATTCGGAGGGAGCTATAACATTTCAGTTGGCACTTTTAAGGTACACTGTGTTGCAGTCTGGGAGGTTGTTCTGGACTTTAAAACCATGCTTATACTCACCCTATCCACTGGATTTACTTGGGGTACTCATGACTTTTCCAACACCTAATTGGTAGAATTCTTGCCGGTAGGTGACTGGTTCTGGCCCTGGGTCTTCTGACAGCTCTTAAAGCTTTCCTAGTACCTGGCACCTGTGTTTGGTTTTCTTTCTACTGGCCTGGCCTCCCTACCAGGTCTGCATGTTTGCATGCTGTTCTCCAGGCAAACCCTTGGATTCCACTTTGCTTTACTCCTTTGTAGTTGGTGTGTAGGTGTGGTCTAGATGATGTCTGTAGGGAATGCTTGGGGTCCAGTGAATTCTTGGAACATCAGAAGTCTAAAAGAGTAAAAGGATTCCAAGTCAGACATTCTCAAGAAAGCTATCATCCATTTCCTTTGCGGCTTGTGGTAAGAGAGAGGGTGCCCATTAATTTACACTAAAGCGGCTCAAAGAAAAAAGTAGGACTTCACAGGATGTCAGATCGAAGTAGAGAAATTTGCCTACCATCTTTATAATGAGTCACTACCCTGTTGGTCTTCTGAGGGATATTTTTATTTCAGGTACCAGGTCCAACCATCCTTTCCTACTCCCTTCCTTTTCTGCCTATTTCTTGATATAGGTGGGATTTAACATCAGGACAATTGGGAACTTAAAGGGTTTCACTTCATGATGACTTTTGGGACTGGGTTTATGTCTGATCACTGAATTACTCTTTCAAAAAATATTTGTTGAGCATCTGTTATGCTCCAGGCACTTAGCATATATGTCATGTTAAATGTAAAGAAATGGTGATCAGGGAAAGGAATATTGAGAGTACATGGGGAAGGATGTGGGTTACAATTTAAAATTGGTTGGCCAGGTTAAGTCTCTTTCTTTCCTTCCTTTTTTTTTTTAAGATTTTATTTATTTGACGGAGAGAGACACAGTGAGAGAGGGAGCACAAGCAGGGGGAGTGGGAGAGGGAGAAGCAGGCTTCCCGCCGAGCAGGGAGCCTGATGTGGGGCTCGATCCCAGGACCCTGGGATCACGACCTGAGCTGAAGGCAGACGCTTAATGACTGAGCCACCCAGGTGCCCCTGGGATAGGTCTCTTTTGAAGGTGACAATTGAGCAAAGGCTTGAAGGAGGAAGGAAGGGAGTTGACAGGTATATTTTGGGGCAGAGCAATTCTGGGCACAGGAAACATTAGTACAAACACTGTGAGGCAGGAGTGTGTATGGCATGTGAAAGACCAACAGTAAAGCTACTATAGCTGGAGTGAAGTGAGCAAGGTGGGGACTAAAAGTGAGGGAGTAGCAGGGAGGGCAGAGATCCAGAGCACGTATGGCTCTATGTGTAGACCATTGTAAGGACATTAGCTTTCTCTATAGGACAATCACATATTGAACAAACTGACCTGTGTTTTCAAGCAACCTCCTCCAAATTCTTGCTCTCAATGTGTGATCCCTGAACCAGTGCTTGGAATTACCTGAGAACTGTTTAGAAATGCAGAATCTCCGGTTCCATCCTGGACCTACAAATTAGAATATGAATTTTATAGTTAAAATTGTCCTGTGGTTGATATACACATTAACATTTGAGAAACTGCAGTATAAGTCTCATTTATCATTATAATAATGACAGTCATATATATACTTAAAATTTTGAAAAGATACTACTTTTGCATTGTCTATTCCTGCTCTGGCTGCCCCACAGTTTATAGGGTGCAGTTTGCACATCCATGATGGGGATTTGTGCTCATTCTGTGCCCCAGTGCAATCATGGCAGAAAGGGCACCTAGCCAGGGGAAATATTTTCTAGTTCTCTTTGTAGCTAGATCAGACCTGTTTAATAGTTCTTATCAATGAAATGATGTGCTGTGTGTTTCTTTTGAGTCAGGGATTTTAAGATGAGAGGGGGACTTCTCTACTCTTTTGTACCATCCAGCAGAAATACAGAGACCCAAGGCCAGAATGGGATAGAGGAGACTCAAAATGGAAGGTACCTATCTCCTTGGATCACTATGTGGGGAAAAGTTGCCTCTGGCACACTGAGCTGTTACGTGAGTGTGAAATAAATGTTTAAGTCATTGAAAATTTGGGGTTTGTTAGAGTGGCTAGCATTATCCTAACTCAGAGATTTTCTAACTTTCGGGTCATCTAGGATCACTTGGAATGCTTGAAAAGGCACTCTTGCTTGACTCCACCTTCAGAGTTTCAGATTCTGTAAGTCTGGGGTGGGACCTCAAAATTTTCACTTCTAACAAGCTTCCTGGTGATGCTGATGTTGCTGGTGTGGGGGCCACACTTTGAAAACCACTGCCCTAAATAATAAAATATCCGTTTGGAGAGTGGAAAATCTCATGGCCTTGAAGGGTGTGTCACCAACTCGAAAATGTGAAATTAGAATTACGCCAAGTTAGCCCTAACAGAGACCACTTAGTGCCCCTGCAGTGTCTGACTTACCTAAGGTTTCCATGTTCAGTACAAAAAGGATATAGGAGAGAGAACTGAAATTCATTAAGCTTAATTTTGGAGGGATGAATTAACTGATACTGGCATCTCTGCTTTTATAATTATTCCATGTTGCATTCTGCTCTTCCAGTCCCCTAAGAGAGAAAGCAGTTGATTTATGACCTTCATAGAATTCTTAGCCTAGGTGGCCTTGTTTGCATAAGTGGGAAGCTAGTGAGATAAGGCCACTCTGTCTCTCAGAGGGAGGTGAGGGACAGTGCAGTTCTTCTCCTGGCCCCACCCATAACAAACCAAAGTTTCAGTCACACTCAATGCTAGCAATTAAGTTTGGAGGATATTTGTGTTCTCTGTTGGAGTATTCTGGGCTAGGCTGAAATGAATTAACTTTCTTGCTTAGAAAAAAACAAACTTCAATTTTGGAAGGAGTTACTGTAGGTCTTTCCAAATTGGACTTAGTCCTTTTAAGGTGCCTCATATAAATTAAGCCTTGGAATTCTTCAGAGAAATTTGTGATTTTTATAGCTTCTCTCATCGAAAGTGCTATTATTAAATTATTCTGAATGGCTTCACTGGCAGCTCTACTTCTTAAAATAGAGATCAGTTATATTCCTGGACACTAGCATCAAAAAGCTGGATCTGAAACTCTAGTTTCCAAATGGTAACTTGTTTTTAAATACTATTTTTCTACTTTCTAAGTTCTCTTGATTTGTTTTAGAAGACAAGACATATGTTTCTTCTCTAAATCTATTTTATGCTCAGTACCTACACGTAATGAGTACCGTTTTCATTTGCTTCTCTGCTGCTTCTGCTTCATTTGCTTCAATTTGCTTCTCTGTTGCAATTGGTGCAAGGGCCCCCTTTTCTTACCTGGGTGTTTTGCAGCTCTTAATTTCACTTCTAACCATGCTGATGATGTCAGGACAGGTTGGAGTGGGCTTGTACTGACACTGGCAATGCCCTTAGAAGGCCCTAGGTGTAACCTGGCTAGGTGCCAGCTGGGGAATGCTAAAAAGGGTAGCTCTCTTCCTTTCCTCCCTCCCTTCCTCAAGTATTTATTTATTTACCACTTACTGTATGTCAGGCTTTGCTCGACTCATCAGTGGACAAATTATGGAGTTATATTCTCCTGGAGGACAGAAACAATGAGAAATTGAGCGGAGATAGAGAGTCCAAATAGAATTAAATATTCTGAAGAGGATAAAGGAGAGTACTGGAATGGGGTGGTCTGTGAGAGTGCTTAGGGAAGTCTTACTTGAAGAGATGGCATCTGAGCTGGCCCCTAGGTAACTGAGCCACATGAGGATCTGAGGGAAGTGTGTTCCAGACAGAAGGAAGGGCAAGTCTGAATGCTGTGAGGTGGGAGCCATTTCAATGTACTTGGGGAAAACAAGAAGGCCACTGTGGCTGGAATGTTGTCAATAAGCAAGGGGAGGGGTGTTTGATGAGGTCAGATCTGGCAGAGGTCCATTAACATGGATCTTATAAATTAGTGAATTTCTTTACATCATAGTTTCAGTCAAAATCTTGGTAGCTGAAAGGACTGGATTCTTTTTCATTATTTTTATTTGTGCTACCTTCTTAATTAGCTGTTTCATTTCCTAAATGGTGCTCTGTCTTTATTAGTGGGTGCTTTGAGAGAAAAAGCCTGCCTTAAATTCTGGTATCAGCATTCTGAGTGCTCCTGCTTCCCTCTCCTTTCTATTTTGGGGACCCAAGGGGGGTTAATCCAGCAGCAGCATGTTGAATGGTGCTGCGTTGGAAAACTACTCAAAGTTATCTTTATTGGAGTGATAGAGATTTCTGATTGAGGGAAGCTGACAGGGACATTCCAGGTATAGCAAAATGAGTAAGGATTTCCTGAGGAGAAATTTTTAGTTGTCAAGTGCAAAACATTTTTAATTTTTGTGGTTCTAGTACATACCTCCATTGAAAATTAAATATTTCATAGTATTTTTATGTTCAGTTAGCCATCATTAGTTTTTGATCTAGTGTTTAACGATTCACTAACTGCATATAACACCCAGTGCTCATCACAGCATGTGCCCTCCTTAATACCCATAGTTTTCTAATAGAATATATTGAAAAGAGCATGGGATTCAGAATCAGAAGACTTTGCTGTGGTAGTTCATAGTAAGATCTTCAGCTCTGTAATAATGGGCACCTTTA
>NC_138377.1:34047343-34087502 GCF_054177405.1 Leptonychotes weddellii | reverse complement strand
AATAATGGGCACCTTTATTTCTGTGTGCGGTGGAGCGTGGTGGTGAAGAGCCCATTCTATAGGCTGAATGGGTTTGGTTCTTCCCTTTACTAACTGTGTCATTTGGGTAAAGACAAAACCTCTAATGGCCCTCTCTTTTTATCTATAAAATGTAAAAGGTTTGTTGAAAAGATTAAATTCTGTAATTCAGGTAATGCATATAGCACAGTATCTAGCTCACAGTAAATGTTAGTTACTATTGCCATTATTGTGCTGCGTACTATGCCAAGCATTTGATTTTTATTTTTACTTCTCTAATTAAAAAGTTACCAGGGTAATTCACTTACATAGTTGAAAAAGTCAAAATACAACAAGGCATAAAACAATGACAATGAAAGTTCCTTGCCCCATACCACCACACTCCATTCTGCTCCTTAATGGGAACCACCTTAAACTTTTTAACTCATTTTTTCTGACTTTTTTTCTATATATCTAAAAATGGTACTGTTTTTTGATGTATATACTTTATACATTATCTATAGACTTTATCTTGGTAGGTCTGCTTTTTCTCTTCTCTTTCCCCAGCATTTTCCCCCATCCAATATGGATGGTTATATCATTACTACATACAGATCATCACCTGCTCTGTCAAATAGTGTACTCTGATTACTCTTGCTTTTTTTTTTTTTTTTTTAGTGACAACTTTTCCCCTCTGAAGCTGTAAAATAGCTCTTCCTCTTTTGGCATCTCTCTCACTTTGGTGTGCTTAGTTTTCTACATATGTAACTATCATTAATTTTTCAAATTCCCTAACAGAATTGCAAAACCCCATGGAATCATGTTTCCTATAAGATCAAACAAGCCAACTAATCTATTAGGCTTTGGTTTTTTTTAGAAAGAAGCTTCTGGAATGCTCTGTTTTCTTAACCCTGGACTAGTTGTCTTGGCCTGCTGCACATGTATTCTCTCAGAGCCTCTACTTATCTCTGTTTCCTGGATCCAGTGTCTTCGTCTTCGGTTTAATTAAGCATTCCCTATTGTAACTTCCTGAGAAAGTGTACATGGGGTGCAGTTTTGAGATGTTGACCATCTAACATGTCTTTATTTTACCTTCACACAGGGTTGATTTTGGCGAGGTAGGGAATTCTCAGTTGGAAATAATGATTCTCAGAGTGTTTTTTAAAATTATTACATTTTTCATAATGCATGCACACACATCTTACACTCATGCATCTGTGCACATGCTTTTACCTCAATGTATCATTGTGATGAGCCACATGTGCTTTTAGTTGTGTGATCATTTTGTTCTCTTCCTTTTTGCTTGGATAGCTGACTCACTTCCTGATGTTGAAGTCTTTTTTCCCCATTGCATTCTTTTTTTTTTTTTTTTTTTTATTCATGAGAGACAGAGAGAGAGAGGCAGAGGGAGAAGCAGGCTCCCAAGGAGCAGAGAGCCCGATGCGGGACTCGATCCCAGGACCCCGGGATCATGACCTGAGCCGAAGGCAGTCGCCCAACCAACTGAGCCACCCAGGCGCCCCTTCCCCACTGCATTCTAACTCCAATGTTGCTCTTGTGGAGTCCTACTGACATTTTTTATCCTAATTCCTTTGTTATATCCTCTGTGATTTATGCTCTGAATCTTTTAGAATCTTCTTTTTACTTCTGGTGTTCTGAAATTCAGTGACAGTGTGGCTCGATGTCGCTTTGTTTTGTGTCAATTTCTGTGCCAAGTACTTGGCAAGCCCCTTTAATCTAAAAATGCATGCATGCTCTCCAGTTCTAGGAATTTCCCCTGTACCTGCTTTTTGATAATTTCCTCCCATCTGTTTGCTAACTTTTTGTTTTGCTTTCTTCCTGGAACTCCTATAAAGTAGTAGTTGGACATCTTGGGTTTTTTTTTTTTTTTTTTTTTTTAACTCTCCATAACTTTCTATTTCACCTCCCTTACCCCTTTGGGAGAAATCCTTAAATTTCTTTCAATTATTCTATTGAATTTTAGTGCTTTCTTATTCTCTATTACATAAAGACATTCTTTTGTATAATTAATATTGTTTCATCTCTCTGGAGCTACTAAAATATTACTTTTACCTGTTTTCTCTATGTATTTTACAATCCATTTTCATTTTTGTTTTTATTTTTATTTTCACATTGGAGGTATCCCTCAAATAGCTGTTGATCTTGGTTCCACTTTAAGAGTAAGGACCTCTTGATTTAAAAAGGTTGTAACTGCCTAATGTTGGTGAGAATATGGAGGAACAGGAATTCTTACATTATTTTTAGAAAGGTAAATTGGTACAAAGTTACTAGGGAAAATTAGTTTGTATATAAATTTAAAATGTGCATATCTTATGACCCAGTGCTTCCACCTTTAGTTAAAAACCCAAGAGAGAGGCCTGTACATGGGTATGAAGAGATACATGCAAGAATGTCCGAAGTATCATTATTCATAATAGGCAGAAAATGGGAACAAATGAGACATCCATTAAGAGTAGAATTGAGGGCACCTGGTTGGCTCAGTCAGTTAAGCGTCTGCCTTTGGCTTGGGTCATGATCTCAGGGTCCTGGGATTGAGTCCCATATCAGGCTTCCTGCTCAGCAGGGAGTCTGCTGCTCCCTCTGCAGCTGCTCCCCCTGCTTGTGCTCTCCCCCCCCCAATAAATAAATAGAATCTTAAAAAAAAAAAGAGTAGAATTGATATAAAATTGTTCTTATAATGGAACATTATACAGCATTGAAAAATTTGGACTATGAATGATAGACTATAGTTAACTGCAACAATATAGGTAGATCTCACAAATATGTTGAAAAAAAAAAAGAACAGTAATAGATAACTATTGACAGAGTGGATACATTAAGTTGTGGTATTGTCATTCAAGAATATTATGCAGCAGTTAAAAAAAAAAAAAACAACTCCAGATGCTTCCAAATTCACAGGTCAGTCTCTCAATCATAATGTTGGGGAGAAGAAGCCAAACAACAAAAGAATATGTTATAAACATCTGTTTAGGTAAGATACCAAAACAGGTAACGCTAAACTATGGTGTTAGAATTCAGAATAGTACTTTCAGAAGAGGAGGGAAGGCTATGAGGGGAATGGTTTCTGGGTTTCTGGAAGTGTTTTATTTCTTGATCTGTTTTGTGGCTATGTAGGTGTTCACTATGTGATATTTCACTGAGTATATTCCATTTATGTTTTAGGCACTGTTTTGTGTATGTGTTACATCTTAAAATAATTTTTAAAATAGAGTGAGGAATTAAACATGGTTGGAAATTCTTTGTGCCTGATCAAAGCTAGACAACTCATAGCCTTCACTAAAGATCTAACTAGAAGTTTCCTGAGGGGACCTTAAGTGTCAATATTTATTAATTTTCCTCCTACTGAAGTGTTCAGTTATTCCAGAGAACAATGTACCAATTACTTGCCTGAGGTAATATTTGCCTGACTGCCAGCATTCCTAAAACAGAATGTAGAAAAGAGTTGGGGTCTTGTCATTCAGTCTGCCATTTTTAATTTAATTTACCTATTTTCAGTAGGATGATGCTACCCCTATCCTAATTCTCCCTGGGTTTATAATGTCCATGGTTCAGTTTCTCCAACAAATAAATCCTGTTTATAGACTAGAGAATGCCTGGGGATCTAACTATTCCTAATACATATTTTCAAACAAACATCTCATTTTCAGCCTTTTGCCTTTCTTGTCTCTTTGGAAGAATAAGTTACCACCATTTCAGGTGGTATTTTTTTTTTTCTGGTGTTACGTTTTGAAATCTGTCATTTCTTGTTTGCATCCCACCCACCGTCTTGTGTACTTGACATTCATATTTCTTAGATCTTCTGTTCTTATGTCCATATTTCATCGTCCAAAACTGTTGACTTTTGTTCCTCATTGTCTTTGTGAGTTGAATTGCATCTCCCCAAAATTCATATGTAGAAGTCCTAACTTCAGAATGTGACCAAAATTCACATGTAGAAATCCTGCTTCAGAATGTGACCTTATTTGGAGATAGGATCTTTATAGATGTAATCAATTTAAAATGAGGTCATTAAAGTAGGTACTTATTCAGTATAACTAGTCTCACAAAAAGGAGAAATTTGGACATAGATACAGGCTTAAAGGGAATATAATGTGAAGAGATCTAAGACCGCCATCGACAAGCCAAGGAGAGAAGCCTGCATGAGATCCTTTGCTCACAGTCCTTAAAAGAACTATTCTGTTGACACCTTAATTTTGGACTTAAGAGTCTCCAGAACTTTGAGACAATAAATTTCTTCTGTTTAAGCTGCCAGTCTGTAGTACTTTGTTATGGCAGTTTTAGCAAACTAATACAATGGCTTAAATTCTTATCCATCATTATATTTAATGGGAAGTTTTAATAGGCATTTTACATGTATTTTACTTAATGTAAGTGCTACTCGAGAAATGGTAAAGTTTCTGTAAAGGATAGAGACTAGAGAATCTGAAGTGAAGTGTGCTAGATTGACACGTTAGGCTCTTGATGACTGCACTAAACCTCTCTGAACTTTACTTTTTTCATCTTTAGGGAGTGATGACATAGATCTTGTTTATGGATTTTAGTGGACAAAAATGTGTCATTGAAAGTGCATTGTCCACTGTGAGCTATTTCAGTGATAACTGTACTTGTTATTAATCTAGGAGAGAAGAAGAGCTGATATTTGCTGAGTTCTTACTACATGCTTTAGTTACATAATCTAATTTTGATTTGCACAAAAGCTTTATTGAGGACTGTGTAATTATTACCATGCTAGAGAACTCTGGCTCATTAAATTGAATAATTGGTCTTTGATTGTAAAGTCAGAAAATGGGAGACAGGGAGTTCAAATGAAAATTTGGACACCATCTTCATCATACTCTTTCAGTTATATGGCCTGCAAGAAGAGAAGCAAGTCACATGGGCAGAAAGTAAACTAGATCCAGAGATATTTCAGAGACCAGGCTGCTTCATGATTGCCTAGTACCTTTGTTGGTTACTACATCTATTGGTTTGTGATAATTTCACTGATCTGATGAGGTTCAGCCTTAGGTACTTTGATACTCAATGCGTGGTCCATGGATTAGTAGTGCCAGCACCACCTGGAAGCAAAATCTCTGGCCTCTCTCCAAAGTTCCTTGAATCAAAATTTGTATTTTGACTAGATTCTCCAGATGATTCCTATGCACAAAAGAATAAAGCTTGGAAAACACTTAAGATAACATGAGGTGGTTAGAGGGCTGAATTAATAGCAACTAAACCCTGTTCTGCAGGAGACTCACCTGTTTTCTCTTTGCTCATTATCAGTTCTTCATGGTTTCCTGTTTTTAGTAGATTAGTTCCTGGGATTTCTCATTCATTATCTCACTCTTTTACCCAATTTCCTCAGTGACTTAGAAGCATATCTATGCATGGCTATTCTTGGAAAAGTCCTTTATATGAGTACCCTGTGGACTGCAGGCCTTTCCAGCCACCCAGGCACTTTCTCACGCTGTCTTGCTGAATATTCTATTTCTCTGAGTGTTCTTAACTATCGTGAACAATTTGGGATCTTCCTTTTAGTTAGCCACTTACCATGTGTATGAAAGTTGCCATTTCTTCAAACTCAGCAATCAACTCTTAATTTTTTTAAAGATTTATTTATTTGAGAGAGAGAGAGTGAGTAGGGGGAGAGGGGGAGAGAGAGAGAATCTCCAGCAGATTCCCCACTGAGTGCAGAGCCTGATGCGGGGCTCAAGCTCATGACCCTGAGATCATGACCTGAGCTGAAGTCAAGAGTTGGACGCTTAACTGACTGAGCCACCCGGGAGCCCCAAACTCAGCAGTCAGCTCATATTAATGAAACTCCTCCTAAGAAAGAAATAATCTAAGGTTCTCCACTATGAGGAATTTTTAAAACAATTATTTACAAACTGTACCATAGCTTGATATTACTGCTTGAATTCTCATTTCTTTTAATTCAGGGTCTGGAGTGTGGTACATACATCCTCAGTGTTTCATAAATTATTTATCATTCCAAGTAGCTGGGCATTTATCTAACTCTTTTACTGAACTGTGAGGTGGGGCAATGTCTTGGTTGATTTTCAACTTCCTGGTGAAGTTGTCCTATTGCATGACTCTAAGTGAATGGCCTTCTGTCTTTATACACACCTGTCTTCTCTGAGCATCCTGAAATGTCCTATACTCAAGAACTATCAAGGGCCATATGGAATTTCTTTGTCTTAAATTAGGATAGGTAGTTTGTGCAGAGTGCTGGAGGTAAATTTGAATGTGTTTTAAAAGCCCAGTCTTCTTTATATCAAATATAGTTTAATTCTGACAGGAGAAACTGTATTTAGTATGGGCTCTTATTTAGATCTATTGCCTGGGAAGGTTATATGTACTCAAAATCTTTGAATCTTCTGATGTTAAAACCCTTCACATGATTTTCTCTGAAGTATAAGACACAGTACTGGCTGGAGTTAGGAAGAAAATGAGTGAATGCAGGGATACCATAAGGCCCATCTTATTTAATAAAGAAAATGTTTTTGGTGTCTTATTCATGGTCTCCAGTCTACCTCCAATAATAGTACTTAATTAATGGGACTAAAACCGTATATTTAAATTTCCCTGTTGTACAGTCTTTCCAATCCAGTTTATGTGCCTTATACATGATGTAGATTGAAAAATTCTGCAGGCAATGAGCTGGAACCCATGGAACAAAGCTGAAGATTTATGAGGCTTTGCAATCCTTTGGAAAAAAAAAATGGGGAGGGGGTCAGATGTTTGTGAAACATCTTAAAGTTGTACTTTTATGCTCTTCTCCAAAGCTCGTTTTAGGAAATTACATCTTGAAAATTCAGTCCAAATACAGAAATAAAATCCTTTCTCTTTGAAATTGTATAATAAAACCTGGCACCGTTTTCATCAAAGGAAAATACCAGAGGCAGGAACAGAGAGAAAAGGTTGGATTTGGCAGAAATAGAGTCCATGAATAGAAGCCCTGATCTCAGGGTCTTGGTTGGGGATTTACTACTGAACTTGGTCTTTAAACAATCCTTTAAGCTCCTAAATTCTGTAAGGTCACAGCATATCTATCACATCCTTTCCTTTCCATCTTCCTCGGGATTTTTTCTGCCAAGCATTTTCATTCACTTACCCCTTCTCTCTCTTCTGATTCTAGACCTTATCTTCTCCTCCTCCCTACTTGTTACTTGCCCCACCTTGGGATGGTTTGGCCTTACCCAGAATCAAAATAAGAGAATCAGTTTTAACTTTTTGCAAAACATACCCAGATTTCTTTCTGAGCTAAAATTTCACATTTCCAACTGGGAATGTAGCTCCTTTGGGGGAAAACTCTGACACTTTGCCTCTGGTGGAATTATGAAATTTTGTGAATTTGCCACAGGCAAAGCTTACTGTTTCTGCAGAGCCTAAACATCTCTATTTTTTTTTTTTGTAGGCAAAAACTAATGTTCACAATACTTTCCTAGCTTATTAAAAAAAAATCCCTACAATTTTTTTTTTCACTTAGGTGTTGCAAAATTTTTAAGCAGCAAAACTTTTGGAAGACCCTTTTCAAATGTCCTTATTCTTTCTTTCTGACATTTAAGACATGGGGCAGAATGGACTCCTTTCTGTACTCACTGAGCCCCTACTCTTGCAAAGCAGTGGTCTCAGTAGATGTTATTTCTTAGGTCAGTTACCAGTTATGTTTGAAGGAATGGTCCATGTATTTTCCTGAATTCTCTTCTTAGGTAGCTGATGGTCTTTTTAAAATTTTTAATTATTTTAAAAGAATTGTGGAAAATGTCTTATACTGAGCTAACAACTTCAGGCCCAGCTAAAGTGTGGTCAGGTCTCTGTGCCATTAGCTTTTTAATCCTGGTTTTGTGGGAGTTTTAGGGCAAGAGGTCAACCCACGGACTATTTCTGCATCTACAAGGTGCACCATGCCTTTTAGAAAATCTCCCTTCCCAGTCATACTCATGACAAACTCCAAAACACTTATTTAGCATAGGTTTTATTTGAAGTTTTGGTTTAGCTTTATATTTAAGTGGCATAGCCTACTCACCTATCCCCACCAAATATTTCTCTGCCTAATCTTTCCTTCATTCCAGTTTGAAATTAGGTTTACAGTGCAAACCCATGGGAGGAGGCACCGTAATGTGATTAGCTATTTTTTGTTGGGATTACTCCGTGCAAGGCTATTTTAGTCATTCCTTCAGTCCTTATAACAACTCTCTGCAGTGGGTATGATTATCCATCATCCCCATTTCAGATAAGCAAACTGAGGCCTAGAAGGATCAACTAACTTGCTTCAGACCACACATGGTGGCAGGGCAGAGCTGGGATTCAAATACAGGCCCTCTGGTGCTAGCACTGCGATGTCAGTGCATCTAAATGGTGACTAAGGGGCACCTGGGTGGCTCAGTCGGCTAAGCGTCTGCCTTCGGCTCGGGTCATGATCCCAGGGTCCTGGGATCGAGCCCCGCATCGGGCTCCCTGCTCTGAGGGAAGCCTGCTTCTCCCTCTCCCACTCCCCCTGCTTGTGTTCCCTCTCTCGCTGTGTCTCTCTCTGTCAACTAAAATCTTAAAAATAAATAAATAAATAAATAAATAAATAAATGGTGACTAAGTCTTCTCTGTCGTAGAAAGAACTTATACTATAGATATTTCTGAAATTGAGTTTTTGAAGGAATTCTGGATAGCGAGGAAGGCAAAATAATGAAGCAACTACACTACCAAAAGGAGGGGAGAGGCATAATGAAGAAGAGGACATCTAGGAAAGAAAAATTTTCTGGTAAACATTGTTCACTAGAACTGATCCTGACCATAAGACCACGTGTTGTTTCTTACTTGTTAAGACTAGCTGCCAACTATCCATATGAATGGGCAAATAGCATGGCAAATTCAACAGAAATGATTATCTCCATTAAAGTCCTCTTTTTAGCATCCTTTACTCATACATCCTGTCTTCTAGAAGAATCAGACATAACAAAAACACATTTCTTTTAAGAAGTTGTCTATCATGACAGTACAGTGCCCGAATGGCACGTTGGAGGGGCAAATGCAAAACACATAGAACTGCAGCTGATTTGCAGATTCATTTTTCATGCAGTTAGTAGAAACTCATGACTCCGATGTTAAGAAAATTATTTATAATTGAGTTATAATTCATTGGTGGAAAAATTTTTCAAAAGTATCTGTGTGTTTTGTATTTATGCCTAGGGTGAGATCCAGAGGTGGTTCTATTTGTTTTCCATCCCTGGGGTGAAATGGGTCCAGCTTCACTTTTGTCTCGATTCTTCAGCACTTAGTTCTATGTAACCCGTTATGCATTCTCCACCTCACACCCAGCATTTGCAAGTTTTCTGTCTCAGAGCAGCAGTGCTCTCATTAACACTACCATTTGATATCACCGTTCTCTTCTGATATTCTTGGAAGCTGTTTGAGCAATGCTGGTACAGCTGTGCCCTCTGTTTTCCAATCAAGAGAGGCTAGGGAATATACCAATGGGCTTTCCACGCAAATCCAGAGAACACGCCCAGGTAAGGATCATGTGGCTTGGATTTCTGTTTTCTTTCTGACATAATTCTTTAGCCAAGCAACTGTGTCAGGTTGGGTACTGTCAATGTCAGCAATATTCTTTGCATGGTTTTGGATTTTCTATTCAAATATTTTGCCAGAGGCAATTAAGACAGAGCTTTATTTGGGAAACAGTGGAGAGTTCTGGCCAATATTCTACAGGATGAAAGTGCCAGGCACGGAGATCCCGACCAAATGTATTTTTAATGAAAAATAACACCAGGCATACAGACTGCTCCTGAGAGGAGTTCCGCCTGTATAACCATCGGGCAGAGCATAGCAGAGCTCATCCCCAGCCTGGAGGGGTTTCCGATCCCCTTGCACCTGTGTGCTCATTGCGGGTGGGAGGAACAAAGAAACCGTGTGGCCAGGGATGAGCACAAGGGTCAGAGGATGAAATGGCATCACAGGGAGACGCTGGGACAGGGGATAAGAAGTCAGCCATTGAGACTGACCAATTTCAGAACCACTGTGAGAAGAATCCGGTGGAAAAAATCCCGAAATACCAGCATTACTATTGGTAGAGCTGGACTGGAGAAGTTGGCTTGGATGTGAGGCTACAATGAGCTTCCTAACCATGTACTTCAAAAGTAGATTTACTGGGCATGGGCAACTGCAGATCTCCTTCGCAAAGGCAGACCTTGCCCTGAGATTGTCACATGGAGGAGCGAGCAGTCCCTCTCAGAAAAGAGAGGGAGAGAGAAGGAATGTTATCCTACCAGAGGCTCCTCCACAGGATGACATGAGGTGAACTTGTAACACCAGCAACAGGGTTTGTCATGAGACAGTGGCATCTTTTTAGCTCCACCCTAAAGCCAGAACTCCTTAGCTGGCACAGCCCATAAGGCTCTTCAAACATTTCACATGCCCTGTATGTCTTTAGGCTTTTCATCGACCTCCAGTCTCATGCCATCCGCTCCCTGACATGAAGCCTGCTCCAGGCATACTGAACTGCTTGCTGTGCCAGGAGCACCTCTGTGTTCTTGGCTTGAAATGCCCTTCCTTTCTTTGCTCCAGTACCTCCTCACCATGTGCATACCTTACTTGTTCTTGGTAGCAATTTCATATTAAATTTAATTGTCTTTCCTTTGGAAATCTTCCCTGATCTACGTTAGCTAATCTTTTGAAGTTTCCATAGTTTCTGTGGCAGACACTGCTAGTTGTCTACCAAGTTGTACTTCTCCGCTGCCTCAATATGGCACATCTAAAATATCTTCCCATACTACCTTACTGATTATTGACTGACCCATTTCTGGCCACTGAAGAAATGTAGACATTTCTAGATAGAGCTTCTTGGAAAACTTTTTTTTTTTTTAATTTTAATTCCAGTATAGTTAACATTGGGAAAACTTTTTTAAAGGGGCAGATTGACTGGTATGCTTCTCTGGCTTTTATTCCCCCTCCTTTTTTTTATGGAATGTGAGTAGAATGTAGGTGCTAGTTATGCCATTTTGTCACGATGAGGATGAAATTCAGTATCCAGAGGACGATGGAGTGAAAGGTTTAAAACACGACAACAAAAAAAACAACTTGGGTCCCTGATGCCATGATTAAGCTATATAATGAGCCCTGGGCTGTCTTATCTGCAGGTTTCTTGTTAAATGAGATAGATTCCTTCCTCTTAAAGCTATTTATTGTGAATTCAGTTTTGGGTTACTTGCTACCAAGTATATTTCTAACCAATAATGCATCTATCATTGTGTTTTTAATTGCTTCTTCTTTGATTTCATAACTAGTCTTTGAGCAGTTTGAGATAAGGAACTGTGCTTATTCATTTGTTTTCCTGCCACCAAGTATGTTCTCACCACAGGGCAGGAGCTCAGAACATCCTTTTTGAATCTGAGATTTGTGGTATTACTACAAAAGCCAGTTTTCTCTCTGCTGGTCATAACTACAACTGTTATTAATATTATACTTACATCCATAAAACCCATAGCTTTCAGGTAGCTGAGAATAATTCACTGTAATAAGATGAATTTAAAGTCATGAAGTTGAGTTTTATGTGTGGTGTGTATCACCCTTGAGTTGTATATAAAACCTGTCACTACTGAATCTAAGAGGGTGAATATTGGCAGAAATCACACTAAGTAAAGAAAGACTGGATTAGGCTTTCATGGTAGAAAATTACATTTTTTATTTCAATGAATTTGGATTTTGGAGAGAACTTTGTTTTTGTTTTTGTTTTTCAATTTTGTTTTTAATTTTTATTTTAAGTAGGCTTCACACCCAACGTGGGACTTAAACTCATGACCCTGAGATCAAGAGTCACCTGTTCTTCACACTGAGCCAGTCAGGCACCCCTGGGAGGGAACTTTGAATAAACTTAATTTTTAACTTTATATAGAGCGATCATAGCCTCCTTTCTCCTCCAACCCTCCAGTAAAAACTCCTAAGTAAATGAATGCATTTTTCTGTTTGTTGGTGATAAACACATGATATACAATCTTGAGCCACATTTTGGGTTTATTTTCTTTGATCAGAACCAGCAAACTTGAGGCGTAATTTCGCTAAGACCCAAATCTCTCTGTTAACACTAGTAGCAGAAATAGCTTCATGACTCTTATTTTCGAGTCTTTATCACACTGGGCACTATTTACTCCCATAACATGGTCATAAAGGACCTGCTTTCAGGGTTAGTAAGAAGATTTATTTTCAGTGAAGCTTCCAAGACAGATCATTTCTTCCTTCCAAGTTCACTCTCAGGCAGCACGTGTGAAGCAGTCCCAGTCACCAGAGCCACAGGATGCTGACCTCCATGTCCAGTGCCAAGCAGAGGTACTTCAAATAAAGAGGCATAGCCCCAACACTACACAGGCATTTCAGTATGAACTACTCAATAATCAAGGATTGTATACTGAGTAAACGCATAAGCAAAGGCTGGGATATAGTAACAGAGGCCCCAACATAAGAAATTGGCAGCTCAACAAAGATCAGAGCTCACTTGGGACGAGAATAATGAGAAACACACAGATTGGATCAATATAGAGACAATTACTCTGACCGTGGTCCCTGAGTGACAATGAGCTGCAATCTGATGTTTGAATCTATTTTGAAGCATTTTATACACACACACACACTCTGCATATAATTAGCCTTACACTTCTTTTGTTTTTTTAAGATTTTATTTTTTTTATGGGGGGGCTATCGAGAGAAAGCATAAGTGGGGAGGTGAGGGAGAAGCAGGCTGCCCATGAGTAGGGAGCCCAATGTGGGGCTCGATTCCAGGACCCTGGGATCATGACCGAGCCGAAGGCAGACGCTTAATGTACTGAGCCACCCAGGAGCCCCAGCCTTACATTTCTTCAGTTATATTTTTTTAAAAATCCCTGTTAAAAATTATTCTAGGTTCGGGGCGCCTGGGTGGCTCAGTTGGTTAAGCGACTGCCTTCGGCTCAGGTCATGATCCTGGAGTCCCGGGATCGAGTCCCGCGTCGGGCTCCCTGCTTGGCGGGGAGTCTGCTTCTCCCTCTGACCCTCCCGACCCTCCCCCCCTCATGCTCTCTCTCTCTCAGTCTTTCTCTCTCAAATAAATAAATAAAATATTTAAAAAAAAAATCTTTAAAAAAAAATTATTCTAGGTTCTTTTTATAGGTACCTGGTTCCTAAATGACAGTAATTAGCACCAGTGTAGAGTTGCCTAGAGTGGGTCAAATCAGGTGAAGAGGCCATCTTGCATAAATGTCTTAATGAAGCCTATTTCTTCTATACATATGTTACACATTAATGAAAACACTATTGATATTTTCATTTATTTCCTTCTAATCATTAGTCTTGGTGAACTGACCTCAGTACATATTGTAATGCATAATGGTTCTGAAAATTTGTTTGATCTCAAATAAAATTGTTAGATAATTTTCTGTTTGCAAAAATACTTGAAACATGATTCGTTGCTTTATTTAGGAGAACTAGAGTTTTTTCCCCTAATGGAGTGAAAAGGGTAAGGGACAGTGATCGATGGCAGTCTCCTCTGGGGCATTTTACTTAGGACTTTCCCTTGGCTACATGTATAGATCACATTTTAAAGGTCCTGATAATGAGTCCGAGCAGTAAAACAGAGTCGCCTCTGTTTGTGTGTACAAATGTGCAAACACCTTTTCTTACAGTGATACTAGATACCTTTTATTATAGATGTGATTACAGATTGGTTTTATCTTTCTCCTGGGAAATAACCATCATCCTTGAAGGTGGAAGGGATATTGGATGATTACAAGTTTAAACTTGAAAAACCACATGCTTGGGCGCCTGGAGGGCTCAGTTGGTTAAGCGACTGCCTTCGGCTCAGGTCATGATCCTGGAGTCCCGGGATCGAGTCCCGCATCGGGCTCCCTGCTCAGCAGGGAGTCTGCTCCCTCTGACCCCCTGCCCTCTCATGCTCTCTCTCATTCTCTCTGTCTCAAATAAATAAATAAAATCTTTAAAAAAAAAAAAAAAGAAAAACCACATGCTTGTTATTTTAGAGTGAATTAGACAATTATTTTCACACAAAGAGTTATGCAAGTAATGAAATGGGTTTTCCTGGTTAGTCCCAGTGACTTTCAGAGGAAATAATAGAGCATTTAGTTCCATCCATACCAGTGTGCCATTGGTTCATTCTTTCAAGAGACATGGTAGACCTAGCGGGCCCATCCCTCTGCCACAGGAATCCTGCCTGTGCTGTTCTCCAGCTCCCATCTTTCTGACGGACATCCTGGGGGCTGCAGTGCCTTCAAGCTCTCTCAGCACTTTGGCACTCTGCTCTCAAGAATCTCTTTCTCTTTATTTCTCTTTAGGCAACCCTTTTGAAACCCCCACGTTTGCAAATTCCTCCTTTACTTTTATTCTTGCGCCCTCCGGGTGGCTTATGATGTCTTAATTAACGTTTTTATCTAGTCACTATTGTGACTGCTTTCCAAGGCAATGGTAGGAGGGGAACTTTATAAATAAAGTGATTATTCTTTCAAAATCAAACCAGGCAGGGGTTAGCCTACCTTGTGTGGGTCTGCTGCTCCCGTAGAGGCATCCCCCAGCTGAAATCTGCATGGGCGAGCATTTCCTTGCACGTGTGTAGGAGGAGTCGAAGCACACAACCTGTTTACTTGAGTTGCTTGACATTGTTGGGATGCTGGTGGGTGGCTTCACAGCTGCTGTTTGGAAGCTGCCGCAGCAGGGAAGAAACCGCGTTAAACAGTAAGGAACAAACTGTACCAAAGTGGGAAAAAATGGTACAATTGACAAAACTACTCAGCAGAAATAGCCACAGAACCTGGACTGTATCACTGACAAGCTGCCTCATTTGGAGAGTGTCTGAGAATAGTACGGCCTCATGATTTTCTTTAATTTCTGCCACAGCAAGTTTTCAAAAGGTATCAAGTGAAGGGGGCATCGGCAGAGCAGATTCATGGCTTCTCTGTTCCCACCTCGCCCCCAAAGCACATAGTGTTGTCTACCTGCCATGCACAGCAACAGAGGTTCGCAGCCTGACAGCGTTCTGGAGCTGCAAACATTGAATGTGGAAACTACGTTTTGATAGATCACCATATTTCCTTTGGCTTTATTTTAGAGCTGTGGAAATAATTGCAGCATCAGCAATCATCACTTGAGGGAGGAGAAGACTTATGTCATTGAATGTTTGCTACATAATTGAATTTGGTTTTTAATTACAGAGAAAGGTCATGTGTCAGGGAAGTAACTGTCACTGCAGTCCCTCTTCTCCACTGAGTTCTGTCATTTTTGGCAAACACTACATCCAGTACAAAAGCTCTGGCTGAGTTATTAATCATGTTTGTCGGGCAAGCTACAATAATCTGCTGCCTAGATACAAAGCCAAGTTCCGAGTCTCCGACAGGATGTGATAAAACACTTGATACCTCTCACTTTCAGACTCTGCTCATGCTAAGGATTAATTTTTTTCATCTCCATTTAATTAAAGGGAGTAAATGAAAGGAAGTGATTTCAGTTTTGTCTCATGCTCTCAGTTGTCATGTTCTTGATTACACAGAAATGGACAACATGGAAGCCAGCATGGATGTAGGGCACATGGGCTGTGGGCTGCTAGAGAAAGAAAGACCCAGGGCTCCTACATCTGCGAGAATGGAGGATAGGACTTCCATATCCAGCCAGAGCCCCAGTATTTTTCCTATAATTTCTATCTCCTTTCAAAGGTGCTTTTGATGTTCTATCGAACTGTGCTAATTGAGTTGGGAGAAGAGTCACCACTTAACCATTGACCATTAGACATGACCCTCAAGATGGAATCAAAGTTCTTACCTGCCTTTATTTTTGGAAAATCTCTGTAATCTGATTTAGAGCAAGCAGTTATAGATTTTATGTTATCAAAGATTGAAAAATGATCATCAATAATGTTACTTTAAAGGTTGAGCACTTGAGAAGGTCTTATCTCCCTAGCCAGAAAAATCTTAACTCTTATGAAATGGCCTCAAATAGTTCATAACATTAAAGAGGTTGCTTCTTTCATCAGAAGCAGCATTTCTCGAAGTGTGCTGTTTGGAAGGCTGATTCTGTGAGTGTCGAGGGCTCAGTGGTAAAGAAGTTTGGAAAATGCTGATTGAGATAAGCTTTTAATGTATTGACTAACAAGCATTTTGAGTCTCCAAAATGGACATTCATAATGAGTAGCTCTTGAGAGAGGGTGTATTTTATAGAACATACTTTGGATAAAAAGTGTTCAACAAAATGAATGTGATGAAGCCCTTAAGCGTCTTTC
Source organism: Leptonychotes weddellii (assembly GCF_054177405.1). Lineage (NCBI taxonomy): Eukaryota > Metazoa > Chordata > Mammalia > Carnivora > Phocidae > Leptonychotes > Leptonychotes weddellii. The sequence continues at coordinate 34,071,259 of NC_138377.1, read as the reverse complement.
CTCTTATTCTCTATGGTCCAAGAATTTCCACTCTTTCCTCAATTGAACTTTTACTCTTCTTTCTTACCTTCATCTGTCTTCATCTAGTTTAAATGGCTAATAGTGTATCTTTGACTCTAACATTTGGGTAATGTGACATTTGCCATTTTCTGGCTGCCTAGCATCTGAATGTTCTTATTGACGGTGGGGCATCTCTCATTGTGGGGCTATGCGTGAGAGGCCAGAAAACCTCTCCTTGTTCCAAGGTAGCCAGATATGGGCATATGACTAAAGCTTAGTCAGTTGGACGTTTCTACCCTGGAAGGGTGACTCTTGAGTCTGTAGCACAAGTAGAAAAGATGGGTGAGACTGGGATTAGGGCAGCATCCAGCAGTGGTGATACTGTAAACATCCCAAGTAATGACCACTATTTGGTTCCTTTTTGTTTTTAAGTTGTATAATCCTGAATCTTATACCCACATCCCTCAATAAATACCTTTTTTTGATTGAGATGGCAGAGTTCTTTCTTCTGTGTACAAGTAAAAACTGACTAGTCAAGAACTCAAACCTAGCTGTAGGTATCTGAAGTCCTCTGCTCCAGGCAAATATGGTAGAAAAAAGTAACATATGCTTTAATGCCCTGTCTTGTTTAAGGAGAATGAGTCTATGTGAACTCCCTTAGCAGGAGTGTGTGTGAGGAGTGTGTCATTGAGTGTTTACTGCTTATTCATTTTTTTTCCCTCTGAGTCTTGAGCCTCAGCTAGAAAGACCAGTAACTCTATCATGGAATCCTCTAATTCTTTTTTTTTTAAAGAGTTTATTTGTGTATTTATTTTAGAGAGAGAGTGTGTGTGTGTGAGCACGAGAGCGGGCCTGTGCAAGAAGGGGGAGGGGCAGAGGGAGAGGAAAAGAGAGAACCTCAAGCAGACTCCATGGTGAACACAGAGCCCTACACAGGGCTTGAGAGCATGACCTGAGCCGAAATCAAGAGTTGGACGCTTAACTGATTGAGCCACCCAGGTGCCCCCAATCCTCTAATTCTTGATTTAGTAAAGAATTTACAGATTAGAAAAAATACGCTATGTACAATTTATAGATGAATGTGCATGCCTGTGGTTGGTTTATGTGCTAGGCAGAGGCAACAGAGCAGAGTGGCCTGAGCCAGGATATCTGGATTCCGTGCTTGTCCCTGTCATTATCTTAGTCAAGTTACTTCTCCAAGTCAGGAAGAAGGATTTCACAATTAACTCATTATTTGAAGAATGCTGGAATTTTTACAACCAAACAAAAGTTGACTGGTACAGTTGATTTTTAGGCAAACTAAAGCCCAATTTTTTGAAAATGAAATTAAATGTGTAAATTAAATAAGGGAGTATACAGCTTCATTCTTAAAAGGAGAGGTAAACCATGTGATTGTTTTTCAAATTGAAATCTACTGAGCCGCATGGTTCTAATGATGTCTCAGGGATAGTTTGGACATGAAAAAGGGAGGTTTGGTTTTAGGGAGTTTCAGGTCCGTCCCACAGCTTGATCCAGGGCAGATTTTCTTATTGGATTTGGATATAGGGGTTCTTATTAAAGCTTTATTTGAACAAAAATTAGGAAACCAGTGAATGGAGTGATCCCTAAAGGCTATTTTGTGTTGTAGCATTAGAAGGCTGTTTTAGCAAAGCATCCTCAGTGACATTCCTTAAACTACTAATTTCTTCCATCTTCTCGTTGTACTCTGTTTTCTTCACTCACACATGGAAAAACAATACTCTCTGAACCTCCAAGACACGTCTCCACTGCTTTCACATCTTTCCTGAGGAGCATGGGGTTTTAGATTCTGCCCTGTCTAAATGTACCTTATACAATGAAAAGTTACATTCAGAAGTCCCATTAATTATTAAGTAATGCTTATTAAGTACCCTCAAATGCTTGGTAATAAATTGATGTTTCCCCAAACCTAGAACAGAAGAAGCTATACCTGTAAAGAACTGACTGGATTGCCACCCAATCTTTCCCACCTGCTGCGATTGTCAAATCCCAACTTTCCTGCCTGTTCTCCACCCTCCCCTCCCCTCTGCCCTACCACTTGTAAAGGGGGAAAGGAGAGAAGTCAAAAGAACACTAAGATGCTTATAATTTAAAAAAACAAAGACTTTGTTTTTCACCTAAATTAAACATTTTCTTATTCTGGTTCGTTTATTGGCTGTGCTTATTATGAATTCTCTATCCGTACAGCCTCACAAGTAATTTTTCAGAGATCAGTTGTCTCATAAAAATTTTATTTTATTGAGAGTCAAGGCACCTTTGACCAGGCATAATACAGGCTTAGCTTCATTGTCACTTCCTCCCAATAGCCCACCTTGATTTCCCAGGATACATACTTCACCTCTGTGTTCCACAGCATTGATGCAAACCCCTCTGCTGATAGATATCCTGCAGACTACTGTGTCCAGGTCTTCTTGTCTAGACTAAGCTCTCTGAGGGCAGAATCTATGCATGTCAGATTCATTGTAGGCTTCAATCAAAAAGCTGGGGGAAGAAAGTATCCTTTCATAGCAATTAGCACAGGGACCTAGTGCCTGCAGTATCGTGGTGTGCTTCTTAGATATATGCTGAGTATTTGCTCTCTACCCTTAAGTCCCAGAAACTCACACTGGATATGACAGACAAGGTTTAGACTAGGCCTGCCTAATATTATATAACCTCTGAAGCTTGCTGGCTGTTGACTTTTTTTATTGCATCCAGGACCACAGGGGCACTGGCAAGAGGCTTTATTGGAGACATTAGAAAGAGTTGCATAATCAGCCCTAGGCAGATTTCTCTGTTAGTGACCGTATCGTGGCGGTACATGCTCTTTCCTCAAATATGCCGGTCACCAGGGTTCTTTGCCTTGTATCCCCCAAAATCAGAGACTGACACAGCTCTGGCACTGGACCTCTTGTCCAGTTCTCCCACATTATGCAGGAACCACCTGAGTTCTGGAGAAGTTAAATGACTTTCCCAAGGTCACACAGGACTTCAATCACACAGAGACTTCAATCCAGATTTAATGATTCCAGTGTACTTTTCTTCCCTCTGCTAAAGCCTACAGATTAATTTATGGCATATGGTTTCTTCAGAAGTATTTCACAAGGAATGGTCAACCTAGGGGTATACTGGGTGGTTAAGTATCATTAGCTAAATCTTGGTGCACTTTGCCGGTGTCTTAACACATTATGCTAATTCCAGTTTAGACATGAAGTTTTACACATTTCATTTAAAATGAAAAAAAAAAACTTATAGAACATTTAATATTAACCTATGTAAGCTTTCATGAAAAAAAATTGCACTAGATTTATTCAGTAGATTATCACATAGCTATTCGGGTACAGTAGAAGTTGGGGCAGTACATCCTTTGTGAATGGATTTGTTGCTGTGTTCCTCATAGGTTCTAAAAATATCCAGTTTAAAGTGCAGCTATTTGTTAAAGCGCCAGATAATACACCCCAGATTTTGTATTCAGCGGATTAACACTTTTTCCCATGGTCATTTTCTGATACTTTTTCCTTGGCCTTGGGTACCATTAGCAATTTTCATGAGTGCTCGGTTGAAAATCACAGGTTCTTTATAGTTTTAATTTTTTTAAAGATAACTATTTCCTGCTGGCTGTCTCTCACCTAAATATCATAGTGGAGGCAAGCAAGGAGAAAGAAATATTTGCTGCAGGAAATTCTGAAGTGGAGGAAAAGACAGGAGGGGCCCATTGAGGCTTCAGAAATTCAGCTGACTCCAATTGGCCACCTTTGCTTGGTCATATCCCATCATTATTCAGCTGAATCTACAACTGCAGTCTTGGGAGCTCAAGTCTTTGATAACAAAAGAGGAGAACCTTCTCCCTCCCCTCCATTGGGATGTGATAATGAACAACAATCAGAGTTTAAGTTGAAGGAAATAATGGAACTATGTCCCTGAAGACGTTTGATAGGACCTGGCCCATGACCTACACATGGTTCTATTAAGCCTGGGTCAGGGCTATTAGACATTGTCTTAATTTTAAAAATCTGAAACACTTTTATATGTTTACTGAACTTTTAAAATTTCATTGTTAATGCTTTGCTATTCCTATAATTGTGGAATATATATGTGTATATATATATATATATATATATAATTTAAAAATGACATTTTAAAGAAGTATTTTCTGAGAAATTTAATACAGAACAGAAAATGTGAAGATAGTGTTAGCTTTCAGTATTGTATCTCTTAAATGTGTCACAGTCGTTAGTTAATCCTTCTTGATTTCTAAGAAAAAAACCCGACAAGATTCCAAACTCATCAGTTCCTTACTGCATCCTGAAGGTTTGTACTGAGTCCAGGATCAATAGGGCAGCTACTTTGAGATTTGTGGCCTCTATGTGAGTTGTACCTGGAGCCAAGAAAAGCTATTAGATTTTATTGTTCCTAGCTTCCCCCCACCTCCACCCAGTTACCAACTAACGTACTGATGATGTGATTAACATCAGTTCAGGGGAAGGGGTTATTTTCTATATCAGTTCCCAGTGATATACACTGCTTGAGTGTAGGGGGGATTTTGAGTAGGGAACACACTTTCCAGGAATCCACACACAAATTGTAAACCTCAAAGTGTCCCAGGGCAAACCTTAGCCTTGGTGGAGAGAGGTAACTTACTTTCTCTTTCTTTCATCTAATTTCAGAGCAGCTCGATGTTGTTTCTTCCATTTATTAAAAAAAAAAACAAAACAACCTCCTTATCTCTTGGAACCCTTGAAAGTCCTTAAACATAAACCTGTTTTATAATTTATGATGGGATTCAAAATGCAGATACTCTGGGAGTGGTAAAGCACTGACGAAGTTAAGGCACACATGAGGATCCATTTCCAAACAAGCAATATGGCATAGGGGGCAGAGCACAGAAGCCTCAAAACCAGCTGACTGTGGTTCTGAGTTCTGACTCCATTCCTTACAGTATAACATTGAGCACATTATTTTACTACCTATTCCTCAAGCTCACGATTCAACAGATGGGCTCAGGAGGTTCAGAACTGTCTTCACCATCTCTCCCTTGTGCTTTCCACCCTCCCATAGAGCTGCTATATGAGAGTATTAAATACCCAAATAGGAACAAAGGAAAACAAATCAGTCTTGTGTTCACAAATCTGTGATTGCTCTTTTTTGTTCATATAGGATACAGTTCAAGTGTAGCAATTTGGTTGTCAAAGGTGGAATATTTCCTAGGGTTTAGTGAACCTGGACAATAATTTGAGGCATTGGTAGGGTAGGGGTGGGTGTACTTTTCAGGGCTGGTTGCTGACTAAAGGTGGAGGGAGGGGATGACGAGGAGCAAAGACACATACTGAGCACCTTCCTCTGCCAGGTGCTCATTACATCCGTTGTCTTATTTCATCCTCATAACAACTGTGTCTTTATGTCCATTTACAGTAGAGGGACTGAGGCTCAGTGAACATAATGTGTTAACACAGCAGGTGAGAACAGGGATTCAAATGTGGATCAACTTGATTCCACTTCAGCGTGAAGCCGAAGGACAGATTGGGGAGGGAAGAAAAGGTCTGTTGGTGGTGGTTAAACCAGATTTGGGAAATGAACACAAACTGTGCCTCCCTGCCCCAATTCCAGTGCTCTTTTATGATTCCTTCCTAATTTCTTACTGTTCTTTATTTTCACTTGGTTTTATTTGTGTGACATGTTTGAGGGATCAGGATGATAGCAGGATTGTCACATATTGAGATTTGCCTGATCCTAGGACCTTTGGGAACAGACTTGCACCAGACCTTCTACCATCTCAACCCAATGTACCCATTTATTTTTATTCCCTACCCTGTCCCTACAGGACCTTCCTACTTTTGCTTGCTTATCTGTTGACTCTCTCCAGTGCTTGCCTTAGCCATGTTTTAGGGGACCAGACTACTAACTCTACCAGGGCAGGAATTATACCTGTCTATGCGGGTGGGCTCACGACCTAGAAAAGAGTGTGGCACAGTGCACAGTTTACACTTAATTGGGATTAGACTCTAGACTTCCTCATCTGGAACGTAATTTCCTTTTTCCTCTACCTGGGCAGAGTTTAGCCAACTTTCAGATCCAGGTTTTAATCTTCCTTCTATGAAGCTTATCCATATTCTGTGCAGATATTGGCCCCAATAAATTATTTTCTGAACTCAGCTGTGGTAGTACCTCAAGTAATATTTTAGGTAACTCTTATAATTTTGGTTCATTTTCTATCCAGTTTGTGTTTACATTAAACTTTTTGGGCTATGTGACTTGTCTCACCATCAGACTACTTTTTTATGGGGAGATACTGTTTTATCCCCATGAGTTCTTGGCAAATGGAAACTCAATAAATATTTTGTGGTAATGTTTCCCACCCATCTGTAAAATTATTGCCCAAATAGTGTCATAATAACTATTTAAAATGAGCATTGGATTAGTTTGTTTAAGTTCAGTTTTATGTTTTGAAAAACTTCCATGAAAATCACCAAATGGTGGTGGTTTCAGAATTAGAATTATCTAAATTATTGCCCAAATAGTGTCATAATAAGATTCAGCCTGGAGTGGAACCATAGTTTGTGCGTAAGGCTGCAATGAGGTAAGTCTCCAATTAGCAACAACATTAAGAAAACAACAAAGTGAATCATTCTTGCCAAATATGAGGAGGTTGCAGATTCCCACTTATATAAAGTAAATACTAAATATAGATGTACCCCCGTTAAGCTGCTGCATCAGAAAGAAGAAAAGAAATGCATGAGAGAAGGAAACAGGGATGGGTACAAGATTAGACACATCAAGAAGCTTCTAGAGAACATCTTGTTCTTCACAGTCACAAACTTCCCTGACTGATTTCTTTCATCTTTCTCAAACATTTCTGAAGCAGCATACTGTGGCTATTTTGGGGAAATATTTTCACAAAATATCTAAACCTTATGTTTGCTGACAGGCTATGAAGTCTAGGTTTTTAGTAAGAAAATTTCATTTTACACTAGAACTTTCCAGTCCAACTGGCACCCTTGCTTTCCATGAATCCCGAAGGACAGATGAAAGTGGATTTTGACTGAGATTTAATTCAGCCTTCGGAACAATTTTTAAAATCTGTCAATATTCCACTAGCTTCTGGTGTTTTTCAGTGGACTGGTTTCCTTCAGGAAAAACTGACCGAGAAATCACAAAGTTCGAGAGTCTGCTTTTAATAGATAGCAATACATATTAAGTTTAAAAAATTCATTTCACCGAGTTTCATCTCATTAAAAATGAAAATGAGAGTATGTCAGGATACTGTAAAATACTACACAGAAGATAGTAATATTGCTACCATTAGTATGCTTCCTGAGAATGTGAATCCAAAGCCATGTTGATCATCTTGCTCTGTAAATAGGCTGCCTTTTGCTCTGTGTTCAAGCCCAGGACAAGTGGCTTCCTCTTTTCTGATGAAGAAATCTTTACTACCCAAAGAGGAGGCACTGGGCTATCTGCTGGGTGTGGATGACATGGTGGAAGTCAGACCTGGGAGTGTTTGGGCTTGTCAGATCCCAGCAGTCAAGTCCAACAGGGATTCTCCATTGCATTCAAGCAAAGCTTGGTTGGATGAGATGAAATGCACATTGTGGCCCTTTCCACACACAGGGCACCAAGGCCTGGTTTATGATTCTTTACTATCCATTTATATTGACAGGTTGGAACAAAAAAATTTTTTATGGACACATTTTCCTCCTAAATGTTGAAACTCAAGTGGGGTTTTCCCCAGGTCCCATGAGGAACCTGATATTCATTTGCAGTTCCTTTTGTCCCCCACAAAAAAATACCAGTTGCTTGACCATTTTGTCTTGATCTCAGGCTAGCCTGCTTAGGGAAGTTGATATGTGAATCTTAGGAGGCTGATGCCTATATGTTATTCTTTCATAAATATACATGCTATCCTGGAGATGTGAGCAAGCTTTATGGTAAAATCATGGATTTTTTCAGAGCTGGAATCAACCTGAGAGGACATTCAGTACAAGTACTCAGTTTTATAGATCATTAACAACTTATATTTACACAGCCAATTTCAGTTCATGTTTTTATTTACAGAACTGAATTTGAGGTAGAATGAGAAGATATAATTTTTATTTTATACAAGGAGAGCGTATTTAGGTTTTAAATGATTCAAGAGATTGCAGGTTAGTATCAGAATCAACCAAGGTCTCCTGCCTTCCAGGCCCATTCTCTTGCCATAGTTGTGTTATCCATGTTGGGCCCAGAAGAGCATATCTCTGGCCTTCCACTGAAAGACCAGATTTCAGCCAGTCCACCTGGTTATCCTCAGGTTTTGTGTCAGAACTCTCCAACTTGTTTGAGTTTAATATCCCAAGCTCCAAAGAAAAATATCATAAATTCTAAACTAAAGTATGGGCTTTTTTGTAAGCCTTTTCTTGATCCCTGGAAAAGGACCAGCATTTCTCTGTCATGTATTTTAGCCTAGAAGAAAATCCATCTCCTCTGAAGTATCTTTGAAGCCTTCCTTAGAGCAGTTTCTGTGGATTTCTTTATTCATTCATCAAATATTTGTTAATGGAATAATATCTGTCAATTGTATGCTTTTGATTTATTTCAGACCATTCTATTTAGAATACTTGCTCACAGAATATTGCAATAGATACTCATTTACAGGTTCAGTAAATATATTACTAAATTTCCCAAAGGGTATTAAATAAACACATTTAGAATTGAAATACAGTCAATTACTTCAGAGGTATCTTATCTATTGAAGTTTTTGATGGAAGGAACCATATTTTGGGCTTGTTTTTTTAATCTGTTGAAGTATTAGAAAAGCATGTTGCACATAGTAGGTGCTCAGCAGACATCTGTTGATATGAAATACATTAACCCTCATCTAAGGAGATAATATGAATTTGATACAGTTCTGCAGCTATTTGAAAGACACATCAGGACTCTGTTCTGCCCTGTAACTACTGACTCCAGTGGTTCTCAGCCAGGAGAATTTTGCCTCCCAGAGGACATTTGGCAATAGCTGGAGACATCTTTGGTAGTTGTCACAGCTCAGGGGTGTGGTGGGAAAGACAGTGTTGCTACTGGAATCTCCTGGTTAGAGGCCAGGTATACTGTAATCCTACAATGCACAGGACAGTCTCCAACAACAGTGTAATCCACTAATTACAAAACAGTGTAATTATCTGGCCCCATACATTGTGCCCAGATCGAGAAACCATGACTTAAGTGAATCACTCACTAAAACCCTTATAGACTTACATTTCACCTAATAGAAGAGGGGAAATGACATGTCCCATATACTATTTGAGGCGACTGCTTCAGAGCAATGTGAGGGGCTCACTGGGAAGCCACTGGGTGAGGGATAAGGAAAGGTGAATGGAGGTATGGAATGGGGGTCCAAGTCCAATTACAGTTCTGTGAGCAGAACTAGAGCAAATGTGTTTGTAGTAAACACTCTTAATTATTAGATCTGTTATATTATTCATTATAGATACTGTTTTTTTGAGTATAGTTGATATACAATGTTACATTAGTTTCAGGTGTACAACTTAGTAGTTCAACTTGTCTATACATTATGCTATGCTCACCATAAGTGTAGCTACCATTTAATTTTTATTCTGTTTGGTGACCTGTGGGGAAACCCTGGTTATACTGGACAGATAAGACCTAGAAAATGTGAGTTCTGTGTTCCCCACGTGAGATGATCAACTGGGGCTTTTGGAAAATTTCTGTGCAGACAGCCAGAGGACATTTTAGGATAGTAGCAGTCTAACGCAGATGGCCATGAGGCTCTGTGTCCAGAAGAGGTGGAGGCCGTTTCAGGAGAATTATATGAGTACATCTAAAAAAGCAGCAACTTAGGGTTTAAATGCTTGGGAGAGGGGCAGTTTGAGCATGAAACATGAACGTGAAGTCACCTGGAATGGAGAATGCATGCCTAAGCTGTGGGTTCCTAAGCCCAATTTAAATGTGTGTGTGGGAAGGTTCCCCCCACACATAAAACAAGCAATTCTCAGGCACCAGCTGGGTGTCCTAGAATTCAACTCAATTCTGATACTGTCTACCTGTAGACCTGGAGATAGCATTAGATCCCATAGGTAAAGGGCTTGGTCCTACAAGACTGCCCCCCACCCTCTGCTCCCCCCTGTACTTCAGAAGCCAAGTACAAGCCCATGCTATCACCTGTGCTTTTTACCAACTGCTAAAGCTTGGAGGTTCCAAAGACCCCCTCCAACTCAGGATGCGAATTGCAAATCCAGGTTGTTAACCTATATTTCTAACCAACTGGCTATAAATCAGAGGTTCTCAAGACTCCTCCTTGGGTTCAATTAATTTGCTAGAGTAGAGCTCACAGAACTCAGAGAAACACTGAACTTACTAGATCACCCAGTGTATCATAGAAGGATGTAACTCAGGAACGGCCAGACAGAAGAGATGCCTGGGCAAGGTCATGGGAAAACGGTGCAGAGCTTCTGTGTGAGCTCTGAGAACAGTACTCTCCGAACCACCTCCAGGTGCTTACCATCCCAGCAGCTCTTCGAGCCCTACCCTTTTGGGTTTCTGTGGAGGGTTCATTACATCGCTATGATTAATTAAATCACTGGCCAATGGGGAATGATTTAAGCTCTAGCCCTTCTCCCCTCTCTGGAGGTCAGGGGGTGGGGCTGAAGGTTACAGTCCTCTAATCTCAAGGTTGGTTCCCCTGGCCACCAACCTCCATTACCTTAGGTGCTTCCGGAAAGTCATCTTATTAACATAATGAAAGACAGGTTTGTGGTTTTCATCACTTAGGAAATTCTAAGGGTTTTAAGATCTCTGTGCCAGAAAAGGGACCAGGACCAAATATGTATTTCTTAGGATAAATCACTGTATCACAATGCCTAAACTTTTTTTTTTTAATTAATTTTTTGAGTACAGTTGACACACCATATTACCTTAGTTTCAGGTGTACAACATAGTGATTCGAAAAGTTTGTGAATTCTGTGTTCATCACAAGTATAGCTACATCTGTCCCGATATATCACTATTACAATAATTCCATAAATGGAAGCTAGGTTTTAATTGTAAATAAGGGGCATCAAACATTCCAACATCAAATGTTAATGTAATCTCAATATGGAACAGTTGATATGAGCTATATATCTGATTCAGTAGTTACTTGAGAGCACCCAAATGTTTTGTGACCCTTTATTCATTTTGCCTCAAGACCCTCCTATTTCCCTATTCTTCTGTGGGTTGTTAGTTTATCTGTGAATTCTAGCCCAAGACAGACTTTTTTACTGGAGACTTTCCTGAAATTTCAGAAGCATTGACTACATCTTTGAGCTCCTTCTCTACCTTATGTAGAGGTTCTCAGCGTTGGCATGTTTGACTTTGGAGAAATTCACACTTTCACACATTAGTTACAAATAAATATGGCAACATGTTCTGCCAGTAGTTTGGTTTCTGAAATGGTGCTGTTTTAGCCTGGACAGAGTTTGAGTGAGGTTTGACTATTTTGTTTCATTTGCTCTTATAACTTATGAAAAATGAGAGGAAAATGGAAAGATAAAAATGACAAGAAGCCTAGTTTTTATAAACTTTATTTAGTTGAGACCAAGCTGAGATTTATTAAGTGTTGTTTGCTGATAGTGGCAGAACTCAAACCTCAGCTGGATGCTCATTGGATTCAAGCCTGATCACTTGTGGACAGGAACAGTTTTTAAAAACATACGGAATTCTGGATACATTTTAAGATTGTCCTGTTGGTGTATTTTACTTAAAAACACATGACCTCTGCTTTAGACATAGTAGGTCACGGTGGTGAAACAGGCTTGAAAAAATGCTAGGTCAAATCAAGTATATAAGATTTTTTTTCCTACTGGCTTTTCAGGGCATTGGATATGCTCATATTCATGGTGATTCCCCAAAAGGGGATGGATATTAAGCATTTCCCAAATGTTTATGACCATAAGATCCTTTTTTTGGCAGAGCATATTTTAAGATTACAATTTAATAAAACCAATTTGGGGAAATATTTCACCAGAACCTGTTCTCTAGGTATTCATTAAGAGTTCCTTCCTTCCCCTGTTACCCTCACCCTCCTTCCTTCTTTCTCAAATTTGCAAATACCCTTATAGCATATGGTTTTTCTTACAGAGTAATTTCTCCCAAGTGTAGTATATGGGTTTTCTTTTTGTTGTTGTTGTTGTTATTTTCCCCATTAGAAAAAGTATAATGAGCCTCTGTATTAGGAAGTTCCACTTTTCAGGTAACAGAAAACTCTCTTATTTTGACTAAGAAATATTGCATCCCTTGATTTTCCTTTATTTTTTACTTCTGTCACAGTATGATCATTTGGTGTTTTGTTCATTTTTATGTTTATTTTTGGGGAGCAGGGGATATTTCTTCACTTCGGAATAAAGGCTCCATCACATTCTACAACCAGATTTAACAACTAGGTGGTAGTAAGTAGAAGAGTAAAAGTCTCATTGAGATATGCATAGGTGCTTAACAGGTTTGCTCACTATCTTGTCTCTCTGTACATTCAGGATGTAAATTCATTCCTTAACAAAAACAATGATCTCTTACTCTCTTATGCTACTATCTTTCAAGTAAAGTTACTTCCAGTTGGTTGAAAGGACTTTTCTTTCCAAGAATGCCAAAGGTTTCCTGTCAACAAGTTTATGCTGTGTTATTCATTAGTCTCTTGTGAGCTTAGTTGTTTTTTTATTTGCTCTGAGGACAAGATCCTTTTCCCAGGGCACAGACCAAATTGTTTCTTGACCTGAAAAGTCCAAAATCTCACTCCATATCTGTAATGACCTCCTGGAAGACCTACCAGCAGCTTGTTCATTGATCTTCCGCTTAGCGCTTCCCCTGCCCGATGCCCCCTCCATCCATGACTCACCATTGCCGTTTACTGAGTGTTCTACTCCCTGTGGGTGCTATGCTAGGCTCTTAACATGCATTTCCTCTTTTGATACTCAACACTCAAAGCCAGAGTATAAATGTTGGCTTTGCAGGACACAGGGTCTTTGCCACAACTATTCAGCTCTCCTGCTGTAACATGAAAGCAGTCATAGACAACACATAGGTATTGTTCTACAATGTAGAATATGTTGGCTGTGTTGTAATAAAACTTATTACAAAAATAAACCATGGACCAGATTTGGCTTTTAGTTTGCTAACCATTGCTCAGAACCACCCTACCAGGTAAATATTCTCAACTTTATCTTACTAATGAGGAAACTGAGGGGCATGGAAATTGAGATCCAAGATTGTTGGTTAGTAGAGGAGCTAGGATTTAAACCTAGGTCAGCCTGGTGGAAAAGCTCATGGTCTTTCTACCCTGCAACTCCACCCTTACAAGGAGGACAGGAGTTAGATATCTAGGCAAAAAAAAAGGGGCGGGGGAAGAGGGCTTATATCCAGAATAAGGGGGAAAAAAAATCAAAGATACCAAGCTCATGGTTCATTTTGGTGGCAAAAAGTAGATGAGCTTGACAGAAGAAGGGAGGGAAACAGAAGGTGTGACTGGGAGGAAAGGCACATGCAAGGCTTCAGGGAAAGCTATGAATTGTGTGAGGCAGGTTCTGTTAGATATTTATTCATTATGCATTACTAACAATGCCTGCCGTAGTATGAATATCTGAGCTATGAAGTATTTTATGTGTGTGTGTGTATGTGTGTGTGCATGCGCACACACACTGAAGAGAAAGATAAACCTGCTGTTGGGTGAGTGATGGGTTACATGAAGATAGACCAGATGAGAAAATACAGGTATAAGACTATTAGGGTTATTAAAGCAGGTGATACCTTGGGGGCTAGGGCGTGAATTTTTTGAGAGTAGAGGTCATGCTGGCACCTTCTCTAGAACATATCATGAAGCCTGTATAATAACAGATGCTCACAAAATTAATGAATGAACAAGTACAAGGAAAGAGAAAGTCAAAGATGTGTTGGTGTTTCAATGGATGTCTCAAAGTATGAATAGGAACATAATGGAGATATGAGGGCAAATGGAGAAGGTATAAAGTTGTAGCTGTATGAAGAAAATCCTGATAAATTCATTTTAGATATGTTAAAATGTGACAGAGCCTACGTTTGGTCTTTTCTGTCTTATCACTTCCACTATCTTTCTTTTGGATGGCCCATTCTCCTCTGACTTGCTTTGCCAGTGTCTAATCCCTGAAAACCTTTGCTTGTGTAAGTTATCTCCTAAGTAAGGTATTAGGTAGTGATGTCTTCTTGGTCACATTCCAGGACATTATCTGAGATAGAAAGAGCCATGCACCAATTTCCATGCATCTCTTCCGTCATTTAATCCATTCTCTCACTGTCACCTCCAAATTTGTAATAATCAGTAAAGAAAGGTCAGAGCTTCAGGAAGCCCTTGGTTACTATGAATCCACACTATGATGTCATTCATGGGAAGAGGGGAAAAGAATCCATGACCTTTGGAATACTTTATATGTTTAAAAAACATTTAGAGAAGCTGTTGAATGTGCCAGATACTGTGCTAGACATGGGAGATTGTAGAGGGCAAGATGGAGTCACTCATGTCAAGCAGGGGCCTAGGTCAAGCAAAGATGGAAGCAGCCAAGGACATTGCAGCTAAGACCAGATACGGCCAAGACCAGCACCAGGTGATGATGCATTCAGAGCTGATAACCAGCAGAAACAGAGGGGTTCTACAAAGGCCCCGGACTGATTAAATTCCTTTAAAAAGAGAGGATTTTTGTAGTAAACTGTCAGACTCCTCAGACACTGACCTCCTCTGTGTTTGACCACTTCAGAAAGGCAGCTCCTGCTGAAGGCTCTGTGTTTGGTTCGTTAACTTCCTACCTCTGTTCTCGTTTCTTGTGTGACTTGTCTCATGCTATGCTTTGTGTGTTGTATAAGAAGCCATGTTAAACACGTGGTAAAATGTCATTGAGTCTGGAATCCTGAACCTGCTTTATAATAATGTTAATCTTGCTTTGTGATTGAATAAAGCTGACCTTGTGGAAAGACACAACTCATGTGTTTGCCTTCGTAGTACATGCCTCTCTCTCATGACAGAGATCCAACAGGAGCACAAAGAAGTTGTGGTTATAGTTCATACATCCAGAGAACTGAAAGCTTGGTTCAAGAACTGGGGTAGATGTTACCACCAACAAGGCTTTTACTTTTTTGTTTTATTTACTTACTTGCACTGACCACCAGAAGTCTTGTAAATGCTCCTGGTAAGGTTATGAGATGATCTATTCTCCCTTCACAGGCCTTTCCTTTAAGGTCAGGTTTTATAATAATTTAACATTTGTTTAACACCACTGGCTTAGAGGTGGTACAGAAAATGGAAAATAATATAGTTTTTTGCCTAGTAGGCTTGCCATCTATTAACTATTACTGTCTTTGTTTCTCCCTGAAAGTTAATGTCCTGAAGCCAAGTATAACAAGGTCATTTAAAAATGAAAGTATTAATCAAGATATGTAGCTTTAAAATTACTTACTCTGTCTCAGGCCATTAATCTTATATATGTATTTATTGCTGTGGGCTAGCAAAACACTTGTGGAGGGTTTCTCTGAGGTATAAATTTCAGAAAAAAATTGCACACAAATTGAGTAATCTCCCTACAAGTCACTTCTCCATTGTTTTCTGGAATCTGATTATTCCACAAAAGAGAAATTCTCCTTACCAACAAAGATCAGATAGGCTAATGAGTGGTATTTGCAATCTTCCCTTGACCTTATAAAACCAAAACTTTTTAAGTAGAATGACAAACTCTCGCAAAGGTACTTCTGTGACAGCTTGCGAAAACAATACTCTTACTCAAGAGTAAGAGTAAAAAAAAAGGGTTGATTGGTTGATTTCTGCAGGAGTTAAATCATGCTGTCTACTTATTTCCTCCTTAAGACTTCATCCTGACCCTCTCCTACATCATCAACCTGTTTTTTAGGGGTTGACAGCTTCTTCAGCCTCTTTGGGGACATTTCTTGACACGTTTAGCTGTCAGAAGAATCCATGTCTCCATATGCAAGGAGTGGATTGAAAGAAGTCATGCAATATTATTTTCCATTTCTTTGGATGACATTTCATGACTCTTTTACTTCAGTTCCCTGTATCGCCAGCATTTGTACAGTGTTTTGTAGATTTTGGAAGCATGTTAACATTCATTATTCCATTTATCCTTCCCCGATGATCCTGCTGGGTAGACAGGACAGCTTGTATTATCCCCGTTTAACAAATGAGGAACCTGACACTCAGTTTATGACTTGCTAAAAGTTAATGTTAAAAAATAGAGCTAGGACAGAAGCCCAGGCCTTTTGTCATGTCAAGGAAATGCTAATGATGCTGATTTTTTTTTTTTAATTATAAAAGTTAAGCATGGTTTTTGGCAAAAAAAAAATCATTTACTTCATTGGTAAGAGCATTCCCTAATCTCCTATTTCACAGGGTAACAGCTGTTTATGGTTTGGTATATAGTTTTGTAGATTTTTATATAAAGATACTTTTAAATACTTAACCACGGACATAGAACTTAAAATATTTTAAATGGCTCCATATTAAAAATACTGTTTTGTTTCACATTTTTTTTTGCCTTTAATAATGCCTGATAATTCTGTCAGAACAGAGATCAGTCATTCTTTTGACCACACAGAATATTTTGTACATGAATATAACATAATTTCTTCAGTTAGACTCCAATTAATGGGCATTAATACCTTTTCCAAATGTTGCTGTTAAAAACAATGCTGGGGGGCACCTGGGTGGCTCAGTCCGTTAAGTGTCTGCCTTCGGCTCTCGTCCTTGGAGCCTGCTTCTCCTTCTCCTCCCCACTTGTGCTCTCTCTTGCTATCTCTGTTGCTATCTCCATCTCTCTCTCAAATAAATAAATAAAATCTTTAAAAAAAATGCTGGTATAAGCAGCCTTTCATCATATATGTGAGGACAGGGGTGACTATTGGATGGCTTCCAAAAAGTGCAAGTATATACACATTTGAGATTTTAATAGATTTTTGTCAGTTGGCCTCTCAGAAGGCCTCAACAATCTGGCACCTGGAAGTATATAGTCTTAATTTCTTCGTACCCTGGTGAACATTGAATATAATCAGTTTTTGCTTATATCCTTGCTATTTCTTTCTACTTAGAGATTGTTTAATTGTTCATATTATAGCTTCTTAAGGTGAATATTTATTTTCAATCTTTGTTTTCTAATTTCTAATAAGTACAGTTAATATACTCTGAACATCAATTAAGGTACACCCTAGACTTTAGCCTGTAAGATGGCATGTTGTTATGAATTTTTATATAGTTTGTAATTTCTGCATTGATTTTTACCTTACATAAGTTTTAGTTTCTAATTGGATGGATTTTTATGTTCAATTTGTTAATTAAAAATATTCTTGGTTTGTAGTGAGAAAATGCAGTTTTGAATTTTTGGAATTTATTTTTCCTGGACAAATGCATGGCCATTTTCAGTAAATGTTAAAAACGTTTTAGAAAATAACATGTAATCTCTATTTTTTGGACAAGAAAAAACAAAATTTTTGGTAGTGTTAAAGTTCATTTAAGTCTTGCGCTATGCTGGTGGATTTGTCATTTCTCTGTGTTACTAACAGACTTTGTTTTGCATATGTCAGCGTTAGATGCATAAAATTTAATGATGTATCGAAGATACAGTCTCTTTTCTCTGTTTCAACATTTTTTTTTCACCTTAAATAGACTATCTGTTTTTGGTATTGCTACTCATTTATTTTTTTGTTACCCTTTGCCAGGCTTATCTATGCCCGTCACCTTTTCTCACCCACAAAACGGGTTTTGTTTCATGTTATTTTGGTGTATTTTTTGCAAATAGCATTTAGCTAATTTTAAAAACCGAATCTAAGAATCACTGTCTTTGAATGTTAGAGTCATTTAACACGTAGTCATTGCTTGCAAGAACTGATATAATTGATCTTATTCTTGATCTTATCTATTTCTTTTTTAATACTTCCTTTTTCTGGGGTCCTCCCCACTCTTTGGCTTTAATGATAAGTTTTCTCCATCCTTTCCCCATCTAATGGTTATATGCCATATTTGCATTTTTTTCCTACTGTTTACCATTTCTTTTTTTTTTTATTCTTATGTTAATCCCCATACATCATTAATTTTAGATGAAGTGTTCCATGATTCATTGTTTGTGCATAACACCCAGTGCTCCATGCAGAACGTGCCCTCCTCAATACCCACCACCAGGCTAACCCATCCTCCCACCCCCCTCCCCTCCAGAACCTGTTTGTTTTTCAGAGTCCATCGTCTCTCATTTTACCATTTCATTTTTAACAAGCATTACAAAAGATTGTTTTATGAATATAAATGTTGAAGGTTTTTGATCTCTCCTGAAGACAAAATTCTTAGTATTCTTCTACTCTCTCTGCCCCTACCCTGTAAATTGTTTCCTTGAAAACTCTAGAATTTAAGCTCTAGATTGTTCTTACTGTTGTAATTCTAATTTTTTATAAGTCATTTCTTTTTTTTTTTAAAGATTTTATTTATTTATTTGGCAGAGAGAGAGACACAGCGAGAGAGGGAACACAAGCAGGGGGAGTGGGAGAGGGAGAAGCAGGCTTCCCGCGGAGCAGGGAGCCCAATGCGGGGCTCGATCCCAGGACCTGGAATCATGACCTGAGCCGAAGGCAGACGCTTAATGACTGAGCCACCCAGGCGCCCTATAAGTCATTTCTTAACACTTGGGTTTCACAACTCTATTTTCTGCAGCTCAGATTTATCTGTATCTTTTAATGTTTAAAAATTATTGTTTTTCTGTCTCTTTCTTGTATTAATTTTTCACTTGGCTGGAACACATCCTCAGTAATTCTTTCAGAAAGATTTGTGAGTAGTTAGTTTTGAGTCCTTGTTCCCAAAGGTTTTTATTTAGCTAATATACTTGAATGCCTATTAGTAACCTACTGCTGCATAGGAAATTGCTGCTAAACTGAGTGGCTTAAAACGATAAACATTAAATTTTTACAATTCCAATGGATCAGGAATCTGGGTGCATTTTTGCTGGTTGCTCTGGCTCAAAGTCACTCGAGGTTGTAATGAAGCTTGCTGCTTGGGCTCTTGTTACATCTAAAGACATCACTGAGGAAAAGATCCAGTTCCAAGCTCTGTGATATGGTTGTTGGCAGGATTCAGTTTAATACAGGCTCTTGGCCGGAACCTTTTTCCTTGCTAAGTAAGCCTTTCCATAGTGGACCTCACAACATGGAAATTGTCTTCCCTCAGAGCTAGGGAGCATGAGAGGGAAAGAGAGTGTCCCCAGGACAGAAAACAAAGCATTAACCTAATCTCAGAAGTGACATACCATCACTTCTGTATTGTATTTGTTTGAAGTGATTGACTAAGTCCAGTTCATACTCAAGGAGAGAAGAATTATAGAAGGAAATGGATACCAGAAGGCAGGGGTCACTGGGGGCCATCTTAGAGGCTGCCTGCTATGAGGTTCCATTTTTTTTCCCCTTATTACTTTAAAGACATTCTCATTTTCTTCTAGCATCCACTTTTTTAAGATACTGTTTTGAAATAAGATGACTGCAGTCAATCTGAGTTTTCTTCCTTTATAGGTAACCTGTTTTTCTCCAGATGAATTCAGTGTCTTCCTTTTGTATTTAGAACTCTGAAATTTTGCTGGGATATTTCTAATTTCCATAGTTTATCATTATTCATGATCATCTGTTAACATTCCCTTTAAATCTGAAGATACATGTTTATTTTTAGCTTAGAGATATTTTGTTATTTCTTTACCTGTTTTCTCTGTGGTTAACTTGTGGAAAACATAAGACAGATATTGCAACTTCTGTATTTATCTTTTATGTGTTTCATATTTTTCATCTTTGTGCCCATGGGAGCATATTTTGGATAAATATTTCAACTTAGTTTTCCAGTTCATTAATTTGATTGTCAGTTTTGTCCATTCTGCTTTTTTGTACATCTGTTTTATTTTCTTAATTTCAAAATGTTTAAAATGAAAACATGACCAGAGGCTCACAGGAACCTAACACCAAATTTCTCCTAGCAACAATGGTTCAGTAATTGCTAAATCAGTGTTTGCTGTAACTTTATAGAACATAACTAATCACCAAGAACAAGAATTGATTATACATCAAAGGAGCTTGGTTTTGAAAAGGTGGAAGGAGAAATATGGTTGTTTTGTTTTTTTAATTTTATTTTATTAATCACCATACATCATTAGAGGGTGCTAAGCAAAATATGGTTTTAAAGTGTCAGGACACCTACTCACATCCTATTCCTGAAGTCTATCTTGGGAGAGTGTCAGACACTAAGTGCTCAGGAGACTTCTGGGTTTGCCTTAAGGCAAGGAGGTCAAAGGTATATCCAGAAAGGAGCTTGAGGTTGTTGGAGAATTTGCTTATTTTAGGTCAGGAGCAGCAATGGGCACAATGAAGGATTTTGGAGGAAGAGGAGATAGAGATTGGTACTATATCAGCCCTTTAGGGCATATTCACTGGCATTGGATGAGAGCTCATGGATGACCTGTTAATTTAGGATTTTGGAAATGATGACACAAATAGGAAAATGAGGCATGATGGGAGATGAGCCTGGTGGTTTACTAGAGAAGAGTGGGTAGTTAGCACTGCTTTTGTGGCTTGTTGTAATGCAGCTGTGGGTCAACAGTGGCTAGAACTAATGTTCCTGAGGTTGTAGTTTAAGATTATGCCTGAAAATTTCTTTCTTTCTTTTTTTTTTTTTTTGAGGTTCTTTTTTGAAAGGTAGGGGTTATGGGTCCTTCCCCCAGCCCTGTGGGGTTACATTATCAAATTTTCTCCATCTTCTTTATACCTTTCCTGTAACTCATAACTTTCCCAAACTGTAACATTTTATTTTTATTTTTAGATATTCCTTTTGTCATTTTAGTGGTTCTTTGGAAGAAGGAAACTGCTAAGCAAGCCAGCTTGAACTTCAAGCCTCTGGAGATCTTTCTACCATTTCTGTTTTTGTTTGTTTTTTCTGTTACCACATTTAAAAAGTTGAAACGTCAACAGAGGAAATATTATCAAATAATTTTAAACACTGGGAGAAGGAAAATAGGTTTAATTTTCTGCCTTTCATATAGGAAAGAGCCAGTGGCACTTAATATGTTGATGTGGAGGCATACCTTTTAAATATTAATATGACTATCTATAAAATGGTAATATTTAAATCTGACTACCACATGCCATTCCTTTAGCTATAGAGATTAATGCATATCTGCTTCACCTTTAACATTTATTCTGCTCCTTTCTGACTATCAAGGTGCTCAAAATGCTCAATGCTCAAAACATTCTAATGCTCAAAAACATTCTAATTAATTCCTGCAATGAGAGTAACTCTAGTAATGGACTTAGTACAATACTAAAGAGAAATTTACTGCCTACACTGTTTGTTTGTTTGTTTGTTTAATGAAATAGTTACTACTTAATTTCAGAAAGACTTCTACCACTTTTCTTTGCTGCTACTGAGTTACTCTCATTTTTAAACAGACCGCTCCCTGTGACAAGAAGCTGTGGAGGCAAAGTACTTTTAGAGAAGAGTATTTGATTTCCAACTGGGAAGAGGATATGAGGGAGGTATGAGAATTAGAAGTACATATAGCAAGCAGAGGGCAAATTATTTACTAAAGCTAGGTCCAGGACTCCTTCAGAACAATAGAGATAGGTTTTTCTAAATTGCCCCCTCTGACATTTAACACTAGAAAAAATGATTTGATAATGTTTTAACTTTCAAATTTCAAAGATTTTTCCTTATTTGTATGCTAAAGGAAAAATCAGTTTCCATCTTGTAGAATTGTTTATATCTTAGGCATGAAAGTGTATCTCTGTATTGCTCTTTGCCAGCAGTGGGGCATTTAATGTCATCACAATTCTTGTCTTATTTATAAAAATGATTATATAGAAAAGTATAAAGAATATAATCACTTACAATCCTATTCTCCAGTTAGCTACATTATATTTTGTGAGAGATCTTTTAAAAGGGAGTACTACAGTAAAATGTAGACCTACTTTGTGTATGTATTTTCTGCTTTTATAATGTGTGATTTTTTTTTTAATTTTTAATTTAAAAAAATTTTTATTATGTTCAATTAGCCAACATAGAGTACATCATTAGTTCTTGATGTAGTGTTCAACGATTCATTAGTTGCGTATAACATCCAGTGCTCATCACATCATGTGCCCTCCTTAATACCCATCACCTGGTATATGTAATTTAAATATTCTTTGAAATAATTCATTTTACATTCCTAAGTCAAAACCAAAACATTTTCATTCATATACAAGTGATATTTTATATAGCTGATAGTTTTACTTCTGTGCCTCTATGATCATGTTTTCTCTCTCTTGAAATGTTGATGGTCATTTTGTTTTCCACTTTTGCTATGTGGATTATAATTTATTTGCTCTTATCTTGAGGGGTAAGGTAGATAGATAGTTTTAAATTCTAGTTTTTACCTGTAGGAATCTTTTAAGTCCTATGTCTTGAAATTAACAAAATAAAAAATGAAATAATACACCTGTGTACAATGTTTTCACCTACAGGAGCCTGGCTGTTATTTGGCCTTCTTTATATAAACTTGGGACTTAAATTTGTGTTATTATTTGATATATATTCTTGCAATGTTATTTTCAACATGAATTATATAAATCTTAATAATTTTTGATTATTAAGTTTATTAAGTTTATTATAAATAAACTAAATTTATTTACTTTGGTCTTTTCAAATGAAATTTGTGGTTCTGTAATTTACATACAGGAGCATGCACCAGTCTGAAAAGTATGGTTTGAAGAATATTGACAAATTTTCTATACTCTCTTAATTATATAGCATAA
Source organism: Leptonychotes weddellii (assembly GCF_054177405.1). NCBI lineage: Eukaryota > Metazoa > Chordata > Mammalia > Carnivora > Phocidae > Leptonychotes > Leptonychotes weddellii. Next base: position 34,048,459 of record NC_138377.1, on the reverse strand, counting down.
AGAGAGTCTTGACTCTGAGAAACAAACTGAGGGTTCTAGAGGGGAGGGGAGTTGGGGAATGGGTTAGCCTGGTGATGGGTATTAAAAAGGGCATGTATTGAATGGAGCACTGGGTGTTATACGCAATGAATCATGGAACGCTCCATCAAAAACTAATGATGTAATGTATGGTGATTAACATAACCTAATAAAATTAAAAACATAAAGTAATAAAAAAAGAAATCAGATAGTATAGGTCTTTCAATTTTGTTATTTTTCAAAATCATTTTGGCTATTCTCAGTTGTTGGCATTTCTATAAAAAATACAGATTGAGGTTATCAATTTCTACCAATAAAAAAGAGTCTTCTGGGATTTTGATTGGGATTGACATAATTTATACATCAATTTTGAAGAATTTTCATTTTTATAATATGGACACTTTGGTAAACATAACATGATTATTTATATAGGTTTTCCTTAATTGTGGCAATAAGTTTTAATTTTGATATAGGGGCCTTTCTAATCATTTGGTAAATTTATTTCTCAGTATTTTATATTTTTAATACAAATATAAATTGTGTTGCTTTATTTTATATTCAATTGTTCATTTCTAGTATATAGAAATATAATTAGTTTTTATGTAGTGTCTTTGTATCTTATGATCTTGCCAAATTGGTAGTTCTAGTGAGTTTTTGTTTTGTTCCATTCTTTTATAGATGCTTCAAGATTGCTTTATGTACACAATCATGTTAACTGAAAATGAAAATAGTTTTACTTATTCCCTTGCCAAGTGGTAGGTATTATATTTTTTTCTTGCTTGATTGCACTGGGTAGAACCTCAAGTAGAATATTAATTGGGAAGAATGAGAGCTTGCATTCTTGCCTTGTTTTGATTTTGGCAGGAGAGTGTTTATTCTTTAAACATTTAGTTTCATATTAACTGTAGATTCTTACAGTTGCCTGTAGTTGCCTTTGATCAGGTTGAGGAAGGCTTTTTTTTTAAATTTTTTATTGTTATGTTAATCACCATACATTACATCATTAGTTTTAGATGTAGTGTTCCATGATTCATTGTTTGTGCATAACACCCAGTGCTCCATGCAGAACGTGCCCTCTTTAATACCCATCACCAGGCT
>NC_138377.1:34040616-34046843 GCF_054177405.1 Leptonychotes weddellii | reverse complement strand
ATCCACGTCGTTGCAAATGGCAAGATCTCATTCCTTTTGATGGCTGCATAATATTCCATTGTATATATATACCACATCTTCTTTATCCAGTCATCTGTCGATGGACATCTTGGCTCTTTCCACAGTTTGGCTATTGTGGACATTGCTGCTATAAACATCGGGGTGCACGTACCCCTTCGGATCCCTACTTTTGTATCTTCAAAACTTTTAACATTTTCTTAATTCTACCCCCCACTTCCCTGCGGTCAATGTTTAAATTTCCCTCTAGTCCTAAGTACTCCCTGGAGCACTAGACCTGTACCCCATTTACATTTGCCATGGGGGTATTAGCACACGGATGTTACTCTGCCACCTGACACCGAAACATATGTAACTGTCACCATGAAGAAGACACACCTCCTGATTTCCTAAGTCCACTGGTGTCTGTTAATGATACCATCTGCAATTCATTTGTACCACACTTTATAGTTGACAAAACATGTTCACATTTGTTATCTTAATCCTCCCATTAGTCAGTCTTACTCCCTCTGCCCTAAATTCCCACATGTATGAAATTCCTAAGTTCTATGGATTTGACCTCTGTATTATTATTAGGCTCACCCTTTTCTGTAATTCCTACTGCCTTAGTCAAATCCTTATAACCTCAACCTGAAATAGCAGCCTCTGTCTCCCTCCACAGTGCTTACCCAACATCTCAGAATTAATCATTTTATTAAGGGTAGTTGTGAGCAGATCTTTACCCTAATCAACAAGCTTCACTTTCTTTCTGTTCCTTATCAAATTGCACCCTGCACTCATCAGCCTGCCCTCCATTTATATTTATTCAACCCTTCCAGCTTCATATCTGTTTCTGTAAGTGTACTTTGTTTCCATCAAACCAGAATATCCCTTCTCCCCCGAACACTTATGTGTGTCCACTTCTGCACTCTTGTCCAGGCTGTTCCCTCTGTTTTCAATGCCATTCTCTAATCTGTTCAGATCCAATTCATTCAGTGTTGTGTGGTGTCACTAGAGAGAAAACCTGGTCCAGTACAATCCACTCTGCAGCCATCCCTTGCCAGTTCAGGCCCATGTATATTTCATACATATGGCACTCTAGGGCTTCAAGGTTACAACTGCTTTGGTGGCACTCATGTGAGCCACCATTTCCCAAAGTACAGTGCCATCCCCTGGTGTCTGTATTGTAAGAGCCTTTGAATCTGAACCATATTATATGAACATACTGAATTTGCATCAGTCTTCCCTTTCCCTAATACATTCAAGTTACTATAACATCCTTTTGTAAAGGGGCGTAGAGTCAGAGTATTTAGAAGTTACCAACAAATGTAGGCAACATCTGGGGATGGTAGAGGAAGTTAGGTGAAGTTTGGGGCAGAGGTCTGCTATTAGGATGCCATCAGAGTGCCATTTCTTGGATATTGTACTAAACTGGGGTTTAGGTCTGCGGGAGCCCATCCCCACTTGGAAGAACCGCCCATAAGTAGTTGCCTCTCCTTAGTTCTTTCTCACTAATCTCACTCTCCTCACTCTCATTTCTCACATTTAGATATAAAAGATAGAAGTGTTTTGTTTTTTCTTTTGTTTTCAATAAACTGAATCTACTAAGGAGAGTCCATAATAAAGACTTGCTAAGTTCCCGGTGTTGTGCCAGATTCTTTATATGTGTGATCTAATTTAATCCTTAAACTAGCCTATGAGCTAGATCTTATCTCCATTTAACAGATGGAGGAAATGGAGACAGAGAAGTTTGCTGACCCACCCAAGTGTATAAAACTATTAATAGTCTACAGACCCAAGTGAACCAAGCTATCTTAGAGTTTTTTGTTTTGTTTTAAATCTTCAACTTTGTCTTGTAATTGGAACAGAGAGCTTAAGTTCAGAAGGAAGAAGGACTTGTGACTGCATTCTCAGTCATGCTGGGACAGAACCTTCATTAATATAAGCATTTAGATACTGCCTTTAAGCAGTTCTCATTAGGGGCCTAATTAAGCATTTGAGCAGTCCCTGCAGTTGATTGTGCTGTCCCTTGTTCAATAGTGTAATTGTCGTTGGCCGGGCTCAGACAAATCAACCTTCATTGCTTCTACAAATTTACTAAAGGTTTATTAGTGTCAGGTTTGATGTGGTCTAAACAATGGTCTCATCCTCCACCTCAATGCCGTAGAGAGTGAATGAGCATTAATGGAGTATGCCCTTTAGAAGAGCTTTGTAGGGTAGGATGGCAAACAGAGCCAGTCTTATGACAGGGTGGAGGAGCACAGTCCATGGTGGCTGCAGGGAGAGCAAATTGAGTACTCAGATGTGGTCAAAAGAATGACTTTCAGTGAATTTCAGGATGGATTTTTTGGGTGGCAATTAGAGGAGGCTGTACTGTGGTCATCAGTGTAGAGAGTACAGAGGTATTGTAAGTGTAAAGGTAGGAAGGAAAATACCCAAAGTAGGAAAACCTTGGGTTTGCGTTAGGGCTTAGCCTTTTCTCAAATACAAATTACAGGCTTATTTTTAAATGCTTAAGTGCTCGAAGTAATGGCAGGAATAAGAGTAGAATGAGGGGCACCTGGGTGGCTCAGTCGTTAAGCGTCTGCCTTCGGCTCAGGTCATGATCCCAGGGTCCTGGGATCAAGCCCTGCGTAGGGCTCCCTGCTCAGCGGGAAGCCTGCTTCTCCCTCTCCCACTCCCCCTGCTTGTGTTCCCTCTCTCGCTGTGTCTCTCTGTCAAATAAATAAAATCTTTAAAAAAAAAAAAAAGTAGAATGAGAGTGGTTAGTAAAAAGGTTGAGGGGGGAAAAAACACCTTGAAGGAGAACCTTACAAGTTGAATGGATTTTGTTAATATCAGGTTATAGGGACTGGGCTCTTGTCAATATGGAAGATTCTTTTACATATGTTTGATTCTCACAGCTTGTCTGTCAAATAAAGAGAGAAGAAAATCTTAGCCCCGTTTAAAAAAAATAAAATGGAAAGATAGACTGGGACAAGGGATGGTAGGTAGAATGACTTACCTTAAGTCATATAGCTATTTTTACAATATTGAAGACACTGGTTCACTACCTTAGTTTTTTCCCCAGGTATCCCAGGAATTTCATTTTCTGTCATCATTAATGAGATCTGTCCCTCTTTACCAATGCAAATCCACACAGATAATCATGAGCCTGAACAAAATCAGGAGAGTATTCAAGTCTGTGATCAAATGTAAAAGCAAAGATGAGCTGGACTGAAGTTTAAATACTCAAGATCCATAACATTCTCTCTCTAGTTTGTTCCACAATGTGGTGAAATAGTATGTGGAAGTGTTATCTTGACTAAATTTCTTTAATACAAAAGGTCATTATTTGGTTTACAAAAGTTGTCTTTTAACATTGTTAAAGTTTTAGAGTAGGTTGTAATGAGATTACAATTGTTTAGATTTCTTTATGTGTAAGTACAATCTAAAGCTTATTAAATAGCCTTTTTTTTTTTTTTTTTGTGACCAGGCCGTTTTATTGTCCTATGTATCTTTGGGCATATCCATTAAAGGAGAACAGCAAGCTTCCTTTACAAACTGGCTAGAGATAAAGACAGAGTCAGGGCTGAACAGGGCTCCTTAGGACTCCATACAGGGAGCCAGGTTTATAGGCAACCTATGGAAATTCAGATGCTCAGTCACATTTACCCACTGTGCATTGCCCCCCTTCCTCCATTCCCCCCTCCCCCCCAAAAAAGTTTAGTAATCTCATGTCCTAGAGACTGCTGTAGGGAGCAATTCCCAGATGACATTATCTTAAAGCAAAGTGCTAGAATTTGACAGGGGTCGCCTCTCAAAATTATCTCAAACTCTCCAAAAGCAAGAAGGAGAATTGAGAACTGAAGCAGGAACACAGGGGGAGCTAGAGGGAGTGATAGATGGAAGGATTTAGAGCTAGGTCCTGGCCATGTAATTGGGCAGCCATCTGCATAAGAAATTCTTAATATGACAACATCTGCTATGCCTTTGGGTAAGTTATATTCCCCTCCCGCTTCCCCATTATTGTTAAACTTAAGGCAAGGAAATAACAAATGAAAGACTGACTACTATTATAAGTCTGGTAGTGCTTATCAGTTTCATCCTGTCCCCACATATTTAAAGGGAAGCCATACAAACCACTTCCAGTGCAGGAGTGACTCACTTTGACAGAACCCTCATATATCTCTGCCCCATAAAAGGAATTTTTTTTCTCTACAGAAGTCATTACCATTTTGGCCTCACATTTCTGTCTTAGCATTTTAATTCTGATGCTGATTCCACAGGGCAGGTCCTGAGTCCAATTCTGTGTTCTGTTTTGTGTCCTGAATATGTTTGGCACTTACGGGTGGTGGTATTGCTAATGATAAACATGATGAGGATCTGTTTGGACAGGGTTTCTCAGCTATCATCTACTCAAAGTCTTCCAATTAATGAGCTAAAGAACTAGAGTGCAGGAGATGGTGGGGCTGACAGATACAATGGTTGCAGAGAAGAATATGTGAATATCATTGAGGGGAGGCCAAAGAGTCTTAGCTAAGATGGTCCTTACATAGAAGACTACCAGTACAGTGTGGTAGTGGTTGGATGCATTAGGTGTTTTTATTTCAAATTAGAAAATTTTCTATCTACCAGTTCAAAAGTAGCCTGGTTCATTTCTTTATCGATATAGATGACGGCATTTTATTTTATTTTATTTTTTAAAGATTTTATTTATTTATTTGACAGAGAGACACAGCAAGAGAGGGAACACAAGCAAGGGGTGTGTGAGAGGGAGAAGCAGGCTTCCCGTGGAGCAGGGAGCCTGATGAGGGGCTCGATCCCAGGACCTGGGATCATGACCTGAGCCGAAGGCAGACGCTTAACGACTGAGCCACCCAGGCACCCCTAGATGACAGCATTTTAAAATGACAGAAATGGAATAGGAGTTCCATCATTAAGAGCAAGATCTCAGACACTCTTTTAGGTTAATGTCTGTGACAATAGCGTGATTTTTGTCATGTTGGTGCAAAACAACAGGGTGTGATAAAATCAGCTGCTCTAGTTGAGCATCTCACCATCTTGGTTAGAAGTTGCAGGGCAGTCTTCTGGGAGTTTTATGATAATTAGAGCACCTCTCTCCTTTTTTCCTTTATAGCTTAGAATTTCTGTAACAAGAAAGAATCCCCAGAACTGTCCTTGGTCCTGGTAGAGGGTTACAGAAAGTGTTCAAACTGAACAAACACACACACACACACACACACACGCAATGGTGGATTATGTTAAAGGGACAGAGGGGCCAAATGAAACAACCCCCCAGTGGTCAAAGCTGGGAAAATTTGAGCAACAAAATAGAGTAGCATTAGGTTATAACCCAAAGAATAAAATATCCTGAGTTTATACTGACATTAACAAATGATTGAATAACTAAATGTGGGAAAATAGGCAAGGTTTCCCTGTGGATGGAAGAATTACAAATAATTACAAATACACACTCTGCCCTCAAGAATGTGGATCATAACTCCCTGCTCCTTAAGTGTGGACTTCCCATTGTGACTGCCTTCTAAGGAATCAATATAGAAAAGAGGGTCTCCCATCCAAGTACTAACCAGGCCAGAAAAGGGGGAAAAGAATAATTTTACAGTGGAGAAACCTGACAAATACTACCTTAGAAACATGATCAAGGTCAAGAGTTCTGTATCATGCTGATAATATGTGGTGTTGATATGATGTAATGAGAATGGCACTATACTGGAGTCTTCTTCCAAAAACCCACAGCCTCAGTCAAATCATGAGGAAAACATCACACAAATCCCAAATGTGGGAAATTATGCGAAATACTGACCAGTACTTCTCAAAACTGTTAGTTATCAAAAATAAGGAAAGTCTGACAGCCAAAAGGAGCCTAAGGAGATAGGACAACTAAATATAATGTGATATCCTTGATGGGATCATGGAGTAGAAAAAGGAAATTGGCAAAATCTAAAGATACCTGAATAAAGTATTGGCTTAAGTTACTGTATCAATACTCATTCATTAATTATGAAAAATGTACCATACTAATGTTAGATGTTAATAATAGGAAAAATTGAATATGAGAACTCTCTCTACTATCCATCTTCACAAGTTTTTATGCATTTAAAATTTCTAAAATGAAAAGTTTATTAAGAAATCACAACTGAGAAGTAAAACAAAAGGTGATATATTATTGTTCAAATAAGTATTAAATCATTCCTTTTTCCATATCACTATACTCAAATGAAACACAA
>NC_138377.1:33992358-34040516 GCF_054177405.1 Leptonychotes weddellii | reverse complement strand
AAACTGAGGGTTCTAGAGGGGAGGGGGGTGGGAGGATGGGTTAACCTGGTGATGGTATTAAGGAGGGCACGTTCTGCATGGAGCACTGGGTGTTATACACAAACAATGAATCATGGAACACTACATCAAAAACTAATGATGTAATGTGTGGTGATTAACATAACATAATAATAAAAAAAAAGAAAATGGGAAGTTGAATGTTTTGTAAGCTTCTTATATTTAAAATAATAGTGAATATGTATGCAGATAAAATAAAGTAATAGAAGGATCTATAATGAAAAGCCACAGTCCCTGCCCCTATGTAGTCCTGCTTTCTAAGATGACCGCATTAACTCCTGTTGCATATCTCCACATCTGGATTTTTATACTGACTCTTGCTTTGATAGATCAGGAAAGGATCACTTAAACCTTTCAACTCTTCTTCCTTCCTTCCGTCCTATATATTTTTATCACTGTTTTTAGTTCCTTGGTTGTTTACCATTTTAACTTGAGATAGTGCAATATATTTGTTTCTTTATTTTTTTATTCCCTACTTGGTCAGTGAGGATGGTAGCACCATTTCTTTTTTTCAGCCTTCTTCCCTCTTTCCACCTCTCATCATTTTGTCGGCACCATATTATTTTTATTGATTTTTAAAAAGATTTTATTCATTCATTTGAGAGAAAGAGAATGAGAGAGAGAGCCTGAGAGGGGGGAGGGTCAGAGGGAGAAGCAGACTCCCTGCTGAGCTGGAAGCCCGAAGCGGGACTTGATCCCGGGACTCTAGGATCGTGACCTGAGCTGAAGGCAGTCGTCCAACCAATTGAGCCACCCAGGCGCCCTTGATTTTTTAAAATTATATAAGAAATACATGATCTGTATTACTTTTAATTTTAAAATGCTTAAATTTAGAATCTTATAAATAATGTTAAAGTTCCCTTGACACTCCCTATTCTGACTGTCCCCAGTCTTGATTTATTTATCAGTTTCACAGAAATACCCTTCTTAGCAGTTTGATATGTAACTTTCCAGCTGCATTTCTATGCATTACTATGCCTATATATTTATATTTTCTTAGAAAATATAAAATGTTTAATTTTTTCTGTAATTCTGTAACTTGTTTTTGTATTCTACAACTTGTGTTGTACATTTAACGGTATGTTTTAGATGCCTATCAAATTTATTAAATATGGAACTAATGCAAGAGTTTCCCTGCTGCAGTAAATATTCCATAGAGTACTGATGTGTGGCTATTTCACTACTGACAAATAGTTAGGTCACTTACCATTTTGTAAATTTAAAAACCTGCAGTAAATACTCCAGTATATAGTGTTATATACATGCACACATGTTTTTCTAGATTAGATATGAAAGAATAATTGAGGCATGGGGTAGGGATAGTTATGTGTTAATTTATTAACAGATGTTGCCAAATTTGATTTACTTATATTTTGTTATGAAATTTTTGTCAATGTCTGCATCCTTTTCTTGTAATATCTTTGTGAGTTTATGGTATCTGGGTTATGCTTATCTCACAGAGTAAGTTAGGAAGCATTCCCTCCTTCTGTATTTTCTAGAAGAATTTTTCTAAGACGGACTTGTTTCTTTCTTAAATATTTGATGGAATTCGTTAGCAAAACGACCAAGGAGTGGAGTTTCCCTTGTTGGGAGGTTTCTGATAATGAATTATGTTTCTTTAATAGAAAGTTTTTCACATTCCTTATTGCTTCTAGGAAATGTTTTGGTAAATTGTGCTCTTTGAAGAAATTTTCATCTCATTTATGTCACTGGACCTACTATGAGAAACTTAATCATTATACCCTTAGTTATTCCTTTAATGACTATAAGGTCTCTAGTGATGTTCCCTCCTAATTTGTGGTATTGGTAATTTTTCTTTTTTTTTTTTTCTAATCCCATGATTAGTCTTGTCAAGGGTTATCAACTTTTATTAATGTTTTAAAGAACCACTTTTGGTTTTGTCAACTTTCACTGTCATTGGCATTCTGTTTCATTGATTTCTGCTATTATAATATTTTCCTTCTATGTATTTATGTTTAATTAATCATTTTAGCTTCTTAGAGAAATTGAGCAATGATTTTTAGCTTTTGTGTTTTTTAAAAATATTATTTAACATAGTATCTTCTAAGCACTGCTTAACTGTATCTTCAAATTTTGATGTCTTATGTTTTCTGTATGATTCTATTTGCCTCATAAAAGAATTTACTTGTGACTTTTTTTTTCTGTGACCCAAAACCAGCACTAACTTGTTGGGTATGTGAGTGAGTCAGCATGGAAGTGAAACTTCCAGTCCAGGCAGGTCTTCAGACATCTGCTGTTCTAAAAGCTATTTAGAATTGTGTTTTTTATTTAGAAGAACATTGTTTATATTCAAATATTTTTAACTTTTCTAGAGGTTATCCAGAAGTATGTCATTTAATATTTAAGTAGTTGAGACTTCAGATATGTTGATCTTTTGCTGTATAAAAATTATCCCAAGATTTAGCAAAATACAAATATTCTCAGTTTCTGCGAGTAGAGAATCTGAGAGGGACTTAGCTGGGTTGTTCTGGCTTAGGGTCTCTCATGAGGTTCTAGTCAAGATGTTAATCAGGACTACAGACCCCTGAAGCCTTGACTTCCATGCTGACTCATTCACACATACCTGGCAAGTTAGTGCTATTGTTTGGCTGGAGGTTTCAGTTGCTCACTACAAGATCTTTTTGTTTGAGTGTCCTCATGACAGGGCAGTTATTTTTCCAGAGTGAGTAATCAAAAAGAGAGCCAAGATAAAAGTTACAAGTTACAATGCCTTTTATCACCTACTTTGGAAGTTTATGCACATCATTTCTGCCATGTTCTAGCCCCTTAGAGGGAATCACTGGTACAGCTCACACTCAAGGGCAAAGGAAACTAAAGTCTCTACTCAAAGTAAGGAGTATTAAAGAATTAGAGAACATTTTTAGAAAACTATACTAGACTTGTGATTATTTCTAATTTTGTTTTGGTCAGGAAATACATTCCGGAAGACTTATTTTTTTTCAAATTTGAAACTTATTTTATGACCCTGCATATATCTTGATGAACACTCCTTATACATTTGGAAAGACTCTGTTGGCAGTTATTGAGTGTAATATTCTACAAATGTTAAGTTGGTCAAGGTGTACATAGTGCTTTTTAGATCTATGTCCTTCATAATTTTTCCTCTAGTCATTTTATCAATTACTTAGGAGTATTAAAATCTCCATTTATGAGTATGGATTTATCTCTTTTTCCCTTTGGAAATTCTATTGTTTTTGCTTTATATATTTTGAAACTTTTTTTTTAGTGGGGTAGAATGGTAACTACTAAATGTAGAAGGAATGATAGATTTAGAAAGTCATCAGTAGATGCTAAAACTAGTGGAAGAAAGTTTTATGAGAAAGGTATGTATAGACTCAAAATGTTTCTCCATAAATTACCTCTTAATTGAAAAAGGGAAAAATAACAACTTTGCAGGGAATAAATCTGGTAGACACTACATTAACCAAGTGATGAAAGCTAACATTACCAATACTGGGATAAATTGACATCATTTGTCTGCTGATATAACACACTGTGGAGGCCACAACATCACTTCTGTGATCTGATAAAATGCATGAATCTAATAATGAAGTACTATCACAAACACATAGGGAGGGACTTTCTACCAAATACCTGACCTGTATACCCTTAAAAGATGGTAAGGTTAAATACAGGAAAAGGCTAAGGAACTATTTTAAATTTAAAGAAAACTAAGATAAAACTAAATGTAATGCTTGATTTTAAATTGAGTTTTCAAATCAAAAAAGTACTAAAGACATTACTGGAATGATTGATGCAGTTTAAATATGGCTATGGATTAGATAATAGTATTACAACAGGGTTAAATTTTCCAGTTATTTTCTTGATACTGCAGTTATTTAAGAGAAGGCCTTTGTTCTTGGGAAGTATATACTGACGTATATAGGGATAATGGGATATGATATCACCCAGTTACTCTGAAACTCACTCATACATATGCAAAGAAAGAGAATGATAAAACAAATATAGCAAAATATAAACATCAGTGAATCTAATTAATATATGGAGTTCCTTATGCTATTTTTACAACTTTTTAATAAATTCAATATTAAAATAAAGATGTACAAAACATCTTAAGTTGCCATTATCCTAAGTCCTATAAGCAGCTCCCCATTGCTTTTAGAATAAAAACAAATTTGTTGACATGGCCTAAGGAAAGGCCCTGCCAGATGTAACCCATAGCTTTCCTTCCCCTACTTCTTTCTGTTCCATCATAATGGTCTAATTTTAGTCATTTATACCATCAGACTCTTATATGGCAGGGTCTTTGCAAATGCTCTTCCCCTTACCCAGGTCTCTTATCTTTCCTAATTACCTCTTATGTGCGGGAAGATCACAGAACAAGAACACATAGAGGCTACTTAGAATTTGCTATAGCAAAAGAGTCAGGTCACTTTCACTTGTACTTGGCAGAGACTCAAAGGTAGGCAAAGGATTGGGACAGCTTTATAGTGGAAAAAAGGGAAGGCTTCAAGCATGATCTAACTGGAGGTTTTTGGCATGGGGAAGCTGAAAGTAGGTTAATTCGCAGTGAGGTTTCTTAAATGATTGGGGAACACATTTGACATTCTCTGGTTGGTCCTGAATTGGCAGCAGAGTGGCAATTAGGGAAGTCATAGACTGAGTCCTGTCTGGTCTGAGTCTATTGCAGCAGAGGTGGTGGTTTAGCAACTTGGTTGCTGGAGAGGAGTTCTGTTGGGCAGAGTTCTGTTGTCATACCTTGTTTAGCCATTGACTGTGTATTCAGTTTCAATTTCCCCCTTTGGGTTATTCTCTCACTTGTGAGAGGTTGATTAATTTAGGGAATCCTAGAGATCCAAATCTTTACTGCTCAAGAATTGTTCAGTTGTCTCCAGAGTCAATTGAATTGTAAGGTCTTCTCGATTTTGTTGTTGTTGTGTCAAGATGGTGATCATCTCATTAGAGAGTGGCTGCACAGAAGCATTTAACACCCTGCATAGAATGCACCAGAAAAGTATCATGACCACTATGACAAAAACAAGACCAGTAGTCCCTGTAAGATGCTTCAGAACCAGAACTAGTTTCTAGTTTCCCAGCATAGGCCAAGAGACCAAATTTGGTAGGGATTGAGGTTCAACCATAGCCAAGTAGAGTTTTCCTTAAGGTGAGATATAGCCTGCTCTACCTTGTCTATTTCATTGATCCAAATACAGAGAGAAATATTTGCAATGGGGTAGATACCATCATTCGTAGCCAAGAAGAAATCTAAAGCAATGTCCATCATTACTTACACCAATAAATTGAGACTGATCTGTAGTCCATTTAGGGAAGAGGTGGCAACATTAATAACTTCTGCTAGAGTTGATGATAAGTTTCTTTGCATTTTTTTCTTTTTTCTCTTTTTTCATGATCCCCACTGTTGGCAACACTGCTGTGATTGTTTGCATAAAAAATGAGTCAGTAATTCCCCAGGTTGAGTGCTTAAATAAGCAAGTACGACCCTGTTTTGGAGCCTGTGTTTGAGTTGGAATTTTCAGCCTTGGTGATTTATAGAATGAAGCCTTCTTTGTACAGGTAAGTCTTAGAATATTCTTCCAAAAGTGCATGAAGTATTAGTCTGGGGCAAACAGGACCAGGCATCCTGGATATAAAGGAAGTAGTATCTGATTGTTCCATGAAGAACCAGGAGACATAGCAGTTGTTCATGACATGAGATAAGAACCAAGGTCTTATATTAGCTGTGTTTCATATTTGAATCTTTATTAGTTTCTTCCTATGTTTCATATTTGAATCTTTATTAGTTTCTTCCTGGCGATTGGCTTATTGCCCAATGAGGGTTGTTGAATTTAACACACCTACGTACGGTATGATCAATAGACTGTAATAATTCATTATTTTTCTGAAAGAGAAGGACTGTAGCAAAGACACAGATTGATTTTTTAAAGTCACTTGTCCATACAGGTGCAAGTAGAAATGCTATCTGCTCTAATTCCCTATAGTTTCATTTGATGAGAGTAGAATTACCCAGAGGTTTTTTTTTAATTGGGGTCTGGTGATGAATGACATATCCAGCAGTTGGTAAGTTGGCAATGGCTAACTGGATGTCTGGAATAATCTGAGAAAGGCATTAGAATGAGTACGTTCTGACCTGACCATTATAAAAAGGAGAGAGAAAAAGGGTCATTCTTAGTAGACAGTAATCAGAGATCTTATAAAATGAGAAGAATGATTATAAGCAAGCAGATGAAAACCAAAGCAAGAAGTAGAGGTCTTAGTCTGATGTCTTGGGTAGAACTGTCACTATCAGAGGTCATTTGATTGTTTCAGAGATCTTGGGTCATCTGTCCACTTTCAAAGATCAGATGCCTCTAGAGGATCTCTCAGAATCCTGAGTTTGAATCCTTTATTGGAGTAATATTCCAATTGTGTGGAATTCTGGATTATTTTAGTTGTGCACCATGAATTCAAGGATTGACTCTCTGGAGTTAACTGCTATATTGTTGTTAACAGTACTTTCAACAGGGTTCAAGAGCATTTTTTCTCTGATGTCTCTTCAAGGAGATGAAATCTCCTAGTTGAAGATCCTATAGAGGCTTTTTAAGAAGATGTGGGAGGGCAGCCTAAATCTGTTGGTAATAGGAATGGTAAATACATGAGTCCCTTGCAAATTTTTGCCATGTTTATGTGCCGCAGAGAAGAGTCTAGTATCAGAGGTGAATTCCTAAACACATGGTGTATTTATTATAAGACCTGAAATTTCATGTGCTGCCTTGATATCTTTGAGCCTCTAGGGCCCTAAAGACCTTGCTATGAGTTCTGACAGTTATCCCCTTCTGTGTAGTGGGAAAAGCCTTCCACCCAGCTTCCACCCTATCAGCACCAGCTGCAGCTCATCCAGTCCTCAACTTAATGAGTTTCACCTCCCAGTCTGTGAAATTATCTAAACAAGCCAATCACATCCTCCTGCAGGAAGCAAAAGTCATCTACCCTGCAAAGCTTGCCTTCCACAGTCTGTGGTAGTTCCCTCTGTTCGCATGCACAGCCCTGATATGGTCCTATGTGGAATTTGATATTTTCCTTCTCCAGGTTGTAAGTATATATGACTAATAAGCTGCTGTAAATCTCATCTGTTCAGTGCCAAATGTTATGTGTTCATCATCTCATACTACTTAGGGCAAAGGATTTTTTTCACCAATGGAGTGAATAGAATATGGTCAGAATATGTGGGCCTTCTAGTTACCAATTCATAGGATAACTGTGTACCTCTGAGGGCCGTTAGGGTACTGGAAGTAACTTTGCTAAGGCAGCTCAAGGTTTTTTGAGAGTTTGCCTAATTTTAGTTTAAGGATGCCAGTTCTTTCAGTCTTTCCAGAAGATTATGGTTGATAAGGGTAGTATAGTTTTGGGTAAAGGTAAAATGTTGGCGTTCTTTTATAATGGTTCCCATAAAGTATGAGCTTTAGTCATTTAATATAAAAGTTTATATGCCCCAGATTGGAAACACAAAACCAATCAGAATTATAGTGACTTAAGGGTTATAGCTCTTGGACAAGAAATAGACAACAAATAACTGAAACCTATTTTGGAGGGTAGAAGCTGGATAAAATCCATCCAAAGGTATTTAAAGGGTTTTTGCAGAGTCAAAGGTACAAACTTGCAGTTACAAATGTCATGGGATATAATGTGCAGCATGGCAAGTATAGTTAATAATAGTGCATTGCATATCTGAAAGTTGCTAAGAGAGTAAATCTTCCAAGTTCTCATCACAAGAAAAAATTCTGTAAGGTGACAGATGCTAACTAGACTTACTCTGATGATCATTTTAATATATATATATATATAAAATCAAATAATGTTGTATACCTGAAACTAAGATAATGCTGTATGTCAGCTATACCTCAAATAAAACAAAGAAGCAAACAAGTTACCAGGAAGTATGAATACAGCTAAAAGTTCCTTAACTTGTTTAGTTTTGATGGGCTTTGTTTCCAAAGCTTCCCAAAGTCACGTAGTAATCCAAAAGCATACCTGTTATCTGTACATATATTTACTCTCTGGTCTTCAGCTAGTTGGCAAGCTCTAGTAAGTGCACTAAGTTCTGCCATCTGGGGCGGATTTTACCTCAGATAGAGGTCTATGTTTTATTTTTATTTGTTCAATTAGGAGGTCTGTATTTTTTTTTAAAGACTTTATTTATTTATTTGACAGAGAGAGAGACAGTGAGAGAGGGAACACAAGCAGGGGGAGTGGGAGAGGGAGAAGCAGGCTTCCGGCTGAGCAGGAAGCCCCATGCAGGGCTCGATCCCAGTACCCTGGGATCGTGACCTGAGCTGAAGCTGAAGGCAGACGCTTAAGGACTGAGCCACCCAGGCGCCCAGAGGAGGTCTATATTTTAAAGGAGAGCTTAAATTAACTCATAGTAGAGCCTGCTTAATATGCTTAATAACAAGCCTCCCCCCCCCCCCGCAGTTCCAGTTTTGAGGCACGATCCAACAACCAAAGAATACTAGATCTGGATTCAGAATATGAGCCTCTAATCAATCTGAATAAGTGAGGAAGTGTCCTGACTGAGGAAATATGATCATGAGGTTCCCTGACTGTGGTGGAGATAGGGGAGTGATGGGGTTCATATAGTACAGCAGTGCATAGTATGTGAAAGAGAGTAACAGAATTTCATAAGAAGGTAATTGTCTGGATGAAAGTATTGTGGGTTCTCAGTAGTGATGTCTACATTGCATGAAGAACAATTAAGTCAGGTGGGGAACCTAGAACTAGCTCAAAAGAAGCATCAACAAGTTTGTTTTGTTTTTTCTTTTTTCTATTTTTTTATTGTTACATTAATCGCCATACATTACATCATTAGTTTTTGATGTAGTGTTCCATGATTCATTGTGCATCAACAAGTTTTAAAGCAGAAGCTATTGCTCTAAGACAAGTCACCTTTGCAACTGGGTCAGGGGTGAGGCCACAGTGATGGGTTTTGGATGGTTTTCATGAGCAAAACCCTTAAGAGTTTGTCCAGTTGGTTCATGCGCAAGTAGACAAAAGGGCTTTTAGCACTTAGGGATGTCTCGAGAAGGAGGCTGTTAAAACTTTTTAGGTTATGGAAGGCTTATTTATACTTGGGCTCTCAGAGCAGAGGGTCTCTCACGGAGGACTTAGTTAATAAAGAGGTGTTTCAATCTCAGGGATATTTGGTCCCCACTGATTGCAATATCCAGTTAAACCTAGAAAACCTCTGAATTGTTTTGCAAAGTTTGGATACTCTCTATTAGGAGAGAGTGATTTTCCACCTAAGATAGGTCATGCCTGAAATAATAGATGGAATTTTGACATAAATTGTCTTTTGAAACTTTGTCTTTTACCTACTACAGCTAAGAACAGGTAAATGGAATCCTTTTTAGAGGCTTTTTTTTTTTTTCTAAACAAGTGGGAGATCCATTTACATATTGTATCAGCATTGAGTTACAAGGGAAATTTAGATAACTTCTAAGTCTCAGTTGAGGAACTGGGGCAAAATAGGAGGGGACTTCAGTGAACCCCTGTGCATAACTGAGTATATTTTTCTCCTTTCTAGGTGAGGGGAAAAAAGGTGTTGACTCTTCTGTTCTAGGGGCACACACAGCAAAGATCGGTTAACTACAGTGATGCAAGTGGTTTCAGGTGGAATTGATGACATGTTTATTTGGGTTAGGTACTACTGGAAATTGGGGGATAATTGGTTGATGGCCCTGAGATCTCAAAACAGTCAATTTCCTCATCCCTTTGGTTTCTTGAATAATGGGAGTGTTACAATAACTAGTGGAAGGTCTGAGAAGACTTTAAAAATTTTTTTTGAGTATAGCTGACACACAGTGTTGCAGGTGTACAACATAATGATTCAACTTCTCTATACTTTGCCTTATGCTCACAAGTGTAGCTACCATCTGTCACCATGCAACATTATGACAGTACCAGTGACGATATTCCCTATGCTGTGCCTTTTATTCCTGTGACCTATTCACCCCATAATGGCAAGCCTGTATCTCCCACTATCCTTCACCCATTTTGCCCATCCCCTCAACCCCCTCCTGTCTGGCAATCATCAGTTTGTTTGTATTTATAGGTCTGATTCTGCTTTTTGTTTGTTTATTCGTTTTTTTAGACTCCACATGAGTGAAATCCTATGGTATTTGTCTTTCTCAGTCTGACTTACTTCACTCAGCATAATACCCTCTAGGTCCATGCATGTTGTTAAAAATGGCAAAATTTCATACTTTAAGGCTGCATAATATTTCATTGTCTATATATACTACATCTTATCCATTCATCTTACAGTGGGCACTTAGGTTGCTTCCATATCTTGGCTATTGTAAATACTGCTGCAATAAATAAAGGGGTGCATATATCTTGCTGAATTCATGTTTCATTTTCTTAGGGTAAATACCCAGGTATATGGCCTTCAACTATATGTGTGATCCTTCTTTTCTTCTGGCTTTAAGGAATATTGAGGAATTTTAGGTATACAACTTAGTGGGATCTATATGAACTTCAATAGGTTTTTCTGTAAATAGTTTTCCTATGTCAGTGGAATTTGTAGCCGATAAAGTGAGACCTTTATTTTGGGTATGCATCAAATATAACAGAGCAGACAAAGGTATATCCAGAACAGACATAACTTGATTATGAATGGAAGAATTCTCTGGAACTCTAGAAGTAGGTCCTTTAGTATGCATTTAATAATACAACTCCATTTGCACAACAAGTCTCTCCCTATTAAATTTTGCAGATGTGGTATCACAAAGCAGGGAGAAATGTTCTTCAGTCAAGGTCTGCAGCGTTAGAGTTAAGGGCTGGGCAACAGAGAAAATCTGTGGGTTGAAATAGCTGCTGTTTAGTATGTTTACTCCTAGGAAGAGGCTGAGCAAAGGTGTTAGGGTTTAATACAGAAAGAGTAACACTTATCTCTACCAGGAATTGATGAGATTGACTATATTCATCGTTAATTCACTTTGAGTGTTTAAGTGTTAGGCTACTGGTTGGATTTTTCCTTCCTCAGAGCACCCTCATTGACCAAAATGGAGCGGTTGTGTTTTGTTTTGGTTTTTCTTTTGTTGGACGGAACAGTCTCTTTTTTAGTGTCCCTTTTGTTTACAATATCTACAAGTGTCCTTGTCAATAGGTGGTTGGTTGGAAATTGGGCCACCTAACTGTTTGATCTGCAGGGCCATAAGGTTATTTTGGGTGCTGTCTTGTTTTCTAAAGCCCTTTCAAAATGTTCTGCCAGGTGTTGTATGTGAAGCACGGTGCTGAGAGTAATACAAATATAAATGAGCAAATATAAAATGAATAAGACATCATCTCTGTTTTCCAGGACTTTAATATCTAAGTAAATGCATTCTAAAGCTTAATTTGGGTTCAAATTTCTTTATTGAGCTTTTTTAAATTCAAGGAAATGCAGAGTGGATAGATTTGGACCTTATTAGATTTTAAGCCAGTAGACTGGGCTTAAAATGTGGGCAGGCCCAGTGATCAGAAATCAAACCATACATTTAATATAAATGAACATGTAATTCATATAAAACTACCTTAGTAGGACCATAATGTGTGCACGCTCAAACGCATTGGTGTCCTATATTTTTTTAACAAGGTATCTCATGCCCTGGCCTTCCTTTATTTTCATAGGTGATTTGCTCTCCAGGGGACATTTGGCACTTTCTGGAGACACCTTTGGTTATGACAACTTGGAGTAGGGGTAGGGGTTGCTAGTGACATCTGGAAGGTAGAGGCCAGGGATTCTGTAATGCGTAGGACACCCTCTTCCCAACAAATGAATTATCCAGCCCCAAATGTCAATAGTGTTGAGGTTGAAAAGCCCTTCTTTATTTAGAAAAGGTGATGGAATTCTGAAAACAAATCCCTCAACACCTATTTGCTGTCTGTTTTTCAATGCCAGAGGATAGCTTGTGAATTATCTTCATCTCATGCAATTTAGAATGGAGGCTAGGCCGGGTGGGCTAGAAGGATCAGGGGCAGTATGGAGTGGCAAGATGGGGATGACTTTAGCACTAATTTATTAACAGAGTGATTTAATTCTTTGAAATGGAGAAGAGCTACTGAGTAAGACCCAGGTTACCATGGTAGCACATGGCTTCAATCACTTATGATTAATTTCCAGCAATTAGAATGAAGGGTGAGCCTTCTCTTAAATCTCTCGTCAAGATGAACAGCATCAAGTGAATCATTTTAAGAACAGTCTGACACAGTCAATTTTAAAAGTTGGAATTTGTTTTAATCCCATGCCTGGATCAGAAATGACAGTACTGTGGCTGTACAGTGTGAGAGCCCCCTTTCCATATGGTGATGATAAAATGATCACTGTTGGCATCACCAGGCCATCTGCTCCTGGAATTTCAGACTGTTAAGGTGAAATTGGCTTAGAGTTGCATCAAGGTTACTAGAGACTTTCTTTTTCATTCTATTAGTGTGTTATTCATGTTTATTGTAAGCTGCTGAAAAAGTAGAAAATATTCCTGCTAAATATTCTATGCCTATTTGCTGTCTATATTTGTATCAGATTGTCAAATCCTGATATATGTTTATGTCTTTGGTGCTATGGTAAGGTTATTTCCATTTTATTTTTTTTAAAGATTTTATTTATTTGACAGAGAGAGAGTGAGAGCAGGAACACAAGCAGGGGGAGTGGGAGAGGGAGAAGAAGCAGACTTCCCGCCAAGCAGGGAGCCCGACGCGGGGCTCAATCCTGGACCCTGGGATCATAACCTGAGCCAAAGGCAGATGCTTAACAACTGAGCCACCCAGGCACCCCAGGCTATTTCTAGTTTAAAATGTTTTATATATTGCTCAAATTTTGCAACAACTCCAGAAATAAAATACCCACAATCCACAATACCAATATTTCTTTAATCAAATGTATTCATTTTTAATATTCCAGTCCAGTGTTGTTTATACAAATATATGGTGGTGTACAATTATGTTATTCTTTGGCACCTACATCTTATAAGAAATCATTCTGTTTTTCCTTAGTTTTTATAATTATTACTTTACCTCTGAGGTTGTTCTGAAGTCAATTTTCTGAATTCTTCAGAAGAAATGAAATCTTGGTCTGAGAACATACTGTTTGCTTCAAGCTTGGCTAGCTGAATCACCTCTCCTGAGTGAGGGCAAGACCCATTCTGGGGCTGCATCCTGCACTACCTGTTACTTCTGCACATCCCAACATGACCTATGGGGATCAGATAAAACTGTTTTTGTTAAACACGCTTTATATAATCCCTATAGTTTCTTAGAAACAAATATGTATTGACTATTCTGTAGCAGGCCCTGTGCTCTCATGAACAAGAAGTAAACAGCAGCGGTGTGCATGATTCCTACAGTCTTCCTCACATGTTAGTGTGATAATGTTAGGAGTGGGGGAATAAACAGTGTGCTTTGGGAGAATGCAAGGGGCGCATCCAACAAGAGATGTTCAAGAAAGTGGGGGAGCAGTCCTTCACCTTGCTGTCAGAAGCTAGAAAAGGTCATGGTAACCTGCAGGCCCTGCCCTCACTTTTCACTCTATTCTAATTATACTATTGGCAAATAGAATGTATTTGGGGTTTTCATTTTGTTACATTCCCGCCACCTGCAAAATTGCCCCTTCAGTTGCTCATCATCCCAAATCCTTATAAAAGGCCAGTTTAGTGTTCCATCATAGAAAGGCTTCTGATAAAGAAGGTGGCCTAGAATTCTGATAATCTATTAAACATAATAAACCTACTGGAGATTCGGAAGTAACAAAATGTTAACTCAGACTTCACCAGTTTAGAATATGTGATGATTGTATCTTTGCACACTCGATTCTAAGTATGCAGCTGAAAGGGCTATAAACATTAGCTATCTTATGGGAAACCTCCAACAACTGGAATATTGTAAATACTTAGAATGCATGGTTTTGTCAGTCATTAAGGCATATCCATAAGACAAGAGCAGATATGTCTGGTGCCCCAGCCCTTCAACCACCTTTTTCAGCCACAGCATCTGTTTAGATTAACTTCATGCTGACAGCATCCCATCTTGGGTGATTGGTGCACTTTCATGCTTGCTGCTGCATATGTTTCCTGAAGTCATGGGGGTCTGCTTCTCCTCCTCCCGTCTTATGCTCCTTGCATCCTCCCTCTCCTTTCCTGGGATCAACCCGCTCTACAACCCCCCCACCCACCCAAAAAACCCTACTGGCACCAAGTTTTAGTCTCAGGCTCTGCTTTCAGAAGGAACCCAAACCAAGATAGCTCTCAACCTGGAATTTCACTGTTTGCCTGCTTGTCTGAAAGCAATGAAATCATAAAATTATTTAATGTATTTAGGTTCAGGTTTTTTCCTAGCTCCAGCCCGGCCTTATCCAAATTTATCTAATTATATAAGTTGTTGATATGCTTGATTTGGTACTTAATAGAATTCATGTGAAGAAAACATGTTTGTTTTGCTATTTCTTGTCATGCCTCACCACAGACTCTTGCTCTCTTTACTTAGTTGGAGACATGGGACTGATTTTAGGGCTTTCAAGAACCAAAATCTTTTTTTTATAAGTGGAAATAGTAGTGAAGTGATGCTCATTAAATTTGACACTTTATAGTAAGTGATTCTCCACCTGACCAGATGCCCTTCGTAAGGCAACTGCACTGTTAGGATTTATGGTAATGGATTCAAAGTGAATGTTCACACACCATTCTCTAGGGACAATATGAACTCTATCTGAAGTTCAAAGGCTATAATATCCAATGCAAATTTGAAATTTTTAAGCCTGCTTCCTAATAGTTCTATTTGCCTTTGCTGGCCTTTAAGTAAAAAGGAAATATAAGAAGTTTCTTATGTTGTCATAGTATGTTATTTTAAATCAGGGACATCTTTGAGCCTGAACTCTGATATATAAATGAAATTGAACTTCTTTGCCCTTCACCTCTCTAGAGGGCCCTTTCTTTTTGCATGATTCCCATATAATTTAATTGCCAGGGGCTCCCAGGCCCACCGGAAGCTCAAGGAAGTTCCGCATTAGGCTACTTAGTGTATCTAATCAGTTCTGACATGTTTATAGGATACTCTTAAGGTGCTTGGAGACTGTAAAATATTATTGCCTAAAGTCCCATTCAGATGGCTACACGGTAGGCCCTGGAATGACTAAGATTCAGTAGAATTTAACTTGAAGTTTCCATGACGTGCTAGTCCATCTATTATGTACCATGATTCGGAAAGTATTGCACAACATAACTGTATGAGTTAAGGATAAGTTTTATTGGGAAGGTGGAAATTCATATAAATTAAGAATAGGAGAGAGAAAAAGGTAAGTCCCCCTTCTCTACCCCATCCCTGCATCATCTCATAGTGAGGCATTTGAGTCCAGGACTCTGTGGGTGCTGATTTGTGAGTCCCGTGGGATGAGACCTTCTTCCTCCAGTGATCAATCCGTGTGCAAGCATAATAGCAACCTTGTTGGATAGTGGATAGAAAGCTTGATGTAAGAAGTTTGGGTTTTGAGGTATTGAATTTTACAGTAGAGTGTAGCTGTACAACACCTGGAGACCTTGAGGCCTATGGGAAATTGTAATCACCTGTCTGAGAGGAGAAGACCCAGGCCTATGGAAGCTGAATGGGTAGATTCCTTCAGTTTGGGAGCAGGGACAATCCAGATCCCTTTAGCCCTTTGTCCAGGCCACTTAGGGTCTCTTACAGGCTGACTCTCGGACAATTTTGTTTTATCAGGCTTATCAGAAGAGCTAGATCAAAGAAGAGAGGACAGGTCTGCGTCTAACTGGAAAGGTGTTTTTCCTTACCACGCAGTGGTTAGGGCACCCATTTAGCTAACCAGTTCAGCTTAATCAATCGTGGCAACTACCAAGGTGAAAACTATCATATCTATATTGTCATAACTATTTTTGTACACTCCTACCTCAACCAATGTCTCATGTCTGAAGTCTGCTTTGTCTGTTACTACTAACAAAGGTATTTCAGCTTTTTCTTTTTTTCCTGGTAGTATTTGCATGACCTATCTCTCCACCCTTTGACTTTTTATCTATGCCTTTGTGGGTTTCTTGTAAAGAGCATATGGTTTGGTCTTGCTTTTTAAACTCAATCTGGCAAGATTTTCTTATAATTGGTGTGTTTGGACCATTCACATTTAGAGTAATTATTGACGTGTTTGGATTAAAATATACCATATCGCCAGCTGTTTTGCTATTTTCTATTCCATCTGTTCTTTTTTTTTTCCCCTCTTTTTTTTTGTCCTGTATTGGGAACTGAGCATTTTTTATAATTCAACTTTATCTCCTTTATGAACTCATTATTTTGCCTGTTTTTGAAATTAGTTTTAGTGGTTACTCTAGGTTTAATAATATATTTTAATTAATCTGAGTCTACAAATAATATAATTCCCCTTCAGTTATAAGGAACTTACAAAAATATATTCCCAGTTCTACCCTCCCATCCTTTGTGCTATTGTTGTATATACATTAATTTTACATAATTTATAACCATACAATACATTTTTACTCTTTTAGACAGTTATTTTTTAGAGCAATTATAAATTTTAAAAGGTTTCTATTTTATGTAATCTTATTCCATTTATAATGTTCTTCATTTCTTTGTGAAGATCCACTCTTCTCACTGATCCAATTCTTTTGCTTGAAGAAATTCTTTTAAAATTTCTTAGAGTAAGTCTGTAACCAATAAATTCCTTTAGTCTTTGTTTTGCTGAGTAAGTTTTTATTTCTCACTTATTTTTTAAATACATATTTTTGCTGGTCTAGAATCCTGAATTGACAGATTTTTTTTTTCTTTAAAAGCACTTGAGGGGCACCTGGGTGGCTCAGTCGTTAAAGCGTCTGCCTTCGGCTCAGGTCATCATCCCAGGGTCCTGGGATCGAGCCCCACATCAGGCTCTCTGCTCAACAGGAAGCCTGCTTCTCCCTCTCCCACTCCCGCTGCTTGTGTTCCCTCTCTCGCTGTCTCTCTCTCTGTCAAATAAAAAAAAAAAAAGAAGAAGAAGAAGCACTTGAAAGAGCCTCCACTGTCTTTTTGATTACATGGTTTCTGACAGTTAATCCACTGTAATACTTACCCCACTGTAGGAAATATGTCTTTGTTTTATGTTTGCTTTCAAGGTTATCTCTTTGTCTTTGGTTTTTATAAGTTTGAATAGTTTTTTGTTTTTGGTCATCTGAGCTGTTTGGATCTGTAGTTTGATATATGTCATAATTTTAGAAGATTCTTGGCCATTATTTCTTCAAATATTTCTCCTGACCTGTTCTCTCTCTGTTCTTTCTGGAATTTCAATTACATGTATGTTTAGATCTTTTGATATTGTCCCACAGCTCTTAACTGTTCAGTTTTTATTTTTAATTCCTTGTTTCCCTTTTCCTCTTTTTATTTTAGTTTGAGTGGTTTCTATTGACTTTAGTCTCACTGATTCTTTGCTGATTCTCCTCATGATCCTTCAAAAGGCATTCTTTATCTCTGTCAACTTCTTTTTCATTTTTAGTAATTCCATTAGAT
Source organism: Leptonychotes weddellii (assembly GCF_054177405.1). Classification (NCBI taxonomy): domain Eukaryota; kingdom Metazoa; phylum Chordata; class Mammalia; order Carnivora; family Phocidae; genus Leptonychotes; species Leptonychotes weddellii. Next base: position 34,022,951 of record NC_138377.1, on the reverse strand, counting down.
TCTATCTTAGATTCCATCACTCTGCTGAACATGATATTACATATTGTCTTCCTTTTCAGGTAGAGCTTTCAACATATTAATCATGGTTATTTTACGTTCCTTGCTTGATAGTTCCAAAATTTGTGTCCTGAGGCATGTTTTGATGATTACTTTGTCTCTTAAGGGTGTGTTTCTCTTGCCTTTATATATGCATCATAATTTTTTTTGAAAGCTGGACGTCTTATAAAGGGAATTAAATACTGAGATAAATGTTTTTTATGCCTGAAGATGAGTATACCTTACCTTTTTCTAGACCTTAGTGGTTTGTGTTAATCTAGACAGGAGTTAGGGCTTGAAGTTTAAATTGTTATGGTTATCACAGACTTTACATTCTTCTAGTGATACCACCTTTGGTTTAGGCTGTGGGGTGCTTTATATGAGATTATTTTCTCAGTATCTGCTTACCCTTTGTGTCTTCCCTTTGTTCTGTGCCCTAGAGAGACTCTGTCTCTTGATACTTTACCATCTGTATTCCATTGTTATTTTTATTTTTATTTTATTTTTACTAGCCTACTGGTAGAGAATAGAACCAGGCAGACTTCTCTGGTGTTCTGATTAAGCGTTGTCTCCTGCAATCCTTGTGTCCCTGTGTTTCAGGAGTCTTGCCTTCATAAGTGTTCCTAACTCTCTTTGTGCTCCAGTCCTGGGTCTAGCATGTATTTCTGTCCTTTCCCCAATGGTTGAACTTTCTTTTTTCTGCTTTCTTCCACTAGCTTCAGTGGGCTTCTACCAGTGCCCTATTACAGGTTTGTTTGTTTATTTGCCCTTTCCCTTGTGGATTAAGGATTCCCTTGTATCACAGGAGAGATGGGAGAATTGGTCTGGGAAATGTTCAGTCAGTGGTTGCTGTTCTTCCTCAGCCAGCACCAGGATGGAAGCTTTCTCAGAATCTTTCACATTTTCCCTTTGTCTGTTTTGTGGGATTCAATGGAGGGTAAGCCAGCAAGTGAGTGTCAATCCTTTAATGTCTGCTTCATACTCTTACTGTAGCCTACAACTGGGCCTTTAGTGATCCATTTAAAATTTTGCCTGAATTCTTCTTCCTGGGTTTATATGGTGTTTGGGCATATCTGCCTCAGGTGAATAAATACTAAAGTCCTGTTTTTAATGTAGATGTTTTTCTTTCTCCAGATTTTTGTTTAGTTTTATCTATGACATTAGTTCTTAAATGTGATCAAGTTATTTATTAGCAGTTTGTCCAGGTTTTTGTTTGTCATAAGTGTAGAAGGAGTGTTCTTTCCACCTGTCCATTTCTCTGAGCTGAAACTGCAATCACCAGTGTCTGTTGGAAAGTAGTGCTTAAAGGTTTCTCAAATTCATGTATTGGAAGACTCAACATAGAAAAGATGTTATGCAGTTTCTATTAAAATACTGGTAAGTGGGGGTGGTGCCTGGGTGGCTCAGTCGGTTAAGCGTCTGCCTTCGGCTCAGGTCATGATCCCAGGGTTCTGGGATCGAGCCCCGCGTGGGTCTCCCTGCTCCATGGGAGTCTGCTTTTCCCTCTCCCTCTGCTCCTCCCCCACTCGTGCTCTCGTGCTCTCTCTCAAATAAATAAATAAATGAAAAATCTTAAGGCGGCATCTGGGTGGCTAAGTCAGTTAAGCTTCCAACTCTTGGTTTTAGCTCAGGTTGTGATCTCAGGGTTGTGAGATCGAGCCCTGCATCGGGCTCTGTGCTCAGCATGGAGTCTGGGATTCTCTCTCTCCCCCTCTCCCTTTGCCCCTCCCCTCTCTCTCTCTTTTTCTTTAAAGAAATAAAGTCTTTAAAAAAAATACCAGTAAGGATATTTTAGAAGCTTATTCTAAAATTTGAATGGAATGACAAAAGACCTAGATTAGCTAAAACAATTTTGAAAAAGAGTAAAGAAGCAATCACTCTGTGCAATGTTAATGCTTACTATATAGTTACATTATTCTAGAGAATGTGGTAATGGTAGAGAGACACAGATCAATGGAACAGAATAGAGGACTCAGAAATAGACCCACACAAATATGCCCAACTTATTATTTTATTTTTTTACAAATACACAAAAGCAATTCAATAGAATATAAGCAGACTTTTCAACAAATGGTACTGGAGCAATTGAATATCCATTGGGAGATAAAAGAACCTCTTCCTACATGTCATACCTTATACAAAAATTAACTCAAAATGCATCATGGGCTAAAATGTAAAACTAAAAATTTGTACGAAAAAAAAAAGGATAATCTTTAGGCCCTAGGACTAGCCCAAAATTTTTATATATGACAACAAAGAACAATCCATTAAGGAAAAATTGACAAATTGGACCTCATCAAAGTACGACTTTTCTGTGAAAGAAATGGTGAGAGGATGAGGAAATAAGGTACAGATTCAAAGAAAATGTTTTCAAATCACATATCCAACAAAGATCTTATATCTAGGTTATTAAAATAATTCTCAAAACTCAACAGTAAGAAAGCAATTCTATTAAAAATGGGTAAAATATATAAATAGACATTTCACTCGGGGGTGTACAAACAAATAAGTACATAAAAAGGTGTTGAACATTATTAGCCATTAGGGAAATGTAAATTAAAATCACAAGTGTTGGGGCACCTGGGTGGCTCAGTCGTTAAGCGTCTGCCTTTGGCTCAGGACATGATCCCAGGGTCCTGGGATCGAGTCCCACATTGGGCTCCCTGCTCGGCAAGAAGCCTGCTTCTCCCTCTCCCATTCCCCCTGCTTGTGTTACTGCTCTCGCTATCTCTCTCTCTGTCAAATAAATAAATAAAATCTTTAAAAAAAAAAAAATCACAAGTGTCACTACACATTAAGTGGCTAAAATGAACAGCTATTAAAATGCCTAAAGTAAAGAGTAATGATACCAAATGATGTCACATACAAGAATCTGCAGAAACTGGACCAATCACACATTACTGTTGGAAATGTAAAATTGTACAGTTATTCTGTAAAATATTTTGGCAGTTTCTTATAAAACTAAATATGCACTTACCATATGGCACAACAATTATACTTCTGGGCATTTGTCTCAAATGAAAACTTATTTTCACACAAAACCCTGTATTTGAATGTTTATAACATCTTTATTCATAATAGCCAAATACCAGTGATAAGGCATGGATTATTGATATATACAACAACTTGGATCAATTTCCAGGGGATATGCTGAATGAAAAAGCCAGTCTCGAAAGATTACATACATTGTGATTCCATTCATATACCATTATAGAAATTATAAAATTATGGAGGTGGAGAACATGTTAGTGATTCCCAAGCTGATAAGAATGGGGAATGGGAGGTTGGCATGGCCTAAAAGAGTAGCATGAGGGAGCCTTGTGTGATGGAACAGTTTTGTATCTTAATTGTGGTGGGTACACAAAACTATACATGTGACAAAATTGCATAGATATATACACACAGAAATTGATGCATGTAAAACTGCTGAAATTTGAATAAAATTGGTGGATTGTGCCAATGTCAGTATCCTAGTTTTGATGTTGCACTAAAGGTATGCAAGGTGTTATTGGGAGAAGTTAGGTCAAGGGTACCCAGGATCTCTTTGTACATTTTTTTTTTTTGCAACTTCCTATGAATCCATAATTATTTCAAAATTAAAACTTTGAAGAAAAGGTCCATAAAGACTGTATGGATTATTATTTTCTATTCCATCAGGTGTTATATATAATTTTAATCATGAAACAGGTAATCTAAAATCTCATTTGCATTGAAAAGATACAGAGACTCAAAGATGTGGTAGGTTAGTTACACTATAAATAGTCTTATGACACATATTAAGGAAAATTATATGAATAATAAAAAAATGTAGGAAATTCAAAAGAAACATTCCTGAGGGGCCAATTGGTGGATTGGAATACTTTAGCCAAAACAAGTCTTTAATGATAGCCAAATTAAACATCTACTTTGAAATCTAGCTCTGGGATTACAAATGTATTAACTACTGAGTAAACTAAGCAGCTGGTTAGAATTCATGGGGGGTGGAAGAGCTGATTAAAAAGAAAACAAGGCAAACACTTAAAAATACGTTGATAATTCATAAAAAGTAAATAAAATACAATTCCACTTAAGAGAAGATGGACTCTGAAAAACAAACTGAGGGTTCTAGAGGGGAGGGGGGTGGGAGGATGGATTGGCCTGGTGGTGGGTATTGAGGAGGGCACGTTCTACATGGAGCACTGGGTGTTGTGCACGAACAATGAATCATGGAACACTTCATCTAGAACTAATGATGTAATGTATGGGGATTAACATAAGAATAAAAAAAAAAAAAGGAAAAAAAAAATACAATTCCACTTAACACTTGGTTTTGTGTTCCTGATAATCTCTAAAATTGTCCCCAAATAGACTGAAAATTTATTGAGGGCATGTTCATAGCTTTTATATATACTTTACATGGACTAAAATACTGAAACCCACATTCATTAAGATCTTGCTAAAAAACTGATACATTTGTTCATTATTGAGTGTAATTTTCTTACCTCTATGAGACTGTTAATAGTATTGCTGTTGTGCAGGTAAGAGAACTGAGGGTCAGAGAGTTTAGATGTTTTTCCCAATGTCACACAGCTAAGTTGATTCAGGATTCAAACACTAGTCTGATTCAAAAGAGAATGTTCTTTTCACTGTAACACTACCTTTTTTCTTTCACTTCAGAACCCTTCACAGTGCTGGTCAGATGGAACATCTAATTGAAATTAAGAACATGTGATTGAAAATGATTGAGTACTCACAGTACCTGCAGTCTAAGGTTGTTCCTGTCCTATTTGTGAAAGGATTAGTGCTGAGCAGTGACTCAGAAGCAGCAGGGAAAGAAGTACTAAGGGTGAATGATGACCTTAGTAGGGAAAGGTTTCCCCTGTGTTACTGCATGGGCACAACATCAACTTTCTAATTGAACTGTGCGATCAAATTAATCATTGTAACAGCTTCTCACTAACTGATGTGACTGAATTGTCATTTCAGCAGGACCACTTAACTGGCTATGAGGTCGGCACACTCTTGGTCCCCTAGTACCACCCTTCCCAAATGTAGACCCATTCATAGGGATCTGCACCCCTGACAGTTGGGCATCCACTGGAATGTCTGTTGTATGTGTATTTCAGAACAACACTTTTAGCACGTCCCTGTTTCTCCCATAAAAAGTGTTACATATTCATGGCCTGGAATGATGAGTAGTTAGTTCAAAAAGACCAAGAAAATAAAGCACTATACTTCAGCTATTCAATTCAGTAAATATTAAGTGCTTGAATATGCACCAGGCACAGTACTACAAGTTAAAGTTTGCCAAAAACATTTGTGGATCCTTTACTCACAGAACTTATTTTATTCTCACTAAGGTGAATTTTCTCTCTTCTCCTTCTGGTTTTCCTTTGATTCTGCCCCAAGTCCTTCTTTGTGTCTTGTTACAGTCTTTGTTTTAAAGTCTGTTTTGTTTGATGTAAGTATTGCTACCCCATCTTTCTTTGCACTTCCATTTGCATGATAAATGCTTTTCCATCTTTCACTTTCAATCCACATGTGTCTTAGGTCTGAAATGAGTCTCTTGTAGGCAGCATGTACATGAGTCTTTTTTTTTTTTTATCCACTCCATCACCCTATATCTTTTAATTGGAGCCATGTAATTGTTCAGTGTAATGGAGTATTATTATTGATATTATTGATAGGTATGTGTTATTGTCATATTGTTACTTGTTTCATGGTTGTTCTTGTAGTTCTTCTCTATTTCTTTTTGCTCTTGCTCTCCTCTCATTATGTGCTGGCTTTCTTTAGTGATATACTTGGATTCCTTTTTCTATTTTTTGCATATCTATTACCAGTTTTTGATTTGTGGTTACCATGTGATTTATTTACAACATCTTATGCATATAGCAGTCTATATTAAGTTTAAACCCATTTTAAAAGCACTAAATTTTTACTTCCCCCACCATGTTTTGTGAATCCCTTGACTGATTTTTATAGATATATTTAATTTTTTTGCTTTTGTGCTTCCTACTTTTCTTCTGCATATGGTCTTTTCTTTCCACTCAAAAAATGCCCTTTAACATTTTTTGTAAGGCTGGTTCATTAGTGATGGGTTCCTTTAACTTTTGTTTATCTGGGAAACTCTTTATTTCTCCTTCTATTCTGAATGATAGCCTTGCTGGATAGAGTATTCTTGGTTGCAGGTTTTTTTGTTTTGTTTTGTTTTTTTCTTTCAGCACTTTGAATATATCATGCCACTCTCTTCTGGCCTGCAGAGTTTCTGCTGAAAAATCAGCTGATAGCTTCCTAGAGGTTTCCTTTGTATGTAACGTTTGCTGCCTTCAAAATTCTCTTTATCACTACTTTTTGCCATTTTAATTATTATGTGTCTTGGTGTGGAGCTCCTTGGGTTGATTTTGTTGAGCCTCTTTGTGCTTCCTGGATCTGGATTTGTGTTTCCTTCCCAAACTTGGGAAGTTTTCAGGTATTGTTTCTTCAAATAAATTTTCTAACCCCCATTCTCCCTCTTCTCCTTCTTGGATCCCTATAATGTTAATGTTATTACACTTGATGGTGAGCTGAGTTCCCTGAATCAGTGTTCACTTTTTATTATTTTTTGTGTCTCAGATTGATTGCTTTCCATTACTCTGTCCTCCAGTTCGCTAATCCATTCTGCTTCCACTACTCTATTCCATCTAGTGTATTGTTAATTTCAGTTATTGAGTTCTTCATCTCTGATTGGTTCTTTTTTATGTTTTCTCCTTACTGAGGGTCTCACTGAGGTCCTCTACTCTTTTTTTCAAGTCTGGTGAGTATTTTATTGACCCCATTACTTTAAATTCCCTATCAGACATGTTACTTATCTTTGTTTATTTCTCTTGCTGTGATTTTCTTTTATTCTTTCATTTGGCACATGTTCTCTGCCTCCTCATTTTGTCTCTCTGTGTCTTTTTCTATGTGTTAGGAAAGTCAGCTATGTCTTTTGCTCTTGAAAGTAGTAGCATTATGAAGAAGAGGTTCTCTAATACCCTACAGTGCAATGTCCCCTATATACCAGAACCTGGCACTTCAGGGGTGTCTCCTATGTGTTGCATGTGCCTTACTCTTGTGGTTGAGTCATGTTTGCCTTCATTCCAGTTGTATGCAGTAGCTTTCTTTGCCTTTGTGGGCAGGCTTAATTCCTGTGCTGTTAGTGTTCCAGTCTGTGTCCACCTTGGTTTGAGTTGAATCAGACCAGGCATTTGCAACTGCAGGGTGCTCTTCCTGGGTCATCCCCTAGAAGCTTTCATTGCTGGACAGGGCCTACAGTCAGACCAGAGGTCTCCTCCACCACTTCCCACCAGCTCCCTGCTGGGGCTCTAGTGGGACTGGTATGTGTGGTTATCTTCCCCTCTCTCTGGGGCAGGAGTCACTTTGGAGTGGTACTTGCCCCTGTCAAGGCTGCTTGCACACTTCCACGCTTGTGGCACTGCTTTGGATGGGCCCTGGCCAAGGGAATATTGGAGGGGTAGATCCACAGGAAAATGTGGGGGCAGGGAGCAAGGTGCCAGCAAGGTTTGTGCAGGTTTGCTGCACAAAGGGGCCTGCAGCTACCTGGGAAAACTGCCCAGGCTGGGATGGCAGGGGATGTTGTTAGGAAGCTAGGTTGAGAGTATAGGCACTGCAGGTGTCCATTTATCTAGGCTGGCAGGTAGGGGAGGGAAGTGGTATCCACCAACTCTTTTGTTCTGGAGAAGTGTCCCAAAGATCCTTGTACCTCCCGCACATGCCTGGAGATTAGTAAATAAATCTTTCTGTATACCCCAGAAAAATTTTAAACTCCTGCTTCTATGCTGTATCTCAGTAGGGTTGTTTGTTGTGCTGTCTCTTTAAGGGTGAGGACTCAGTTTCCTATTGTCCTCCAGCCTCTCCCAGAGCCAACCTTGCTGATTTTTAAAGTTCCAGGTGTTAAGCCTTACTGATTGAAGTTATGCTCCTCTGGATTTCAAAGCCAAATGTTATGGCCATTTGTCTTCCTAGTGTGGGGTCCTTCATTCCTGGGGTATCTGGTATGAGGTCTGCTTCTCTCCCCTGTCTGTGCCCATAACATCCCTCCCTCCTGCAGTTTTAAGGATCTGTTTGGCTCCCTACTATGTCTCTGCCCTTCCTACACTCTTAGTTGTGGCCTCTTCTTTATGTTTAGCTGTGGAGAGTCTGTTCTGCCAGTCTTTGCATCATTTTCTGGGTTATTTACACTGATATGGATGTTATCTAGGTGTATCTGTGAGACAAGGTGAGCCTAGGATCCTCCTACTCAGGCATTTCCCTGGAAGTCTCATAAAATCTTCTTTGGTGAAGTGTCTAATCATAATATCTAACCATAATGTGATTGAATTGTTTGTTTTCTTTTTTATTTTTGACAGTTCTTTGTATATTTTGGAATATAAGTTCTTATTCAGATATATGATTTCCAAAAATTATCTCTCCATTTCTTTCTTTTTTTTTTTTTAAAAGATTTTATTTATTTATTTGAGAGAGAGAGAAGGAGAGCCCATGAGAGAGTACAAGTAGAGAGGAGAGGGAGAAGTGGGCTCCCAGCAGAGCAAGGAACTTGATGCAGGGCTCGATCCCAGGACCCCAGGATCATGACCTGAGCCAAAGGCAGACGCTTAACTGACTAAGCCACCCAGGCACCCCTGTCTTTTCATTTTCTTAATGTTTTTCAACTGTTTCATTTTCAAAGCTTTGTTATTGTTGTTTTTGTTCTAATAAGATCCAACTATGTGCTTTTGTTATTGTATCTAAAAAGTTATCCTCAAACCCAAGGTCACAAATTTTTCCCTATGTTCTCATCTAGAATTTATACTTTAAAATTTTACATTTATACCTGTAATCTATTTTGAGGTCATCTGTGTAAGGTATGAGGTATACATTAAAGGTTTTTCATTTTTTGTATATTATGCCCAATTATTCCAGTAGAGTTTATTGAAAATGATTTTTTAATCTTTTCAATTAAGACCGTTATCAATTAAAATGCCTTTGCACTTTGTCAAAAACAAATTGACAATATTTGTGTGACTCTATTTTTGGACTCTATTCTTTTCCATTGATACATATATTTCTAAACTTTCACCAATACCACACTCACTTGATTGCTATAAATTCTTTGTTAGTCTTGAAATTGGATGTGATGAATCCTCCCACATTGTTCTTGTTTTCAGATTTGTAGTAGCTATTCTAGTTTCTTTGCTTTTCTGAACAGATTTTATAGTCAGCTTGTTGATGTCTACAAAAGATAAAAACTTGCAGGGATTTTGATCAGGATTGCATTTGATATATTCTCAAATTGGGGAGAATTATATATTAATATTGAGTCTTCTAATTCATGAATATGATATACTTTTCCATTTCTTTGGAAAATCTTCTATTTAATCAGTGTTTTGTAGTATTCAGCATATAAATTATATACACATTTTATTAGATTTATACCTAAGTATTTAATTTTATTTGGTGCTTTTATTGCCAAATATTAACTTATATCCACTTGGTGGTATTTAAAATTTACTCCAGTTTTCCATTGCAGCTGCATAAGAGTATGACCTTGTATCCTGTGTTCTTACTGCATTTACTGGTGGATTTGAAGGGGTTTATTTTAGATTCTTTGGGATTTTCCAAGTAGAATATCACTTATCTAAAAATAAGGAGACTTATTTTTTCTTTTTTCAATCCATATGCCCTTTGTTTATTTTTCTTGTCTTGTGGCTCTACAAAGACTACCCTTATGGTGTTGAAGATTGGTGAGAACAAACATTCATGCCTTCTCCTGGACTTACTTTTAATTTATGCCATATTTCTGGCATTATTGTTATGTTTTGCTTTTATATATGCTCTAAATCTGCAGTGTATTGTTGCGTTAGACAATTATCTTTTAAAGCACTTTAAAATGAGAAAATATTATGTTTCTGTGTTTATGTCCATGTCAGCTATTGTTGGAGGGCTCTATCTGTTTTTGTAGATCCAAATTCCTACCTGGTATAATTTTCCTGCTGGCTGAAAATTTTTCACTAAACTTTTTTAAAGCACGAATCTCAAAGCAGTGAATTCTGCTCCCCCTTCTCTTTTTGAAACAGCTTTTACTTGTAGTCATTTTTGAAAGATATTTTTGCTGAATATAGAATTCTCAGTTGATAGTTTTCTTTCAGTACTTTAAAATTGTCACTCTAAATTGTCACTCTTTGGGGGCGCCTGGGTGGCTCAGTCGTTAAGTGTCTGCCTTTGGCTCAGGTCATGATCCCGGGGTCTTGGGATCGAGCCCCACATCGGGCTCCCTGCTCAGCAGGAGGCCTGCTTCTCCCTCTCCCACTCCCCCTGCTAGTGTTCCCTCTCTTGCTTTCTCTCTTGCTCTGTCAAATAAGTAAATAAAATCTTTTTAAAAATAAATAAATAAATTGTCACTCTTTTTCTGGCTTGCATAGTTTCTGACAATAAGTACTGTAATTATAATTTTGTTTCTTTGTGTCCTTTTTTCCCCCTCTAGCTGTTGTCAGAATTTTTTCTTAAGCTTTGGTTTCATTATTTTTAATATGTTTAAGTGTGTTTCTTTAGGTGCCTATTGCTTTTGGCCTTCTATGAGCTTCTCGGATTTGATTTATGTTTTTTACTACTTTTCGAAACTTTTCTATGATTATTGCTTCAAATGTTTTTTGTGTGGGTTTCTTTTTGTTTTGTTTTTGTTTTGGCTCACCTCCTCTTCAAGGATTTCATTTACGTGTGTTAGATTTTATGAAATCATTCTACATCTCTTGGGTGATCTCAGCTTTTCTTGTTAACTTTTTTTTTCTTCTTTGTGTTTTAAGATAATTTCTCTTGATCTGTCTTCTAAGTTTATATATTCTCTCCTTGGCTGTGTCAATTCTGTTGATGAGTCAACAGAAGGAGTTCTTTATCTCAGTTACATTATTATTACTATCATCCCCCTTCTCTTCCTCCTCCTCATTATTTCTGTTTTTACGTGTTCTCATGTTGTCACTGCTTTGATGAAACGCCTCAGATGTTCATGCATTTTTTCACACTGTTTCCACTAGAGCCTTTTTAACATATTAATTAGTTATTTGAAATTTATTGTCCTATATTTCCATTATCTGCATCATCAGGGAGTCTCTTTCTGTAAGTTACTTTTTTTGTTGACAGTGTGTTTCTTCTTTTTCTCCTTTTGTTTATCTCATTTGTAATTGAATGTTACATATCTGTGTGGAAAGTAGAGACAGAGATAAATAGCCTCATTTCTTCTGCTAGACCATTAGTTTTGGAGGTTGAGTATGTATTTGGAATTTATTATTGATACTTTTTCCTTCACTGCCTAACTGGATTTGAATGCTTTAGTGTTACCTTGTGCTTAGGGTGGGAGCTTGGATGAAGAAGGTTTTTTCCAGTGTTGCTGTTCCACTCTCAGTTTTCAGCCTTTCCTGTGAATATGCAGCATAAAGAGAATCCCTGTGGTAGTGCCACTCTCCCCTTTGTAGACTGCTGCTGCAGTGATGGTGGCCAGTGTGATGTGTGGTACTAGAATTCCCTCTTTTCCTTGTCACGCGTCAGTCTTAGGCAGGTCTTGTTTCTTGTGTTTCAGGGTTGGGGTTTTTTCAGCAATCCTCCCGTTTCCTGTGGCAGTCAAACTCTGCCTCCTATCTTCAGTGAGGATTCTTTGTCCTTCCTCCAGTGTTAGAAGATCTCTCATGTTGTTGTTATGAGATCATAGGTCCTGGACTGCTTCTGGCTCCTCTCTTAGTGGTAGTTTTTTTTATTCATTTAACTTTTCCCTACTTGAATTTTACCCTCGGGAAGGCAGAGTTTGCTTCTCCTCCCCAATGGCTTAGGTTTTTTATTTTGTTTTCAGGAAATTGGGGGGGGGGGACAGAATTTTGTGCCTTTTTCATAGCAGCTTCTATTCTCCTTATGGAGGTCTTTATGACAAAGGGAGGCTCTCTGCCTCCAGTTTTTCCCATATGTGCCCAGTGGACTTACATAGAAAAAAGCCTGAATAGCTGCAACTGTCCTCTTTCTTTGACTACCAGAGGTCTTATACTCATACTACCTAACACTCAGCCTTGAGCAGTTCATTAACATTTAAGCTAGTGGTTTTTGCCTGCTTGTATGGTACCCAGAGCCTCCAGTATTCTGCCACAAGGGAGGCAGCTTTCACACCACATCTCTTCCTGGAGGAGCATGATTTCCTTGGATTTCAGTCTACTTTATTCTTTAACTTTAGTTCTCTAATGGCCTCAAGAAGAGTTATGATTTTGTAATTTAGCCATTTTTGGTGGGGGGAATATTGGATGAGTGACAAGCTTTCAGCTTTCTCCATCTTAGGTAGAAATGTTCTCTATGAAATTTTAAAATATTAGTTTGGCTAAATAATAGATGTTTTTATGGACCACAAATTCCATTAGCAATAATAATAAATGTCATTTAGTGAGCTCATGAGAGATGCAAAGAATTGTTTTTGCATGCATAATATTATTTAATATTCCCTCCAAAAAATATACAATGTAGTTTAATATAATTGTCAGATAAGAATCTTATGACTCAGAAATATGGAGTAATTCTCCCTTGGTTCCATAGCAAATAGATGAATCTAGGTCATTCCTAGTACTCTGCTATGAAATTCAATAATTGCCTAAAATACCCCAAACTAATAAATGATATTTAGAAGACATTGATTGATTCATGGTGAACAAATAGGACACACTATTTTTTTCTCTGTTGGACCAAGAATCTAATTTATATGTAAGCTCCCCATTATTTTGAAAGGGTATTAGACAGTAGGAGAGATGAGTGCCAAACAACATTAGAAATACATCTCAACAGCATATTTATTAAATGGAGCAGGATGTAAAGTCTTTTGACCAAGGAAATAAAGTGTATTATTAACTATTTTGAATACAGTACACATCATTGGTACAGCAGAATATTATCAGGTCATCATCATTCCCTCTAATTATCAAACTGCAGAGTTCAGCATTATCCTAACACTTTGAATGGTGGGGGAATCTTTATTACTGTCGTCATGTTCCATTGTGTTGACTTTTTCTTAAATGGGTTAATGCACTAGTTATAAGAGCACCAGAGTTCTTAAAGGTTACTGCTGATGTCCTTATATGAACATACTATATTTTAACTTTGATGTTTTGTATCAATAGATCCATGGTTGGGATTGTGTTCCATTGACTGAAAGATTAGAGTTCTTCTTTCAAATGACAATGAGATTGTATCACATCAACTGTACTTGGACATAAATTTTCCTCTTAAAATGAAAAATACCACCCCAAAATAAGACTTCCCTTGTTGCTGCTCATTCTTTTGTTTCCCTTCTTTGTCACTATAATCATGATTCTTTTAGTTATTGTGGTTAAAATCTTGGTACACTCTTTCCACCCCCCCTTTCCACTTAACCCACATACATGTGCCTGGAGACGTGGTGTGATATAATGGGAAAAGAACTGAGTTTCAAATTGTAAGTACTTGGTTTCCTGGGAGCTGCTGGTATATTGTAGTGGAAGTCACAAAGTGCTGACTTTAATATGTTCTATTCAACCACATGGGTCAAAGGGATGGAATGATATTGATTATGTTAAATAAAGGAGAATTTTACAGGGATTCAATGCTTAAAGAAGTAATAGACCAAATGCCTGCCCCACTTCCTACCTTTTCAACAACAGAACATTTCCACAGTCTGTGAGATCCCTTTGGGGTGAAGGCCAATAGCATTGGGTGTGATTATAGTGACTCTAAATGCAAAAGAAGTCAAGACATGTAGTCATCCAGACAAATCGGGTGGCTTCTTCAACATTCCAACTCCATCAACACAGCTAAAAAGTCTTAAAGTCCCTTCTGATAATTTTTGTCATCACAGTTATTTTTTTGTGCTACCTTGCTACTTCCCCATTAAGAGGTAGAATTTAATTCCCTGTGCGTGAATCTTGGCTGACTTCAGTGGAGACTTGTTAGTACTAAAATGCAGTGAAAGTGATGTTTGCATGGCTTTCAGGGCTGGGTTAAAGGAGGCTTTGCAGTTTCTGTCTTACTTTCTTGTAATGCTTACTTTCATGATATTCTCTCTCCCTTCTCTCCCCCCCACCCTGCCCTCGCCATCTCCCTCCCTCCCTCTGGAGGTTTTTTCTTACAACCCATTTGCTGCTGGTGCCATACGTGCGTGAGAAAACCTCCAGGTGATTCTTATTCCCAGCTATTTGCCTTATTCCCAGGCATTTGGGTCTTCCCACCTGAGACTCCAGACATTATTCATGATGTGTCCTGAATCCTCCAGGTAATGCCTTGTCCAAATTCTTAACCTACAGAATCTATGGGAAAGATAAAATGGTAGTTCTTATTACTCCATTAAATTTGTTTGTTGTTCAATAATAAATATCTGGAACAAAATCAAAGCACTGATCCTTTCTAGCTCATCTTTCCAATTTTGTTTTATACAAGGTGTAGACTTTTCTCTTATTGGCTGCTTTGACCCTAAGATCTGTGTATTTGAATAGATACAACTTCCAGTTGGCTTTAAATTAGCTATTTTTCTTAGCAAAACAAAATTTAGTAACAGTAGCAGTAACACATGTTTGTGGCCAGATTATGTTGTCCTGATAGCTGCTTTTACTGGCCTATCACTTTTGATACATTTCTGAAAAACAACACTTTTTTCTTCATCTCCAGAGAATGTGAGCAGGCTTCATGGAGAATGAAGACAGAAGAAGCCACTATTACTATCAGGGTGAAATGAGGGGACAACTACCCAATGAGGGTTGGTAGGAAGTTCCTCTGTATAAAGCACTCAGGAAAATCACTGTGTTGCTTCTTCAAGGAAAGGGTCAGTAAAACTTGTGTTATGTTTCAATATTTTCAGAGTCAGCTTTCTAAAAATGTATGAAGACTAGGCCATTAAGTTACAAAGCTTTATGTAGTTTATATGGAAGGTATTAAAATATATTTAAAAGTATTTTCTAAAAATCAAGTAAGTACTCGTCCAAAATAATTTCACCATTATGTGATTTCTAACTTCTAAAGCCCAGGTAATTTCCATGTTTGTGAACCGTTCTGATGTAATGCTCTTCAACATTTCTAACACTGTGGCACACAGAAAATATGGTCCACTGTAATAAATACGCAAAGACAGGAAAGGAAGATATCTTAGGGCCCATATTATGAGATAAGATCTATATTCACAAGTAATTTTCCCAAGAGTCAGGGTATCTGGGTAACAATTCTGGTCTGTATTTATTCAGAAGCATGACTTTGGGTATTTGAAGTTACCAGAATATTGGAGAGGAGAGGTTATATGATTCTTCCTTTCAACTCAAAATTTGAATGACCTAAGGTTTCCATTGATGTAAGGCCAACATTTGTGTTTATTATAATGATGGTATGTACTCTATCTTGCACATTTCCTGTGGTTTTGTTTGTCAAGACAATAGATTATAGATTTTTGCATATGGAAGAGACATCACAGATCATCGAATACAAAAATTAAATAATGCTTCCTTGCCTAACTATTTGGTGGAGGAGGAAAAAATCAAAAACAGAAGCCAAGAACTAGGACCCATGTCCCCTGATCTTTTTACTATATTATACAGTTTGTAGAGTATTGATTTCCCTAGTTAAAAAAAAAAAAGATACTATCGAATAGTCCTCAAGATGCATCATTTGGCATGGTAGCTAATGTCAGCATTTATGCTGCACTGATAGGATCTTTGGTTAAAAGTTCAAAGTGAAATGGTGAACATGGAGGTAATAAATCTATTTCTGCTTTGGGAGCAGGCTTGCTTATAAGGAAATTGCAGGCCTTTGATTAAAAGGAAAGCATATGTAACTATTGACAGTTTTTAAATACCACATGTTCCTTTTCTAAAGCAATCTGCCCTTACAAGTGTAACTGTAGCTGCTGCTGCAGTTTTAGGTTAGAATTTATTAGAGCTGAGGACTCATATTATCTCCCCAAAGTACACTGAGGTTGCTAATCAGTCATGGTAGAGAGCAGATTTACCTGGAAATTTGGATGTACTTAAATTTCATTGTAAAATGAGTCTGTGTCTTAGGAGTAGAGGAATTCGAACTGCTAAACTTGGTTAATTGTAACAGCCCAGGCTCTCTCAGGTTATCCTACAATTAACATTTCTTTCTTGGCTTTGCAAATGCCAGACTGTTAAATTGTTTCTTTTGTGTTTACATCACAGAAGCAGGAAGGCTTCTGCTCTTACCCCCAAAGTTTAGTTTGGTTGTTGGGTCTAATGACTGTACATTATACCAAGAGAATATGAAACAAATTATTACAGAATGAGAATTTCTGGGGAGAGTGAGACAGGCTCCCAGTCAGGTTCAAATACAGCCTGAGAGAGCAGGAAAAGAAGACTGGCTTGTTATTTGTTGTGGTTAGGAGTCAAGCTGGCGTAGAGAGTTCCTGCATGTAAGACAGGGCTTGGTTGGCTTGAACTTCCCACCAGGGCCAAGGAGAGAGCATCTGGACTTTCTTATCAGTTTGCCTAGATGTGGAGCAGAAGAGGAAGGGGAGCCAGTGGGACTTGAAAGCTGTCAGCAGTCAAACATCAAAAATGGAGCCAGATTATTACAGTTGAATAGAGCCACCACTATATTTAGTATGAGCTGTACGAACATGGCCAAACTATATTGCAGTTTCTTTTTTACAGGGCTCTAAAATAGAAAGGAATACCACCCTTAGACATGGGCAAGCTGACCCCTGCCCCAGCTCCATGCCTCAGGGGCCTTTGTGCTTTGGAGTACCTACCTTCTTCTGAGTCCTTTCTAGTACCTTGGACTGGCCTGAACCAGCAGTGCTGTCCATAAAGGGCAGCTCAGCCCAAGACCAACATGAACTCCATTTCTGTTTTATACCTTATGACGCTCTTCAACCCTTTACTCCAACTCCTAAGATGATCAGAAGTCCTAGGAGCTCTTGAACTTTGTCTAGTCCATAATATTCTTTTCCTGGAATCATAGATTAGGCCACTAGGATGGGGCAGGCACACTGGTTGATGTGACTCTCATGTTGGACCCAGGGAGGGCTCAGGACTCTGGGCTAGTGGCTCCGTACTCCTCAATCTGAGCCTTTAGCTCTGCCCACAGGCTAGACTTCTAACCCATCTGTGTTCTCATCAGTGCTTTCTTAGGTATACAGCACCAGAGGATAACAGCAGGTGCCCCTTACTTTCTGCTGCTAACACCTAGGGAAGTTGCCCCTCCCCACTGCAGGGTCCATACCACACATAAAGTCATCGTATTCAGGTGGCTTTACTGAACTCCTTTGAGGACTTCTGAAACCATAGCTCTTTGGTGATAATGGTCCCTTCTTGTCTCCAGTCCATGTGGTGACACTTTGTTCTCCCAGGTGGATTATAAGCCTCACCAGATGTAATGAGGGACAGATGTTTCTTATGTGAATGGGGTCACTTGTCTTTCCCCTTGTCTCCCTTTCCCTCTGGAGGCAGTACGTAAAAGGCAAGGGTATAGTAAACACTGAAAAAGATCATATTCTAGGAATATAGTGATCGTGTGGCTAAAGGGTTTAAAAGAAGACAGGGTTAGAACATGTGTTCTTTCACTTTTATGCTATAAAATTCTAAACGGCAGGGCGCCTGGGTGGCTCAGTCGTTAAGTGTCTGCCTTCGGCTCAGGTCATCATCCCAGGGTCCTGGGATCGAGTCTCACATCGGGCTCCCTGCTCAGCAGGAAGCCTGCTTCTCCCTCTCCCATTCCCCCTGCTTGTGTTCCTGCTCTCGCTATCTCTCTCTCTCTGTCAAATAAATAAATAAAATCTTTAAAAAAAAATTCTAAATGGCAAATTTAACATAATCAGAAAATATTCACATTCTCCTATGTACTCCGAGTAAGATTTACGTTTGTGATTATTATCAATAGTAACAACCTTTGAAAGAGTCATTGGAAGGTGGTATGATGAAATGAAGCAACCTCATAAATAATGACATTACCAGGATTAGTTAAATGGTATTAGAGATGCTTGCAGAGGCAAGAGAATCTATTTGTTTCAGTACAGTTTGCCAAAGCGATAGCTTCATGAGTTAATATCATTGCTTTCTTTTTCTTGTGCTGGGAGAGAGAAAATTAGTTGGGAATAGCACATTTGACAAGAAAGAAAATGAAGAAATGGTTTCTGCACCTGAGCAGAAAGAGATGATATTTATACACCAGAAAGAATCTCCATGTGCACTGATTAGACAATAAACAAATACATAAGTACTACTTCTTTACATATTTTTCTAGAATAAATCACTATGTCTCACAAAGACCTACTAGGACTCTGCAAATATGTTTGCCTGGGACCTGATATACCTTAGGATTAACCCTAGAGAGCAACCTCTAGCAAGAAAATATGCCTTATGTGTTACTAGGTATATATTGTTAACACAAAAAAAGGTACAGGAGAGAGAATAGATGTTATCTATTGCTATGCAGTATATACTTAAGTGCTTATGGAATATAAATAAGGTAAAAACCTGTGTCTCCCTTCATTGGCAGTACAGGGAAGCCCGCTGTGAAATGGATATTAGATAAAAGTAAGAAGAATGCTCATACTCACGTGTATAGCTAAAAGAGCATCAAAAATAATAAATAACAAATGTGCAAAGACATTGCAGGGTATCCATTTCTCAAGGGTCATGCTGAGAGAAAATGAGAATATGAAAGATTTATCTTCTAACCATATATCATTTATTTAACCCTTCACATGGTAATAGTTGCATAATATCCTTGAAAAATAATTCTGCATTTTTCAGCTAGGGTATTTTAAACATCAAGTTATTTTGTTTTTCCTGACGTTTGTTCTTTGAAATTATACAAATTATTCTTTGTATAATTTGTTTTATTATAATTTGTTTCTACAAATTGTTCTTTGAAATTATTTCAAATTGTTCTTTGAGATTATACAAATGATTTGGTATATAGGCTGAAAAGTATTTTAAAAATTAATAAAAGATTCACTGTTTATGGGTAGATAAAAATGGTCTAAGACAAACTGGTATCTTTATTCTTTCAATTCTTGAATTTTTTTCTTTCTAATATTTCTATTCATTTCTATGCAAAACCAACATTTATGGAGTCCATATCTAAAACTAGGAGGAAACTGCCTTGTTATAATATTACTGAAATAATTGCAAATTAAAGGGCTAGTAGAAACATTTTCTTAATTATGCTTATCACAAATAAAATTCATCAGGCTAATGTGTTACTTAGACTAATAAAACAATAAAATTTAAATTCTATAGCTAGTCACATAGAAATGAGGTATGAAAAACACCGCAACGACAGATTATGATGTTAACTTAAAAAGTTGAAAACCAGAAAATCATCATTTGATTCCTTGACCCTCTTTTAAGAGAAAAAACTAAAACACATAACCTGATAGCACGTCACAGCGATGTTACTTAAACCATTTCCAGAATGAACATCTTACTACCTTTTGTTTAAATAAGAATAAAAATAATTTTGTTATACTTGTTATATGTATTTATTATGTAAAAATTAGAAAAATATGCATAAATGAAAATAAACCAGTCAAATCTGCCCACAACCCATCTTCCCATCCTATATCTATATAGGCATGTGCTTAATATAAATAGGCACATATTTATTATATATATTTTACATAAGGTTGCAAAACCTGCCTTTTGACTCATCACTAACTTCTTTCTGTGCCAATTGTATGTATCATTATCTATGTTATTGTCTTCAGTGGTTTAGAGTTGCCTTGCATGGGTATACTAAAACTTACTATTTCCCTATTCTGGGAGATTTAGCTGTGTTCACTTGTTTGATGTATTGTTAGGATAAATTCATAGAAGATTGTTGCATCACAGGTAAAATATTTTAAAGATTTTTGATACATATCACTATATTTCTGGAAATGCTATTTGCTGTGCTTTTATTCAGCTCAGAGATATCAAACATATGCCTAACTGTGACCAATTTGTTTTTAACATCTTCCATGACAAAATATTTAATACTTTAGATTTCTCATTGTGTATCTTTGGTAGTGACTGCCAAACTTTGGTATCTAAGTTCCTTCATTATTTGTGGTATTATCTGGAAACAAATACTCATTTATACCAAGAGAAGGAAATCTGCATTAAATCCTTTATTTTTTTAAAAAAAAAATTAGAGAGAGAGTGTATGAATGCACAAGGAGGGGGGAGGGGCAGAGGGAGAGAATCTCAAGCAGGCTCCACCTCAGTGCAGAGCCTAATGTTGGGCCGAATCTCATGACCTTGAGATCATGGCCTGAGCCAAAACCAGGAGTCGGTAGCTCAACCGACTGAGCTACCCAAGTGCCCCCTAAATTTTTCTTAAAGCAACTAAACTTTTCTTTTTTGTAATGAAAATAATCCACTTTGACTTCATTTGTGAATGCCTATATTAGCACTAAAGACGTCTTTGTAGAAAATTTTTATTGATATTCTACATTTTTTCTGTTGTGTTTGTAACAGCCAGTGTTTGTATTTTTCATTCAGAAAAAGTCTTGATAATCAACATCCAACTTTTATCAATGCTTGTATATATCAAAACTCTATTAAGTTTTGTAATATTAACGGTAAACTACCCTAGACTTGACCATTTCAGCCTTCTGAATCATTGCTCTAAGAAGCATGCATCAGGGTGCCTCGTGGCTCAGTCAGTTAAGCATCTGACTCTTGGTTTTGGCTCAGGACATGATCTCATGGGTCATGGGATCAAGCCCCGTGTGGAGCTCCTCATTCAGTGGGGAGTCTGCTTCAAGATTCTCTCCCTCTGCCCCTCCCCACTACTCATGCATGCGAGAGCATGTACACGCTCTCTGAAATCTTTTTTTTTAAATTTAAATTCAATTAGCCAACATACAGTACATGATTAGTTTCAGATATACTATTCAATAATTCATCAGTTGCATATAACACCCAGTGCTCATCACATCACATGCCCTCCCTAATGCCTGTCTCCCAGTTGCCCCATCCCCCCACCAACCTCCCCTTCTGCAACCCTCAGCGTGTTTCTCAGAGTCAAGAGTCTCTCATGGTTTGTCTCCCTCTGATTTCTTCCCATTCAGTTTTCCCTCCCTTCCCCTATGATCCTCTGCACTATTTTTTATATTCCACATATGAGTGAAACCATGTGATAATTGTCTTTCTCAAATTGACTTATTTCACTTAGCATAATACCCTCCAGTTCCATCCACATCAATGTAAATGGTAGATATTCATCCTTTCTGATGGCAGAGAAATATTCCATTGTATATGTAAACCACATCTTTATCCATTCATCTGTTGAAGGACATCTCAGCTCCTTCCACAGTTTGACTATTGTGGACATCAAACAAATCTTCAAAAAAAATAAAAGAAGCATGCATCAAAGGCTTAATATTACTGGAAAGATTCTTTTTTTTTTTAAGCTTTATTTTAGAGAGAGTGAGCAAGTGCCAGGGCACGGGGAGAGGGGGGGCAAGGGGAAATATCCCAGGATAGAGAGACTCTCAAGCAGACTCTTCACTGAGCGCAGAGCCTGAAGCCTGGCCCAATCTCAACCCTGAGATCATGACCTGAGCCAAAATCAAGTGTCAAAAACTTAACCAACTGAGCCACCCAGACGCTCCCCTGAATAGAATCTTTTGTTGCTCTGTATATAACTCAGCCTATAACTGATTAACCAATTAAAAAAAAAAAACCTGAGATGCAGATTTCTTCCCTGTTAAACATTTCTTCCTACTTTAGAAAATTTATGAAAAAAATTAGTAGTTTTGAAGATTTCATAATAGTTCAGAGATCTGAGAAACACACCTCAAAAATAACTGTTTAAGCAGTGATTCAAGGATATCCAGATTCTGGGATTTCTGTTCTCAGAAGACTTTTCCAAGAAATTACTCAGGTTACCAGGAATCAGTAGAAATGGCTCAGATTCACTGTTGGTGTTTTGCTTTTTAACTTTTCCTTCATTAGAACAAATTAAAGTTATGCCTAGTATGTGTCTTATGACAATGCTGATAAGATTTTTAAAATATACATATTCTTGGCAATTAGAGGACTGGGTCAAACAATATTTTAATAAGTCAGATAAATTCAACACCTCTCATTATTTTGTTTGTCTGATTGCAGCTTTGCATGTTGAATGTTTCACATCAGAGACAGAATATTGGTGACAGAGTAGAGTTCAAGATTCTTTAGCCAAGACCTCTGACTCCACTAATCACCTCTATCTTATCAATGAGTGCAGAATGAGAGACAAGCTATCCATTCTCAGGTTGTTAGTTGTCCCTCTCCATGCACTCACACAAGTGGGTAGGTGCACACAGGCTCTACAACACATCCCTGTACAGCTGTTCACATGCCCCTGAAGAGGCCCAATGATGCTTTTGTTACCTCTGTCCTCAGAAAGTGTTCTCTTTGAAGTGTGTATGAAAGACTCACATATAAATTGGTCCACATTATTTTAACTTAAAAAAATGGCAGACATAAGTGAAATAACAGACTTACACAAATATAATGTTTGCATTATTTTACCTTTGAGTTTGAATTTTTTTGAAAGCACAAAGGATAAGGGGTCAAGAGATTATTAAATGTATGCCTGGCTAAAAGGAGGAAGTGCGGGAGCCTGGGTGGCTCAGTTGGTTAAGCGGCTGCCTTCAGCTCAGGTCATGATCCTGGAGTCCCTGGATCGAGTCCCGCATCGGGCTCCCTGCTCGGCGGGGAGTCTGCTTCTCCCTCTGACCCTCCCCCCTCTCATGCTCTCTCTCTCTCTCATTCTCTCTCTCAAATAAATAAATAAAATCTTTAAAAAAATAAAAAAATAAAAAAAATAAAAGGAGGAAGTGCTAGCTTATGAAACGTAAATGGAAAGTGTTACAAAAATTATTTCATGACAGCCACACCCACACATGCACAAAACGTGTAAATGTATTATAAGGTTTTAACCTTCATTCAAGTTTATTTAACAATACTTAAAAGTACATTAAATCATTTTGACTGCATAAGATGCAAAATAAAAGCATTGTAGATTAAATAATGGCATATGATTCACTTCCATGAATTTTGAATAATGCACTCTAAATCTGCGTGCACAAGTTACTAAATATGTGTTAAATTTCCATTTGCACTAGTGATAGTAAAGGTGGCTGCCAGTTCATGAGCATATTCTAAGTAATTTCCCGAATGACACATTTCTTTTTTTTTTTAGATTTTATTTATTTATTTGACAGAGCGAGAGAGCACAAGCAGCGAGAATAGTAGAGGGAGAGGGAGAAGCAGGCTCCCCGCCAAGCAGGGAGCCCGATGCGGGACTCGATCCCAGGACCCCGGGATCACGACCTGAGCCGAAGGCAGAGGCTTAACCATCTGAGCCACCCAGGCACCCCCCCAAATGATACATTTCTAATTACCACACATTGTTAAATCATTTAGTGCTTGCTCTCATGGCACTCCTGCTCTGCTGGTGGCTTCAGCTTGAATTACTTCATTTGCAAATGTAAAGCAACTGTTTTATTAATTGAAACTGCTTCTGTGATAAGCTAAGAGAAAAGCTATACTGCTTCATAAAAGAAATGATGTTGCATGCCAAAATATTTTGACAGAGTGAAGAATAGAAGAGTAAAGGTATAATGTGAAAAATCTTCACTCTGGTAGCCTTTCTTGTAGTTACTTTATCAAAGTAATACTGAGAACTAGTACAGATTCTTTTAGGAGCTTTATTCATTTTTAATACCTAAAGGGTAATTCAACAGAAGGTATTTTTTCACTATTATATGCTGAATACTAGAGATTTTAGAGAAGAATTAGAAAAATTGTTACTTTTTCTACTTTCTAGCTTCTCAGGGTTAAAATAATTCTCTTCCTTTGTTTTCTTCTGTCACTTTGTACATCAGCATATATAGTCAGCCCTTGAGAGAGTGGCATGTTTAGGGCTGAGAGAGATCACTTTATTACTGTCAGTGACTGACAGTAAGCAACTCAAATTTCTTGGGCTGATTGTCCTTTTGATGTACCATTTTTATGTTAACAAACCTGCATAAATGATACCAATGTAAAATGAGAAATATCAATATATTTCATGGTTCAACATTGTGTCTGTTGCCTCAGGAGACGTATCTAGTAAGAAGTTGCTACAGCTGATGTCAAAGAGGTTACAGCCTGTGTTCTTTTCTAGGATTTTGATGGTTTCCTGTCTCACATTTAGGTCTCTCATCCATTTTGAATTTATTTTTCTGTATGATGTAAGAAAGTGGTCTAGTTCATTCTTTTGCATGTTGCTGTCCAGTTTTCCCAACACTATTTGTTGAACGGACTTTTTTCCCCACTGGATATTCTTTCCTGCTTTGTCAAAGATTAGTTGACCATATAGTTTTGGGTTCATTTCTGGGTTTTCTCTTCTGTTCCACTGATCTATGTATGTGTCTGTTTTTGTGCCAGTACCATACTGTCTTGATCACTACAGCTTTGTAAGATAACTTGAAGTCTGGAATTGTGATGCTTCCCGCTTTGCTTTTCTTTTTCAAGATTGCTTTGGCTATTCAGGGTCTTTTCTGGTTCCATACAAATTTTAGGATTATTCTAGTTCTGTGAAAAATGCTGGTGGTCTTTTGATAGGGATTGCATTAGGTGTGTAGATTGCTTTGGGTACTATAGACAATTTAACAATATTTGTTCTTCCAATCCGTAAGCATGGAATGATATTCCATTTCTTTGTGTTATCTTCAATTTCTTTCATAAGTGTTTTATACTTTTCAGAGTACAGATCCTTTGCCTCTTTGGTTAGGTTTATTCCTAGGTATCTTATGGTTTTTGGTGCAATTATAAATGGGACTGATTCCTTTATTTCTCTTTCTGTCACTCATTCATTATTGGTGTATGGAAATACAACAGATTTCTGTAAATTGATTTTGTATCCTGCAACTGTATTGAATTCATGTAGTAGTTCTAGCAATTTTTTGGTGGAATCTTTTGGGCTTTCTATATAGAGTATCATGTCATCTGTAAATAATGAAAGTTTGACTTCTTTGCCCATTTGGATGCCTTTTATTTCTTTTTGTTGTCTGATTGCTGAAGCTAGAACTTCCAGTATTGTATTAAATAACAGTGGTGAGAGTGGACATCCCTGTCTTGTTCCTGACCATGGAGGAAAAGCTCTCAGTTTTTGTTCCTTGAAGATTATATTAGCTACTGGTTTTTTTGTGTATGGCCTTTAATATGTTGAGGTATGTTCCCTCTAAATCTGCTTTGTGGAGAGTTTTTATCATGAATGGATGTTGTACTTTGTCAGACTTTTTTTGCATCTATTGAGAGGATCATATGGTTCTTATCCTTTCTTTTATTAATGTGGTGTATCACCTTGATTTGCAAATATTGAACCACCCCTACAGCCCAGGAATAAGTCCTACCTGATAGTGGTGAATAATTCTTATAATGTCCTGTTGGATTAGATTTGCTAGTATATTGTTGAGAATTTTTGCATCCATGTTTATCAGGGATATTGGCCTGTAATTCTCCTTTGTAGTGGGGTCTTTGTCTGGTTTTGGAATCAAGGTAATGCTGACTTCAGAGAAGGAGTTTGGAAGTTTTCCTTCCATTTCTACTTTCAGAACAATTTGAGAAGAATGGGTATTAACTCTTCTTTAAAGGTCTGGTAGAATTCCCCTGGGAAGCCATCTGACCCTGGACTTTTGTTTGTTGGATGATTTTTTTATTACTGCTTCAATTTCTTTGCTGGTTATTGGTCTGTTCAAATTTTCTATTTCTTCCTGTTTCAGTTTTGGTAGTTTATATGTTTCTAGGAATTTATCCATTTCTTCCAGGGAAGCAAAAGCAAAAATAAACTATTAGGTCTTCATCAAGATAAAAAGGTTCTGCACAGCAAAGGAAATAATCAACAAAACTAAAAGGCAACCTTTGGAATGGGAGAAGATATTTGCAAATGATGTATCTAATAAAGGGTTAGTATCCAAAGTATATAAAGAACTTATAAAATTCAAAACCCAAAAACCAAATAATCCAATTTAAAAATGGGCAGAAGACATGAATAGACATTATTCCAAAGAAGACATACAGATGGCTAACAGACACATGAAAAGATGCTCAACATCACCCATTGTCAGGGAAATACAAATCTGATAAAGGGTTAGTATCCAAGATATATAAAGAACTGATACAACTCAACACTTGAAACAAATAATCCAATTAAAAATAGAAGACATGAATAGACATTTCTCCAAAGAAGACATACAGTTTGCCAACAGACATTGATGATATGTTCTGCATCACTCATCATTAGGGAAATGCAAATCAAAACTACAATGAGATATCACTTCATAACTGTCAGAATGGCTAAAATTAACAACATAGGAAACAGCAGGTGTTGACAAGGATGTGGAGAAAGGGGAACCCTCTTGCACTGTTGGTGGGAATGCAAACTGGTGCAACCACTCTGGAAAACAGTATGGAGGTTCTTCAAAAAGTTAAAAATAGAACTACTCTATGACCCAGAAATTGCACTACTAGGTATTTACCCAAAGGATACAAAAATACTGATTTGAAGGGATACATGCACCCTGATGTTTATAGCAGAATTATCAACAATAGCCAAATTATGGAAGAAGCCCAAGTGTCCATTGACTGATGAATGGATAAAGAAGTGGTGGTGGTGGTGGTGGTGTGTGTGTGTGTGTGTGTGTGTGTGTGTGTGTGTGTGATGGAATATTACTCAGCCATAAAAAAGAATGAAATCTTGCCATTTTCAATGACATGGATAGAGCTAGAGAATGTTATGCTAAGTGAAATAGGTCAATTAGAGAAAAACATACCATACGATCTCACTCATACTGATTACTTTCTACCTAGAACTTCTATTACCTATCCCAGCTCTAGCACTTATTAGCAGGATGACTTCAGAAAAGGTACTGAACCTCTCTATGCTACAATTTCTCATCTGTAAAATGGGGATAATATTTATTACATCTTAGAGTTGTTGTGAGGCTTAAGTGAAATAATACAAGTAAGCAACAAAGTAATACTCAATAAATCAGCTTCTGTTTCATACATTGAATAAGAGTGAAATTCAGTTATTACTTTAAAAGTACATTGGTGTGGGAAACTGGCAGAAAAAATGTTTCATATTTATACTTGTATAATTGTTGATTATATTTTAGGACTCCAAGGTAAGCATATTGAGGCAGTTTTTTGTTTAAAGTTTTGTTTTTGTTTTTTTGTTTTTTTTTTTTACCTTAGAAGGTACAGGATTTCGTTGGCATGAGAGTTCCAATTTATGTGATACAAACAGATTTTTTGGAGAGGAGGTTTTAAATATCATCTGTTGAAGGCGGTTTTAAGTAACAGAGAGTGGTGTCCACAAGAAGGGAAAGTAGAGATGAGAGTTTGGGAGAGAAAAGATGTAAGTCCTGGTTTTAGTCTTTCCCTGCTATACCCATCCCTTCTGAATTATGTGAACTAGTAATTCCCCTTTTTCTCTGAGGAAGTTAGAGTTGCTTCCTGTAACTTGTAACCAAAGGAGTGATGACTAATAGAATGAATGCTATAACAAACACATAGGGTGGTTTTTACCCTCAGGCCTTTAGGAAATCTAGCTCATCCCGTGGGCTTTGGGTCCTTCTTAGAGACAAGGGTGATCATTTTACTGCATTTCTATATGCTCCTGACCTTAAGAAAGCAATAAATCAGGTCTACTCTTCACTAATATTCTGTTTCCTACATTTCCTCTTAAAATTCTATATCTGATGTGTCAATCAAAAATGATTTAAATGGTTTACTAAGAAGAACTCTACTTGCTGTCTCTTTCATCATCTTTTTTCTCCCCCTCCTTTCTTCCTGCCAATCATAAATCTATCTCTATTTATAGAAAAAGAGTCTAAAATAAAGTAACCTGAATTTGAATTTCATGGAGAAAATTGAGCCCCTACAAGCAGTACATTTTTAGCGACAGCATATGTAGTGGAGTGCACTGAAACTTTTTTTCTCTGAAAGATACTGATAAATAGGTATGCAGAAAAAGTAAAATAACTACTTTTGACTGACTGCTTTGGTGGTCAAACCAAGTACAAGTGTCAAAGCCAACATGTAACCAGGTTGTAGATTTTATTTATTTATTTTTAAAGATTTTATTTATTTATTTGATGGAGAGCACAAGCAGGGGAAGAGGCAGGCAGAGGGAGAGGGAGAAGCAGCCTTCCCAAGGAGCAGGGAGCCCGATGTGGGCTTGATCCCAGGACCCTGGGATCATGACCTGAGCCGAAGGCAGAAGCTTAACTGACTGAGCCACCAGGCACCCCAGGTTGTAGATTTTAAAAAAAGATAGGAGTAGGAATTATATCTTGTAATTCTTAAGATATTACCACAGGAAAGAGTGATTATATTTTAAAGTCCTTACGTACAAGATAGTAAATTCATCTACTGCAAGGAGAACATCATATGATTTAGAATACTGAACTTGCTGAGGAACTCATTTTCTATTTTTTTCCATGTGATATTTAGACTGGACTAGACTCAAGGTGAAACTGAACATCAGAGAGATGAACTTACCCTCTAAATATCAGAGGCAAGTTGCTTTCCTTCATAGTGTAAGTTCTTTCCAGTGATTAAGCCCAATTAAAAGTCCTAAGGGAAGGGGCCCCTGGGTGGCTCAGTTGGTTAAGCCTCTGACTCTTGATTTTGGTTCAGGTCATGATCTCAGGGTTGTAAGGTCAAGCCCTTCATCAGGCTCCACACTGGGTATGAAGCCTGCTTAAGATTCTCTCTCTCGGGACACCTGAGTGGCTCAGTCGGTTAAGCGTCTGCCTTCGGCTCAGGTCATGATCCCAGGGTCCTGGGATCAAGTCCCACATCAGGCTCCTTGCTCAGAGGGGAGCCTACTTCTCCCTCGGCCTGCAGCTCTCCTGCTTGTGTGCTTGCTCGCTCTCTCTCTCTCTGGCAAATAAATAAATAAAATCTTAAAAAAAAAAAAAGATTCTCTCTCTCCCTCTGCCCCTCCCCACCTCTCTCTCTCTCTCTCTCTCTCTCTCAGTCAATCAGGCAATCAATAGATGCCTTAAGGGGAAAGGGGTTTGGCAAAGATAGACCTATAGTGTTCCTGGTTTTAGAGAGAAGATTGAAAAGAGGAAACAATAATTTATAACTATATTGAATGGGATATAGAGTAAGGTAGGAATAGATAACCCTTAAACCCTTAACAGGAATTGGAGACATGGGGAAAGGAAGGCAAGAGGCATACTATCTCCATACTGTGCCAATTTCTATACAGCTTATACAAACCAAAACACAGAAAAAGAAGGTTTTAGCACTTAAAATTATGGTGCTTTGGAGAAGAAAAAAGCAGAGAGGAAGAAGTGATGAATAAAACATATTCAATTTTCTTCCAAGAGTTCTGATGTTATTATGTGGAGACCCAGTTTGATTGCCTCTGGAGCAACAGCAAGCCCATGGGTTACATGAGGCTACAGATGCGCTCTCTGAAAGGTCACTTGAATATAACTCAAGTGACACGTGAATGAGGACAGATCAGGCTTTATGGGATGTGGCTGTGTACATTGTTAACTCTTCTACAGTTTCCCATACCCTTCCAAACAGAGCGTATATTTCTGGATTTAGGGAGCAGTAGATAAGGACTACAGTGCCCAAACTAGTGAGGAGTCGTGTATGTTTTCTGAGCTCTCACACATCTCAGATCAACAGTAGATAAATATGTCATGAGTTTGTGAACCAGAATTTCTTCTTCCTAATAAGAAAACACAAAATAGAAAATTATGTATTAGTCCACGTAAGGGCATAAGTCATAGCCCTGTGGGAGCAGTACTCCTCAGAAACTTATCCAGTTTTATTTTTTTGTGTAAATCCAAAATAGCAAAAGAACAGAGAAAAGCAAGAGATCAAATTAATCTGTCTGGATGGAATCCACTAGAGCACAAGGTGTGGGGTCAACATGAAAACCTCAGAGAATAGAAACAAGAATTTCAAAGCAGACTTCAGTCAAAATGACATGAATGAAACTTCCCTTTGAAACCTTTCATGTTGGAAGTGCCCCTTTTTGTTATTCCTCTTTCAGTATCTAGAACCCTTAACATCATTTATCTAAAAGGGAGAAAATAAAAGTGGAAATTGAATTAATGATAAAATTGGGACAATGTAAGTTTACTTACACCAAGTTAATTTATTTTCCCACTGAGAATGAAGGAAACAAAGGAAAACAAACATAGAATAGAATAAAATAAAAATGTTCAGGTGGTCAGAATTGTTTTTATGAAGATTGTAGGAAGTTCACATGATGTCAGGTGTAAAAACCTGAAACATGAATACTTTTCAACTCAGCTAAAGAAGATGCAAGATGTTACAAAGGAAGGGTTATGACATTTGTGATTCTTCTCAATGGAGAAATCTGGCTTCTGGTGGAACCCCAGTTAAGAGATATTGCTCCTGACATTCTCAATGGGGAAAAACTGAGAGCTTTCCCCCTAAGGTCGGGAACGCGGCAGGGATGTCCACTATCACCACTGCTATTCAACATAGTATTGGAAGTCCTAGCCACAGCAATCAGACAACAAAAAGAAATCAAAGGCATCCAAA